>NC_088354.1:41671150-41994800 GCF_036884655.1 Musa acuminata AAA Group | reverse complement strand
CCCTAAACCCTAAACCCTAAACCCTAAACCCTAAACCCTAAACCCTAAACCCTAAACCCTAAACCCTAAACCCTAAACCCTAAACCCTAAACCCTAAACCCTAAACCCTAAACCCTAAACCCTAAACCCTAAACCCTAAACCCTAAACCCTAAACCCTAAACCCTAAACCCTAAACCCTAAACCCTAAACCCTAAACCCTAAACCCTAAACCCTAAACCCTAAACCCTAAACCCTAAACCCTAAACCCTAAACCCTAAACCCTAAACCCTAAACCCTAAACCCTAAACCCTAAACCCTAAACCCTAAACCCTAAACCCTAAACCCTAAACCCTAAACCCTAAACCCTAAACCCTAAACCCTAAACCCTAAACCCTAAACCCTAAACCCTAAACCCTAAACCCTAAACCCTAAACCCTAAACCCTAAACCCTAAACCCTAAACCCTAAACCCTAAACCCTAAACCCTAAACCCTAAACCCTAAACCCTAAACCCTAAACCCTAAACCCTAAACCCTAAACCCTAAACCCTAAACCCTAAACCCTAAACCCTAAACCCTAAACCCTAAACCCTAAACCCTAAACCCTAAACCCTAAACCCTAAACCCTAAACCCTAAACCCTAAACCCTAAACCCTAAACCCTAAACCCTAAACCCTAAACCCTAAACCCTAAACCCTAAACCCTAAACCCTAAACCCTAAACCCTAAACCCTAAACCCTAAACCCTAAACCCTAAACCCTAAACCCTAAACCCTAAACCCTAAACCCTAAACCCTAAACCCTAAACCCTAAACCCTAAACCCTAAACCCTAAACCCTAAACCCTAAACCCTAAACCCTAAACCCTAAACCCTAAACCCTAAACCCTAAACCCTAAACCCTAAACCCTAAACCCTAAACCCTAAACCCTAAACCCTAAACCCTAAACCCTAAACCCTAAACCCTAAACCCTAAACCCTAAACCCTAAACCCTAAACCCTAAACCCTAAACCCTAAACCCTAAACCCTAAACCCTAAACCCTAAACCCTAAACCCTAAACCCTAAACCCTAAACCCTAAACCCTAAACCCTAAACCCTAAACCCTAAACCCTAAACCCTAAACCCTAAACCCTAAACCCTAAACCCTAAACCCTAAACCCTAAACCCTAAACCCTAAACCCTAAACCCTAAACCCTAAACCCTAAACCCTAAACCCTAAACCCTAAACCCTAAACCCTAAACCCTAAACCCTAAACCCTAAACCCTAAACCCTAAACCCTAAACCCTAAACCCTAAACCCTAAACCCTAAACCCTAAACCCTAAACCCTAAACCCTAAACCCTAAACCCTAAACCCTAAACCCTAAACCCTAAACCCTAAACCCTAAACCCTAAACCCTAAACCCTAAACCCTAAACCCTAAACCCTAAACCCTAAACCCTAAACCCTAAACCCTAAACCCTAAACCCTAAACCCTAAACCCTAAACCCTAAACCCTAAACCCTAAACCCTAAACCCTAAACCCTAAACCCTAAACCCTAAACCCTAAACCCTAAACCCTAAACCCTAAACCCTAAACCCTAAACCCTAAACCCTAAACCCTAAACCCTAAACCCTAAACCCTAAACCCTAAACCCTAAACCCTAAACCCTAAACCCTAAACCCTAAACCCTAAACCCTAAACCCTAAACCCTAAACCCTAAACCCTAAACCCTAAACCCTAAACCCTAAACCCTAAACCCTAAACCCTAAACCCTAAACCCTAAACCCTAAACCCTAAACCCTAAACCCTAAACCCTAAACCCTAAACCCTAAACCCTAAACCCTAAACCCTAAACCCTAAACCCTAAACCCTAAACCCTAAACCCTAAACCCTAAACCCTAAACCCTAAACCCTAAACCCTAAACCCTAAACCCTAAACCCTAAACCCTAAACCCTAAACCCTAAACCCTAAACCCTAAACCCTAAACCCTAAACCCTAAACCCTAAACCCTAAACCCTAAACCCTAAACCCTAAACCCTAAACCCTAAACCCTAAACCCTAAACCCTAAACCCTAAACCCTAAACCCTAAACCCTAAACCCTAAACCCTAAACCCTAAACCCTAAACCCTAAACCCTAAACCCTAAACCCTAAACCCTAAACCCTAAACCCTAAACCCTAAACCCTAAACCCTAAACCCTAAACCCTAAACCCTAAACCCTAAACCCTAAACCCTAAACCCTAAACCCTAAACCCTAAACCCTAAACCCTAAACCCTAAACCCTAAACCCTAAACCCTAAACCCTAAACCCTAAACCCTAAACCCTAAACCCTAAACCCTAAACCCTAAACCCTAAACCCTAAACCCTAAACCCTAAACCCTAAACCCTAAACCCTAAACCCTAAACCCTAAACCCTAAACCCTAAACCCTAAACCCTAAACCCTAAACCCTAAACCCTAAACCCTAAACCCTAAACCCTAAACCCTAAACCCTAAACCCTAAACCCTAAACCCTAAACCCTAAACCCTAAACCCTAAACCCTAAACCCTAAACCCTAAACCCTAAACCCTAAACCCTAAACCCTAAACCCTAAACCCTAAACCCTAAACCCTAAACCCTAAACCCTAAACCCTAAACCCTAAACCCTAAACCCTAAACCCTAAACCCTAAACCCTAAACCCTAAACCCTAAACCCTAAACCCTAAACCCTAAACCCTAAACCCTAAACCCTAAACCCTAAACCCTAAACCCTAAACCCTAAACCCTAAACCCTAAACCCTAAACCCTAAACCCTAAACCCTAAACCCTAAACCCTAAACCCTAAACCCTAAACCCTAAACCCTAAACCCTAAACCCTAAACCCTAAACCCTAAACCCTAAACCCTAAACCCTAAACCCTAAACCCTAAACCCTAAACCCTAAACCCTAAACCCTAAACCCTAAACCCTAAACCCTAAACCCTAAACCCTAAACCCTAAACCCTAAACCCTAAACCCTAAACCCTAAACCCTAAACCCTAAACCCTAAACCCTAAACCCTAAACCCTAAACCCTAAACCCTAAACCCTAAACCCTAAACCCTAAACCCTAAACCCTAAACCCTAAACCCTAAACCCTAAACCCTAAACCCTAAACCCTAAACCCTAAACCCTAAACCCTAAACCCTAAACCCTAAACCCTAAACCCTAAACCCTAAACCCTAAACCCTAAACCCTAAACCCTAAACCCTAAACCCTAAACCCTAAACCCTAAACCCTAAACCCTAAACCCTAAACCCTAAACCCTAAACCCTAAACCCTAAACCCTAAACCCTAAACCCTAAACCCTAAACCCTAAACCCTAAACCCTAAACCCTAAACCCTAAACCCTAAACCCTAAACCCTAAACCCTAAACCCTAAACCCTAAACCCTAAACCCTAAACCCTAAACCCTAAACCCTAAACCCTAAACCCTAAACCCTAAACCCTAAACCCTAAACCCTAAACCCTAAACCCTAAACCCTAAACCCTAAACCCTAAACCCTAAACCCTAAACCCTAAACCCTAAACCCTAAACCCTAAACCCTAAACCCTAAACCCTAAACCCTAAACCCTAAACCCTAAACCCTAAACCCTAAACCCTAAACCCTAAACCCTAAACCCTAAACCCTAAACCCTAAACCCTAAACCCTAAACCCTAAACCCTAAACCCTAAACCCTAAACCCTAAACCCTAAACCCTAAACCCTAAACCCTAAACCCTAAACCCTAAACCCTAAACCCTAAACCCTAAACCCTAAACCCTAAACCCTAAACCCTAAACCCTAAACCCTAAACCCTAAACCCTAAACCCTAAACCCTAAACCCTAAACCCTAAACCCTAAACCCTAAACCCTAAACCCTAAACCCTAAACCCTAAACCCTAAACCCTAAACCCTAAACCCTAAACCCTAAACCCTAAACCCTAAACCCTAAACCCTAAACCCTAAACCCTAAACCCTAAACCCTAAACCCTAAACCCTAAACCCTAAACCCTAAACCCTAAACCCTAAACCCTAAACCCTAAACCCTAAACCCTAAACCCTAAACCCTAAACCCTAAACCCTAAACCCTAAACCCTAAACCCTAAACCCTAAACCCTAAACCCTAAACCCTAAACCCTAAACCCTAAACCCTAAACCCTAAACCCTAAACCCTAAACCCTAAACCCTAAACCCTAAACCCTAAACCCTAAACCCTAAACCCTAAACCCTAAACCCTAAACCCTAAACCCTAAACCCTAAACCCTAAACCCTAAACCCTAAACCCTAAACCCTAAACCCTAAACCCTAAACCCTAAACCCTAAACCCTAAACCCTAAACCCTAAACCCTAAACCCTAAACCCTAAACCCTAAACCCTAAACCCTAAACCCTAAACCCTAAACCCTAAACCC
Source organism: Musa acuminata AAA Group (assembly GCF_036884655.1). NCBI lineage: Eukaryota > Viridiplantae > Streptophyta > Magnoliopsida > Zingiberales > Musaceae > Musa > Musa acuminata. Next base: position 41,990,429 of record NC_088354.1, on the reverse strand, counting down.
TAAACCCTAAACCCTAAACCCTAAACCCTAAACCCTAAACCCTAAACCCTAAACCCTAAACCCTAAACCCTAAACCCTAAACCCTAAACCCTAAACCCTAAACCCTAAACCCTAAACCCTAAACCCTAAACCCTAAACCCTAAACCCTAAACCCTAAACCCTAAACCCTAAACCCTAAACCCTAAACCCTAAACCCTAAACCCTAAACCCTAAACCCTAAACCCTAAACCCTAAACCCTAAACCCTAAACCCTAAACCCTAAACCCTAAACCCTAAACCCTAAACCCTAAACCCTAAACCCTAAACCCTAAACCCTAAACCCTAAACCCTAAACCCTAAACCCTAAACCCTAAACCCTAAACCCTAAACCCTAAACCCTAAACCCTAAACCCTAAACCCTAAACCCTAAACCCTAAACCCTAAACCCTAAACCCTAAACCCTAAACCCTAAACCCTAAACCCTAAACCCTAAACCCTAAACCCTAAACCCTAAACCCTAAACCCTAAACCCTAAACCCTAAACCCTAAACCCTAAACCCTAAACCCTAAACCCTAAACCCTAAACCCTAAACCCTAAACCCTAAACCCTAAACCCTAAACCCTAAACCCTAAACCCTAAACCCTAAACCCTAAACCCTAAACCCTAAACCCTAAACCCTAAACCCTAAACCCTAAACCCTAAACCCTAAACCCTAAACCCTAAACCCTAAACCCTAAACCCTAAACCCTAAACCCTAAACCCTAAACCCTAAACCCTAAACCCTAAACCCTAAACCCTAAACCCTAAACCCTAAACCCTAAACCCTAAACCCTAAACCCTAAACCCTAAACCCTAAACCCTAAACCCTAAACCCTAAACCCTAAACCCTAAACCCTAAACCCTAAACCCTAAACCCTAAACCCTAAACCCTAAACCCTAAACCCTAAACCCTAAACCCTAAACCCTAAACCCTAAACCCTAAACCCTAAACCCTAAACCCTAAACCCTAAACCCTAAACCCTAAACCCTAAACCCTAAACCCTAAACCCTAAACCCTAAACCCTAAACCCTAAACCCTAAACCCTAAACCCTAAACCCTAAACCCTAAACCCTAAACCCTAAACCCTAAACCCTAAACCCTAAACCCTAAACCCTAAACCCTAAACCCTAAACCCTAAACCCTAAACCCTAAACCCTAAACCCTAAACCCTAAACCCTAAACCCTAAACCCTAAACCCTAAACCCTAAACCCTAAACCCTAAACCCTAAACCCTAAACCCTAAACCCTAAACCCTAAACCCTAAACCCTAAACCCTAAACCCTAAACCCTAAACCCTAAACCCTAAACCCTAAACCCTAAACCCTAAACCCTAAACCCTAAACCCTAAACCCTAAACCCTAAACCCTAAACCCTAAACCCTAAACCCTAAACCCTAAACCCTAAACCCTAAACCCTAAACCCTAAACCCTAAACCCTAAACCCTAAACCCTAAACCCTAAACCCTAAACCCTAAACCCTAAACCCTAAACCCTAAACCCTAAACCCTAAACCCTAAACCCTAAACCCTAAACCCTAAACCCTAAACCCTAAACCCTAAACCCTAAACCCTAAACCCTAAACCCTAAACCCTAAACCCTAAACCCTAAACCCTAAACCCTAAACCCTAAACCCTAAACCCTAAACCCTAAACCCTAAACCCTAAACCCTAAACCCTAAACCCTAAACCCTAAACCCTAAACCCTAAACCCTAAACCCTAAACCCTAAACCCTAAACCCTAAACCCTAAACCCTAAACCCTAAACCCTAAACCCTAAACCCTAAACCCTAAACCCTAAACCCTAAACCCTAAACCCTAAACCCTAAACCCTAAACCCTAAACCCTAAACCCTAAACCCTAAACCCTAAACCCTAAACCCTAAACCCTAAACCCTAAACCCTAAACCCTAAACCCTAAACCCTAAACCCTAAACCCTAAACCCTAAACCCTAAACCCTAAACCCTAAACCCTAAACCCTAAACCCTAAACCCTAAACCCTAAACCCTAAACCCTAAACCCTAAACCCTAAACCCTAAACCCTAAACCCTAAACCCTAAACCCTAAACCCTAAACCCTAAACCCTAAACCCTAAACCCTAAACCCTAAACCCTAAACCCTAAACCCTAAACCCTAAACCCTAAACCCTAAACCCTAAACCCTAAACCCTAAACCCTAAACCCTAAACCCTAAACCCTAAACCCTAAACCCTAAACCCTAAACCCTAAACCCTAAACCCTAAACCCTAAACCCTAAACCCTAAACCCTAAACCCTAAACCCTAAACCCTAAACCCTAAACCCTAAACCCTAAACCCTAAACCCTAAACCCTAAACCCTAAACCCTAAACCCTAAACCCTAAACCCTAAACCCTAAACCCTAAACCCTAAACCCTAAACCCTAAACCCTAAACCCTAAACCCTAAACCCTAAACCCTAAACCCTAAACCCTAAACCCTAAACCCTAAACCCTAAACCCTAAACCCTAAACCCTAAACCCTAAACCCTAAACCCTAAACCCTAAACCCTAAACCCTAAACCCTAAACCCTAAACCCTAAACCCTAAACCCTAAACCCTAAACCCTAAACCCTAAACCCTAAACCCTAAACCCTAAACCCTAAACCCTAAACCCTAAACCCTAAACCCTAAACCCTAAACCCTAAACCCTAAACCCTAAACCCTAAACCCTAAACCCTAAACCCTAAACCCTAAACCCTAAACCCTAAACCCTAAACCCTAAACCCTAAACCCTAAACCCTAAACCCTAAACCCTAAACCCTAAACCCTAAACCCTAAACCCTAAACCCTAAACCCTAAACCCTAAACCCTAAACCCTAAACCCTAAACCCTAAACCCTAAACCCTAAACCCTAAACCCTAAACCCTAAACCCTAAACCCTAAACCCTAAACCCTAAACCCTAAACCCTAAACCCTAAACCCTAAACCCTAAACCCTAAACCCTAAACCCTAAACCCTAAACCCTAAACCCTAAACCCTAAACCCTAAACCCTAAACCCTAAACCCTAAACCCTAAACCCTAAACCCTAAACCCTAAACCCTAAACCCTAAACCCTAAACCCTAAACCCTAAACCCTAAACCCTAAACCCTAAACCCTAAACCCTAAACCCTAAACCCTAAACCCTAAACCCTAAACCCTAAACCCTAAACCCTAAACCCTAAACCCTAAACCCTAAACCCTAAACCCTAAACCCTAAACCCTAAACCCTAAACCCTAAACCCTAAACCCTAAACCCTAAACCCTAAACCCTAAACCCTAAACCCTAAACCCTAAACCCTAAACCCTAAACCCTAAACCCTAAACCCTAAACCCTAAACCCTAAACCCTAAACCCTAAACCCTAAACCCTAAACCCTAAACCCTAAACCCTAAACCCTAAACCCTAAACCCTAAACCCTAAACCCTAAACCCTAAACCCTAAACCCTAAACCCTAAACCCTAAACCCTAAACCCTAAACCCTAAACCCTAAACCCTAAACCCTAAACCCTAAACCCTAAACCCTAAACCCTAAACCCTAAACCCTAAACCCTAAACCCTAAACCCTAAACCCTAAACCCTAAACCCTAAACCCTAAACCCTAAACCCTAAACCCTAAACCCTAAACCCTAAACCCTAAACCCTAAACCCTAAACCCTAAACCCTAAACCCTAAACCCTAAACCCTAAACCCTAAACCCTAAACCCTAAACCCTAAACCCTAAACCCTAAACCCTAAACCCTAAACCCTAAACCCTAAACCCTAAACCCTAAACCCTAAACCCTAAACCCTAAACCCTAAACCCTAAACCCTAAACCCTAAACCCTAAACCCTAAACCCTAAACCCTAAACCCTAAACCCTAAACCCTAAACCCTAAACCCTAAACCCTAAACCCTAAACCCTAAACCCTAAACCCTAAACCCTAAACCCTAAACCCTAAACCCTAAACCCTAAACCCTAAACCCTAAACCCTAAACCCTAAACCCTAAACCCTAAACCCTATACCCTAAACCCTAAACCCTAAACCCTAAACCCTAAACCCTAAACCCTAAACCCTAAACCCTAAACCCTAAACCCTAAACCCTAAACCCTAAACCCTAAACCCTAAACCCTAAACCCTAAAACCCTAAACCCTAAACCCTAAACCCTTAACCCTAAACCCTAAACCCTATACCCTAAACCCTAAACCCTAAACTTTGATCGTATTATACATTTTAATCAGAAAATGACAAATGCAAGTTTAAATTGCAGATTAATGAGATGAAGTAGTTTTCTAGTAAAGGATCTACTTCCTACAAAAAAAAATATGCACAAAAATAATTCTAGGAAGGATCTAGATGTCATGTTAAATAAATTCTTGCTGAAAATCTCACATGAATAGGACTTCTGTGCTAAAAACTCTAAAATTTCTCTTGTGAAGGCAATTGTGTTATACCAGATTAATTACCATACAATAACATGATTTGTAGACTCACGGAGTATTAAAAAGTAGGCTACAACAATTTTAGAAAAGTAACAGCCAAAATTGAGAAAGAAGAATATCAATTATGGATACGAAGTTAAAATAACAGCAAATTTTGTACATAATTAAACATGAGTGAAGTTCTAACAGAACATAAAGACCAACTTTGTATAAAATTACCAAATTATACACTTTTGCAAAAATATCTCAATATAGATAAGCTAAAAAGACATTATTCGGGAAGAGCTAATCCAATTTGGAAAGGACAATGTCTTCTGTCAAAAAACAGAGTTGGCTTACTGCATATTGTAATAAAAGATGCCACCTTCCATGATGACATTGATGCTAATAAATATCAGAGCTCATCCTTGTCATTAGATCCTACAATAGAACCAAAAGAGGAGTATCTTTTAATTCAATCCAAATTTCATAGCTATAAAACTAGTTAGGTTGCCGACATAAGAACAACCATATTTCCAACTTGTGCAACTAAACTTTTGGGTGTTTTGACTTATAGATCACAATCTTTGTAAACTTTTATTTCAAACTTTTGAGTAAGGCATGAACCAACAACTATCTAACATCAAACTAAGTTTTTCATAGCTATTTAGGACATCTGCGGCTGCTTTAAAGCCAGCTAAACTGTTATGAACTTTGATCTTATTATACATTTTAATCACAAAATGACAAATGCAGGTTTAAATTGCAGATTCATGAGATGAAGTAGTTTTCTAGTACAGGATCTACTTCCTACAAAAAAAATATGCACAAAAATAAATCTAGGAAGGATCTAGAAGTCATGTTCAATAAATTCTTGCTGAGAATCTCACATGAATAGGACTTCGGTGCTAAAAACTCTAAAATTTCTCATGTGAAGGCAATTGTGTTATACCAGTTTAATTACGATACAAGAAGATGGTTTGAAGACACGGATTATTAAAAAGAAGGATACAACAATTTTGGAAAAATAACAGACAAAATTCAGAAAGAAGAATATAAATTATGGAAACAAAGTTAAAATAGCAGCAAATTTTGTACATAATTAAACGTGAGTTAAGTTCTAAAATAACATAAAGACCAACTTTGAATAAAATTATCAAATTATACACTTCTGCAAAAAAATCTCAATATAGATAAGCTAAAAAGACATTATTCGGGAAGAACTAATCCAATTTGGAATGGACAAGGTCTTCTGTCAAAAACAGAGTTGGCTTACTGCATATTGTAATAAAAGATGCCACCTACCATGATGACATTGATGCTAATAAATACCAGAGCTCATATTTGTCATTTGATCCTACAATAGTACCAAAAGAGGAGTATCTTTTAATTCAATCCAAATTTCATAGCTATAAACCTAGTTAGGTTGCCGACACAAGAACAACCATATTTCCTACTTATGCAACTAAACTTTTGGGTGTTTTGACTTATAAATCACAATCTTTGTAAACTTTTATTTCATGCTTTTGAGTAAGGCATGAACCAACAACTATCTATCATCAAACTATGTTTTTCATAGCTATTTAGGCTATTTGCGGCTGCTTTAAAGCCAGCTAAATTGTTCTGAACTTTGATCGTATGATACAGTTTAATCAGAAAATGACAAATGCAGGTTTAAATTGCAGATTCATTAGATGCAGTAGTTTTCTAGTAAAGGAACTACTTCCTACAAAAAAAATATGCACAAAAATAATTCTAGGAAGGATCTAGATGTCATGTTCAATAAATTTTTGCTGAAAATCTCAAATGAATAGGACATTGTGCTAAAAACTCTAAAATTTCTCTTGTGAAAACATGATTTGTAGACTCACGGAGTATTAAAAAGTGGGCTACAACAATTTTGGAAAAATAACAGACAAAATTCAGAAAGAAGAATATCAATAATGGATACGAAGTTAAAATAACAGCAAATTTTGTACATAATTAAACATGAGTGAAGTTCTAAAATAACATAAAGACCAACTTTGAATAAAATTACCAAATTATACACTTTTGCAAAAATATCTCAATATAGATAAGCTAAAAAGACATTATTCAGGAAGAACTAATCAAATTTGGAAAGAACAAGGTCGTCTGCAAAAAACAGAGTTGGATTACTGTATATTGTAATAAAAGATGCCACCTTCCATGATGACATTGATGCTAATAAATACCAGAGCTCATCCTTGTCATTTGATCCTACAATAGAATCAAAAGAGGAGTATCTTTTAATTCAATCCAAATTTCATGGCTATAAACCTAGTTAGGTTGCCGACACAAGAACAACCATATTTCCAACTTATGCAACTAAACTTTTGGGTGTTTTGACTTATAGATCACAATCTTTGTAAACTTTTATTTCAAGCTTTTGAGTAAGGCATGAACCAACAACTATCTAACATCAAACTAAGTTTTTCATAGCTATTTAGGCCATCTGCGGCTGCTTTAAAGCCAGCTAAACTGTTCTGAACTTTGATCTTATTATACATTTTAATCAGAAAATGACAAATGCAGGTTTAAATTGCAGATTCATGAGATGAAGTAGTTTTCTAGTTAAGGATCTACTTCCTATAAAAAAAATATGCACAAAAATAATTCTAGGAATGATCTAGATGTCATGTTCAATAAATTCTTGCTGAAAATCTCACATGAATTGGACTTCTGTGCTAAAAACTCTAAAATTTCTCTTGTGAAGGCAATTGTGTTATACCAGATTAATTACCATACAATAACATGATTTGTAGACTCACGGAGTATTAAAAAGTGGGCTACAATAATTTTGAAAAAATAACAGACAAAATTCAGAAAGAAGAATATCAATTATGGATACGAAGTTAAAATAACAGCAAATTTTGTACATAATTAAACATGAGTGAAGTTCCAAAAGAACATAAAGACCAACTTTGAATAAAATTACCAAATTATATACTTTTGCAAAAATATCTCAAAATAGATAAGCTAAAAAGACATTATTCAGGAAGAACTAATCCAATTTGGAAAGGACAAGGTCTTCTGTCAAAAAACAGAGTTGGCTTACTGCATATTGTAATAAAAGATGCCACCTTCCTTGATGACATTGATGCTAATAAATACCAGAGCTCATATTTGTCATTTGATCCTACAATAGTACCAAAAGAGGAGTATCTTTTAATTTAATCCAAATTTCATAGCTATAAACCTAGTTAGGTTGCCGACACAAGAACAACCATATTTCCAACTTATGCAACTAAACTTTTGGGTGTTTTGACTTATAAATCACAATCTTTGTAAATTTTTATTTCAAGCTTTTGAGTAAGGCATGAACCAACAACTATCTATCATCAAACTAAGTTTTTCATAGCTATTTAGGCTATTTGCGGCTGCTTTAAAGCCAGCTAAATTGTTCTGAACTATGATCTTATTATACATTTTAATCAGAAAATGACAAATGCAGGTTTAAATTGCAGATTCATTAGATGCAGTAGTTTTCTAGTAAAGGATCTACTTCCTACAAAAAAAATATGGACAAAAATAATTCTAGGAAGGATCTAGATGTCATGTTCAATAAATTCTTGCTGAAAATCTCACATGAATAGGACTTCGGTGCTAAAAACTCTAAAATTTCTCAGGTAAAGGAAATTGTGTTATACAAGTTTAATTACCATACAAGAACATGGTTTGTAGACACGGAGTATTAAAAAGTGGGCTACAACAATTTTGGAAAAATAACAGACAAAATTCAGAAAGAAGAATATAAATTATGGATACGAAGTGAAAATAGCAGCATATTTTATACATAATTAAACATGAGGGAAGTTCTAAATGAACATAAAGACCAACTTTGAATACAATTACCAAATTATACAATTTTACAAAAATATCTCAATATAGATAAGCTAAAAAGACATTATTCAGGAAGAACTAATCAAATTTGGAAAGGACAAGGTCTTCTGCAAAAAACAGAGTTGGATTACTAAATATTGTAATAAAAGATGCCACCTTCCATGATGACATTGATGCTAATAAATACCAGAGCTCATCGTTGTCATTTGATCCTACAATAAAACCAAAAGAGGAGTATCTTTTAATTCAATCCAAATTTCATGGCTATAAACCTAGTTAGGTTGCCGACACAAGAACAACCATATTTCCAACTTATGCAACTAAACTTTTGGGTGTTTTGACTTATAGATCACAATCTTTGTAAACTTTTATTTCAAACTTTTGAGTAAGGCATGAACCAACAACTATCTAACATCAAACTAAGTTTTTCATAGCTATTTAGGCCATCTGCGGCTGCTTTAAAGCCAGCTAAACTGTTCTGAACTTTGATCTTATTATACATTTTAATCAGAAAATGACAAATGGAGGTTTAAATTGCAGATTCATGAGATGAAGTAGTTTTCTAGTACAGGATCTACTTCCTACAAAAAAAATATGCACAAAAATAAATCTAGGAAGGATCTAGATGTCATGTTCAATAAATTCTTGCTGAAAATCTCACATGAATAGGACTTCTGTGCTAAAAACTCTAAAATTTCTCTTGTGAAGGCAATTGTGTTATACCAGATTAATTACCATACAATAACATGATTTGTAGACTCACGGAGTATTTAAAAGTGGGCTAAAACAATTTTGGAAAAATAACAGACAAAATTCAGAAAGAAGAATATCAATTATGGATACGAAGTTAAAATAACAGCAAATTTTGTACATAATTAAACATGAGTGAAGTTCTAAAAGAACATAAAGACCAACTTTGAATAAAATTACCAAATTATATACTTTTGCAAAAATATCTCAATATAGATAAGCTAAAAAGACATTATTCAGGAAGATCTAATCCAATTTGGAAAGGACAAGGTCTTCTGTCAAAAAAATTACTTAAAGAAGTTACGGGGCTATATCGAGGAAAGAAATTACTTAAAGAAGTCGACATATGATATTATCATTCAAAAAAAATGATCAATCCTTCGCACGAGAGACCTCACGAGGACAAGCGAGCTAAGAAGAACATATATCGCATAAATATTGAGATAGTTGAATTTGAGCTATGACATGACATGAACAATCAAACCTAGTGGTACTCAAGGCAAGCGAGATACTTGACAAAAAATAAAACCGTGCAAGGTGGGATGCATGCATTTAAATTTCAAATTATTCCGCTTGTACCTGGTGGTACATATTAGTCCGCTAGCAGATTAATATCCGAACCATCCGCTATCGAACGGTATGCTTGATATAGCCTCGTATAAGATGATACGGGGTTGTATCGGATGGTAACAACCAAAATTTTGACCATTACCGATTGGTATAAGTCAGTAACAGTCAAAATCAATTGTTACTTGCCTATAATAGTGTTCCAATGGTCAATTTGACCGTTGGAGCCCTTTCTCACAGGTTTTAAAACCTATCCTCCCTCTTATTTCACTTCATTTCACACTCATATTATCTTAAAATATCTCAAACTTATTTTTCTTTCTTATTCTTATATTTGCACTTTCCTAAAGTTTAACTAAGTTAGTGGACTTCGGGAGCTATTAAATGTCGGATTGTCCTAGCTAGAGCTTTGCTTCGTTTGGGTGTAATCCAGAGAACGGGTAGACGAAGGTTGATTGCCAAATGAGTGAATACAATCAGAGGTGACAAAGGCCTTGTAATGTAGTAGAGGCAACACATGGAGAGATCATAATCCAAGTTGATCAGAATGTAATAGAGATGTTACCATGAGATGACATAAATGTAGCAAATCATGGTGGATCAATTCGAAGCAATGTGACACATACGGGAGAAACCCCATAAGAGACTTAATAAAACAAAGATATGATCGAGAGCTACTAGGAGCTTCAATTCGGTGAATAATATGATAACAAGAAGGGTTAAGTATTTAAAGAGTGAATGCCATAATACTATAAAAGCAGGTCTTTTGTACGTGCATTGAATAAAAGTTTTAGTCATCAGCATATGTGAGTTGTATACTATTGAGGAAAAATTCTAAGTGTAATTGTCAATGAGTCCTATAGGGAGGCTTGATCATATAGAGGTACGATCAGAAAGTTGGAGAGTTTGACTACTCCAAAACTCATATACACTTAAGAGAGTCTAATAAATCAGAGAACAAAGTTGAGTAAACGAACGTTGTTATTAAGGAAGTAAAAAAGAATACAATCAGCACAAGCCCTAAAACACGACGACAGAGGCCATGTAATTTTGCTTATCGTTTTGTGGCAAATTAGTTGGATGCCACGTATGCGTACGAGAGATGACTCCCACATACTAACTCGTTAGATGGGTTCCATCGGTGGACCTGTCTAATAGTGCCACCTGGATGCGGAGACACGAGGGGTTGACAACTTTGGGACGTAAAACGTTGTCGATGCCACGACCCGAACGCGTGGGGAGCGTTACGGAACCAGTGCCACGAGATCAATACGTGTCCTTCGGGCCCGTGGAGTCCTCGCCGACCACGTGCCTTGTGAGATGTTGGGACCTTCTGTGTGTGATGTGACGTGGGCACTGCAAGCGGGTCAGGTGTGTACGGCGGTGCTGACGGACCGAGTGGCCGGATTGAGTTGGGTTAAGACTTCGGACGCCTGAGCTCATTATCACAATTTTGGTCAAATTTTGACCGAACGAAGAACGTGGGTCATATAATAGACTGGTCTTTATCTCACTCCCAAGCACGTGTGACTCTCGTACTCCGAAGTCGTACACACGCATCATGGCACATCTACAAGAAGTTACATCGAATCCTCCGAGTAGACACCATCAAATTAATTGGTTGCGTGTGAGCAAGATCGAAGTTGAAGTCCAACTTGCAAATAAATTACAGAACACTGAAAATAAATTAATGGATTCACCTCCTTATAGATGAACATACGTTGGATAAACATTCACGAGCAGTATAAACTATTTCGTACATATAGATGAAGAACATTAAATGGCAGTGACTGAAAAGTCATATTCCATATAAAGAATCCATATTATTCATCTTTGGGTTGCTTGGCAACCGCTGTGTGTATTTGACGGTTGAGTAAAAGGCAAATAGAAGTTAAAGGCAATGCATGGCCCGAGGAGGCATGGCGGGGACGAGGACGTCCTCTTCTACCCGTCGTTTTGCACCTGCGCGGTGAGTTATGAAACTTGTGGGACCCACCTAAAAGTAGAGTGAGACGTCCTCTAGGATGACGAATTTCGAAGCCGTCCACATTATTAAATAACTAAAAATGAAATTTGCAGGCTAACGGGTCGGGTAAATTGAATTTGGGGCGGATCAAGGGCCTTCTTACCCGATCCAACTCGTCCAAGGTCGGTGCGGCTCGACTATATAAACTGGCGTCGAGGCGGTTCTCCCTCTTTAGCTCGTCAGTTTGAATCACTGATTAAGACGAGGAGGGTATTGTTCTCTCAGCTCGTCAGGGTATTTTTCTCTCTTTACCTTTCCCTTTCTTGCATTCGATCTAAGAGGCGATGATGATTGGTGAATGTTGCATTCGATCTAAGTGGCGATGATGATTGGTGAATGTCAATGATGGATTCAATCATCTGCTATTTTGGCTCTTTTGGATCGATCGTCCGTTGCGATGGCGAATCCCATATTCCTTGAGTCCGTATGTTTCTGATCCTAACCCTAAGTCCGTTGTCTCCTCTCTTCTGTCCTCTCTGTTCTCCAATACTAGACGGATTCGGGCAGGAATAGGGAGACGATGTTTCTGTCCTCTGTTCTTTGTCCTCTCTTCTTATGATCGACGTTAGATGAATCTGAGCCTCGTTTTTCTAGATCTCTCTGTTGTTTCTAACCTTAGAGTATTTAAAAGATTTCGATTCCTATTTTCTCATTTTCTTTTCTACTTTAAGGTTTCTGTTACTGTTGAGAATTGTTTGGTCGGAAAAAAAACTTTAGAAACCTGCCAATTTAAACACTACCGTAGCTCGATAACCTTTCAGTAGTATTATCATTTTTTAGTGTCTACATGAAGTTGACGTGCTATTTCTAACGTTAAGTGTGTTTTTAGGATTATTATTACATTGTGAAGAATCATCTGAAGAAAATGTGGTAATGAGATATGCCCTCTAGTAAAGTGAAACCTGAAATCGTTTGTTGGAAGATAAGTTGAAACTCGTGGTAAAAGTTTTAGCACAACACTCTCTTATGAGGGTCTTACTAGTGTTTCTTGTTTGAATAAATTTGTGTTGGGATATATGTTTGTGAAGAGGTTATACTGAGAAGCATTTTTGTGTTTCGATGTATCACCCTATGAAGCAACCAGGCATTGCGGGCAGTATGCATGTAGTTGTTGGGGTTTGCTTCTCACTGTTTTAGATAATCTGTTTCTTTTGTTTGTTGCTATGCTGTGATTTACATTTAGTTTCCATTTAAGGTTCAGATGATATGGCCCATAAGTTAAATGATTCTTTGCATAATTTGCACAAGTGTTTATTAATTAAATGGGGTATAAGATTGTGCTGGTTATGTTATTCTTCAGCTATATGGTGTGAAATGATCAGTGTTGCCTGCTTCAGACAACATATTGTTCTCTAGTTTTTTTTGCCACTGAGCAGATTTTTGGCACCTCATGGTTACTTATAGGATTTTTTTTGTTTGTTTGAATGATCAGATTCAATGTGTTTAGTTTGGACATTTCGCTGCTTATTCATTTATATGCATTTGCCTCTGTTAATAATCTGCACTAGGTTCTCTTGAGTTATTTAATTGAGTAGAAATTGTGGTTGATTGCATTTGAAGATTGCTATCGTGTTAATTGTAATGCTGAAAATCTTTAATTTAGCAGTTGCATTTCTATGGCTATTAACTAATGATGATTGGTGAATGTCAATGATGGATTCAATCATCTGCTATTTTGGCTCTTTTGGATCGATCGTCCATTGCGATGGCGAATCCCATATTCCTTGAGTCCGTATGTTTCTGATCCTAACCCTAAGTCCGTTGTCTCCTCTCTTCTGTCCTCTCTGTTCTCCAATACTAGACGGATTCGGGCAGGAATAGGGAGACGATGTTTCTGTCCTCTGTTCTTTGTCCTCTCTTCTTATGATCGACGTTAGATGAATCTGAGCCTCGTTTTTCTAGATCTCTCTGTTGTTTCTAACCTTAGAGTATTTAAAAGATTTCGATTCCTATTTTCTCATTTTCTTTTCTACTTTAAGGTTTCTGTTACTGTTGAGAATTGTTTGGTCGGAAAAAATACTTTAGAAACCTGCCAAATTAAACACTACCGTAGCTCGATTACCTTTCAGTAGTATTATCATTTTTTAGTGTCCACATGAAGTTGACGTGCTATTTCTAACGTTAAGTGTGTTTTTAGGATTATTATTACATTGTGAAGAATCATCTGAAGAAAATGTGGTAATGAGATATGCCCTCTAGTAAAGTGAAACCTGAAATCGTTTGTTGGAAGATAAGTTGAAACTCGTGGTAAAAGTTTTAGCACAACACTCTCTTATGAGGGTCTTACTAGTGTTTCTTGTTTGAATAAATTTGTGTTGGGATATATGTTTGTGAAGAGGTTATACTGAGAAGCATTTTTGTGTTTCGATGTATCACCCTATGAAGCAACCAGGCATTGTGGGCAGTATGCATGTAGTTGTTGGGGTTTGCTTCTCACTGTTTTAGATAATCTGTTTCTTTTGTTTGTTGCTATGCTGTGATTTACATTTAGTTTCCATTTAAGGTTCAGATGATATGGCCCATAAGTTAAATGATTCTTTGCATAATTTGCACAAGTGTTTATTAATTAAATGGGGTATAAGATTGTGCTGGTTATGTTATTCTTCAGCTATATGGTGTGAAATGATCAGTGTTGCCTGCTTCAGACAACATATTGTTCTCTAGTTTTTTTTGCCACTGAGCAGATTTTTGGCACCTCATGGTTACTTATAGGATTTTTTTTGTTTGTTTGAATGATCAGATTCAATGTGTTTAGTTTGGACATTTCGCTGCTTATTCATTTATATGCATTTGCCTCTGTTAATAATCTGCACTAGGTTCTCTTGAGTTATTTAATTGAGTAGAAATTGTGGTTGATTGCATTTGAAGATTGCTATCGTGTTAATTGTAATGCTGAAAATCTTTAATTTAGCAGTTGCATTTCTATGGCTATTTACTAATGAATGTTTTTTGTTCGAATGATCACGTTCAGTTGTGCTACATTAATGGTCGGTCCCAATACATTCATGTGCTTGAGTTTTGGATGTTTTGCTGCTTATTTTTTCTTTTCATGCATTTGCCTCTCCCATAACGGTATAGTTATTAAAATAATCTCGAGTGGTATACGAGTAATATTTAGTGATGCAAGTTATGAATAACTGTTTTGGAAATAATATGTGTAGCTCAAAATTCATATAGAAAAGCCAACTCTGTTTGGAATTGACAATAATCAATGCTTGTTGAGTGAAGGTTTGACACGCACAATAATGATCATGCAGGTGTTTTAAGCTAAATGCTCATGTATTGGTGAATTGTTATGTATATGTGCAATTGGGTGTTATGTATATCTTAAAGACCTAAAATTTAATAACATTTGTGTGGTGTATTGATTGTGTATTGATCGTGCAGGTGTTTTAAGCTAAATGCCCGTGTGTTTCAACATCATTTGTTCATTTTGTTGACAAAGCAGTTGGTCATATTGATTGGGGCTAGCTTTTCATACCACTAGCTTTCGTATACAGAAGTTGGGTATACGTCCATGTCACGGTAACTGCGAAAATTTTTATGGTATCATAGTTTTGTTTTTGGAATTTGATTGGTTAGTCTGTTGTGTTTCTGCTTGTTGGATGTTGATTTGGTCTTGTTGTTCTCTTGTGCAGAATTTATTTTTTTGGCTTATTCTGTGAATTAATTTATTGGAACTAAGATTTTCTTGTTCAATTGCATCTATTCACTCATATGATTACATTAGTTTAGTATACAGTATAAGGTGTTTGGGGATCAGAGGATATAGTCGTGACGAGGAAATAATTGATGTTTTTGAAATGGTTGTCTTATCTTTTTTTCTTTCCATTATAATATTGAAGATTTATTTTTTCCCTAATCTTCCCTTCACATTGCTTGATTCGTTTCATGCCATTCCTATTGATTCAATAAGAGGTGATGATGATGAAATTAAAAAAAATATTGGTTTCAACCATTCACCATGTTGGTGTTCGAACTGAGATTGGTCGTTCAAGGTGATGAGGAAATAAGGTAGTCTTGTGATGAGGAAATAATTGATGATTTTGAAATGGTTCTTATCTTATGTTTTTCTTTCCATTCTAATATTGAAGATTTATTTTTCCCCTAATCTTCCCTTCACATTGCTTGATTTGTTTCATACCATTCCAATTGATTCATTAAGAGGAGATGATGATGAAATTAAAATAAATATTGGTTTCTACAATTCACCATGTTGATGTTTGAACTGAGATTAGTAGTTCAAGGTGATGCTGAAGCCTAGATCCATATAGTATGTAAGAAGCATGAATCCATTATCTCCTCTCTTCAATGCTTTGTTCTCCAATCGTAACAGGTTGATGGCAGGGCAGTTTGGATGGCCCATGTGGCAACCACTGCAGCCATGTCTACCTCTTAGGTTGGGTTCATGGCCAAGATGAAGGTAGATATTATCGTCTCTTCTTTGAGTGATCAACAAAAGATGAATCTGAACATCTTGCTAATTTTTTTAATTGTTCTTTTGATTACATTTACCCTTTGAATCAATTCCTCTTTTGACCTGCTCTCTCTTTTAAGACAAATTACTTTGGACATTTTCATGATAGTTTTCTTCTATAATTTCTGTTTCTTGAAGTTATGTTATTTCTGTTTGTGTTCTGATGGATCTTTAAGAAAATTTTACATGTCAACTTAAACACTTGGTTTTTTTTTACTTTTGAATATTAGGATCATTTTTTAATGTTTATAATTTTGGCGTGCTTTATATATTTCATCTTTTTCTTAAATTTTATTATTTTTCCAGATATTTGGTTCATTGTATGCTTTTAAGGAGACGTTTATGGTTTACCTAAAAAAGATATTGTTTGCAAAGGAGTGCTGCAGAACTTGTAGTTTGAAAATTTTTTCTGACAAGCTTCATTTTGAAATTTTGCATATTCCTGTAGATTGTGTTTACACTCATATGTTATAGCACCCTAGCATATGCTATTTCTTTGAAATGACGCTTGAACGTACTGTGTGACTTTATCAGTATCTTATGGTACAATGTGTTATGCTATGTGCATATGTTTGACACAGGTTCATGCACCTTTTTTATGAGAAATATTATGCTATTTTAATCACTGTTAGAACTTGGGTGTCTCATACATTGCTACTCTGGTTGTTTGTTGCTCTGGCTGTATGTTATTAAGCTGGGTCTTTGTTATTGGTTGGAAAGTAAATAAGATGAGACTTATGACTTGAGTCTGGCTTGTTATTCTCTCTAGTTGGTGCTCAATATGCAGAATGTGTGATGTGCTGTGAGGTAATAGGGTTTCTTGTTTGAATGAACTATCATTGGGAGGTTTTTTTTTTTTATCACTTTTTCGCGGAGCTATACTTGCAAAGCGATTTCATGTTTGGATGTGTCGTTATTGTTTGAAGCAATGAGGCATCTAAACGAAGTGTGCAGGTAGTTGTTGGTTGCTTCTCTCTTTCTCAGATGAACTGTTCTCTTATTTGCTGTAGTGCTGCTATTGGTATTTATATGTTCTTTAAGGTTTGGATGGTGCATCTCATAAGTAAAATGATTATTTTTACAATTTGCATTAATGTTTGTTCAGTCGGCGTCGTTTGGAATTGTGTTGATAAAATTGTTGCCCTCTTTCTTTTGTTGGTTGGACCGGATGATATAATCTGATCAATGTTGTCTGCCCCAGCGAATATATTCTTCTCTAGTGGTTCAAATTTTATATGGGATCCTTATTTAATTGAGTAGAAATTGTGGATGATTTCTTTTGAAGATTGCTCCACTTTAGTTATATAGTTTAAAATCTTTAATTGAGTAGTCGCACTTCTATGGTTATTTACCAAGAACATCTTCTGTTCCAATGATCATATTCAATTGTCCTTCATTAATGGTGGGTCCAAATACATTCGTGTGTTAAGTTTGGATGTTTGCTACTTATTCTTCTTGTTTCTTTCAATTGCCTCTCCCTCAACAATATAGTTTTTCTAATAATCTTCACTGATACGTGAGTAAGACATATTGATGCAAGTTATAAGTAGTAGTTGTTTTGGCCATAATATATGTTACTCCTAGGAATTTGTCTGGAATTGACAACAAATAATGCCCTTGTGTCTGGAATTTGTCTGGAATTTGTCTTGAGTTTATATACTATTCAGAATTTATTACGTCATATGATCTTGCAGTTGTGTTAAGTTAAATATCTGTGTAGTTGTTATGTAAATGTGCAATTAAGTGTTGTGTATTTCTTAAGGACCTGAAATTTTATAGTCTGTCATTTGTGCATTTTATTGAAACAACAGTTGGTCATATTGTTTGGGAAAATTATTATCTTTTTATACCATGAGCTATCGTATGCAAAAGTTTGGTATAAGTCCATGTCATGATATCAGTGAAAACTTTTGTGGTATCATGATTTTGTTTTTGGAATTCGGTTGGTTAGTCGGTGGTGTTTCTGCTCATTATGTCGATTTGGTCTTGTTGTTCTCTTGTGCAGAATTTGTTTTTTTGTTTTATTCTGTGAATTAATTTGTTGGAACCAAGATTTTCTTGTCTATTCATTCATATGGTTACTACAATTTTAAATGTAATGGAAAAGAGGAGGATCTATTGGGAGTATCATATTTGTTAATAATCAAAGGGATATATCTGATAATGGGGGAAGGAAAGGTAATTACAATGGTTGGCTTGGATTGTGGTGATGTCATCCTTGCTAGCTGGTTAGTTTAGTACACAACATAAGACATTTGGGGATCAGAGGATGTAGTTTTGCGAAGAGGAAATAATTGACAGCTTTGAAAAGGTTGTCTTCTCTCATCCTTCTTTTTCCTTTCTAATATTGAAAATTTATTTTTCCCCTAATTTTCCCTTCACATTGTTTGCTTAGTTTCTTACTATTTCTATTGATTCAGTAAGAGGTGATGATGATGAAATTAAAATAAATGATGGTTTCGACCATTTACCATGTTGGTGTTCGAACTCAGATTGGTTGTTCATGGTGATGCTGAAGATGTAGTCTTGCGATGAGGAAATAATTGATGTTTTTGAAATAATTGACTTCGCTCTTCTTTTTTCTCTTTCTAATATTGAAGATTTATTTTCTCCCTAATTTTCTCTTCATAGTGCTTGGTTAATTTCTTACCACTTCTGTTGATTCACTAAGAGGTGATGATGATGAAATTAAAATAAATGATGGTTTCGATCATTCACCATTTTGGTGTTCGATTGACTGTTCATGGTGATGCTGAAGCCTAGATCCATATGGTATGGATGAAGCATGATCATTGTCTCCTCTCTTCAATGCTCTGTTTTCCAACCAAAACAGGTTGATGGCGGGGCAGTTTGGATGGCCCATGTAGCAACCACTGCAGCCATGTGTACCTCTTAGGTTGGATCTAGGCAAGAAGAAGGTAGACATATGATGTCTTCTTCTCATGTTGGACGAAAATGAATCTGAACCTCTTACAAATTTTTTTAATTGTTGTTTCGATTATGTTTACCCTTCAAATTTATGAAAGAGTTTGATACCCAATCAATCCTTCTTTTCTCCTTTTATCTCTTTTAAGATAAATTACTTTGAACATTTTCATGATCGTTGTGCTTCTATAATTTATGCTTCTTGAAGTTATGTTATTCCTGTTTGTAGTTTGTTCTGATGGACCTTTAAGAAAAGGTTACATGTCAATTTAAAGACTTGTTTTTTGTTTACATTTCAATAATAGGATTATTTTTTATTGTTTATATTTTTGGTGTGCTTTATATATTTCTTCTTTTTCTTAAATTTTGTTATTTTCCTAATATTCGGTTCATTATATGCTTTTAAGAAAAAGTTTACTTGTTATTTTCAACATTATTAGGGCTTGGGATTGTGCTGATAATATTGTTGAGCTAGATGATGAAAAACGTAATGTCTGCTCCATGGATGTAGTATTTGTCATTTTGAGATTCATATAAAAAAGACATTGTTTGCAAAGGAGTGCTGCAGAACATGCTGTTCAGATATTTTCTCTGATAAGCTTCATGTTGGAATTATGCATAGTGCCTGCATATTGTGTCTGTGCAGATATGCTATAGTGCTCTAGAATATGCTTTTTTTTTTAAATGAAACTTGAGCATATTGTGTGATTGATAAGTGTCTTATACTACCATGAGTTATGCTAGATACATATGTTTGACACAGGTTTATATCACCTTTTTTGATGAAAAATATTGCATCGTTTTGTTGTTACTGTTCGAACTTGGGTGTCCAGTACATTGCTACTCTGGTTCTCTGTTGCTTTGGCTATTTGTTATGAGTTTGTTGGAAAGTAAACAAGTTGAGACCAATGGCTCAAGTCTAGCTTAATATTCTCTCTAGTTGTTACTCGATACGCAGAATGTGTGATGTGTTCTGTGGTAATAGGGTTTCTTGTTTGAATGAACGTTCCTTGGGAGGTCTTTTCTGTTCACTTCCTCATGGATCTATACTTGCAAAGCTTATGTTTGGATGCATCATTATTGTTTGAAGTAACGAGGCATCTAGAGGAAGTGTGTGTGTCGTTGTTGGCTGCCTCTCTGTTTCAGA
The DNA here is from genome assembly GCF_036884655.1 of Musa acuminata AAA Group. Classification (NCBI taxonomy): domain Eukaryota; kingdom Viridiplantae; phylum Streptophyta; class Magnoliopsida; order Zingiberales; family Musaceae; genus Musa; species Musa acuminata. The sequence goes on along the minus strand of NC_088354.1, from coordinate 41,970,263 downwards.
TAAGCTATTATTTTGTTTGTTGTGTTGCTATTGATGTTTGTCTGTTATTCAAGGTTTGGATGGTACACCTCATAAAGTAAATGATCCATTTTATGGTTTGCATAAATGACGAAATCATTCCCCTCTTTTCTTTTGTTGGTTGGACTAGATGATGTAAACTGGTGAATGTTGTCTGCTCTAGGCAACATATTCTTCTCTAGTTTTTCAAATTTTATATTGAATCCTTATTTAAATGAATAGAAATTGTGGATGGTTACATTTGAAGATTGCTCCATTTTAGTTGTAAGGTTGAAAATCTTTAATTGAGTAGCTACATATCTATGGTTATTTACTAGGAACTTCTTTTGTTCCAATGATCACATTCAATTGTCCTACAATAATGGTGGGTCCAAATATATCCATGTGTTAAGTTTGGATATCTTGCTACTTAATTCTTTTCTTGTGATCCATTTGCCCCTCCCTCGACGTTGAAGTTAAAGTAATCTGCACCGATATGTGAGTAAGATATTGTGGTTTTGTATTGGTATGTAAATGTTCAATCGAGTGTTATGTATATCTAAAGGACCTAAAATATGGTAGCTTTTTCATTTGTGCATTTTGTCGAAACAAGTGTTGGTCATTTTCATCACCTGTGGGATTTATGTGAATGTCTTTCACCTTGAGTTTGTGGAAGATGTTTTGGCACCTTAGCATGCTCGTATTCATTGCAATGTTTGTGACACTACATAATTTACATTCTCCGTCGATGTGTTTGATTGAATGTTTGGGTAGTTCTAAATTGTTAGCTTTTGATACGATGTGTTTGTTATTGAAATCTTGAACGGTATGCTCCATGCCCATCAAATGCATCATTGTATAATTTGCACAAATGTTATTTTTGTTATCAGGGCTTGGGATTGTGTTGGTGATACTGTTGAGCTTGATGATGTAAAACATAATGTCTGCTCTAGACGACTTTTCTTCAGTAATTGTTTGTTTTTCAGTTGAGATTCATATTGAATTTAGTTTACTTTAATTAAGGGTCATGAGTTTTTTATTTGGCCCAAACATGAGGGTCATCTATATTCTCTCTTTTAAGAGCACTTACAGTGATGAACCTGTTATGTTTATGTGCAATTGTGTATAGTCTATTATTACTAATTTACTATAGCGGCGATCTTATTCTAAAGTTACGAGTTATAATCACATGGCTGCATATGTGGGATTTATGTGTTTGTTATTGAAGGTGATTTTATCCTAAATTTATGAGTTGTAATTACATAGCTGCATATGTGGGATTTATGTGTTTGTTATTGAATGCTTGAATGGTATGCCCCAGCAAATGCATCTTTGTTGTATAATGTGTCATATGTTTGTTTAAATATTATGGTTTGCTTGAATGATATGCCACATACCGAGCAGATGCATCTTTGTTTATAATGTGTCATATGTTTGTTTAAATTGTTTGTTTAAATTTTAGGGTTTGGGTTTGTGGTGTTGATAATGGTGAGCTAAATGATGCAAAATGTAATTTCAGGTTAAATTGTAATTTTTCATTTTATAATGTGTCAATCAAGGTGCTCACATGTTTCTTTCCTTCCCCAAACATAAGAATCATCTGCATGGGTATCAATAGGATTGTTTTATTGAATTGTGATATATAAGGGATTGGTATGAATGCATCAACTTGTTTTGTTTGAATATTTATCTGAATGTTTTGTTTTCATGGAGTTGCTGCTCTTTTAAGAGCATTTATAGCGGTGATCTTATACCAAATTTATGAGTTATAATCATCCACAATCATCTTGATCAGATGAGTTATGAGTTATACTACTTTTATGAGTTATAATCATCCACAATCATCTTGATCAGATGCTTCTCGCTTTCATGAAATAAAATGCAACTAGATCGAAACTTGATCAGAATTATTCTATACCATACAACACACCCGTTTGGATCTTGGAGTTGCTTCATAAGTCAAACCTGTTTAAAGCTGAGTCATCCGGTTTGCGTAGAAACTTGTCACTGTTGAAAATTTTCTTATGCAGTCAAATTCAGTCAAACTGATTTTAATTCTTGTTGGAAGATAAGTTGAAACTCGTGGTAAAAGTTTTAGCACAACACTCTCTTATGAGGGTCTTACTAGTGTTTCTTGTTTGAATAAATTTGTGTTGGGATATATGTTTGTGAAGAGGTTATACTGAGAAGCATTTTTGTGTTTCGATGTATCACCCTATGAAGCAACCAGGCATTGTGGGCAGTATGCATGTAGTTGTTGGGGTTTGCTTCTCACTGTTTTAGATAATCTGTTTCTTTTGTTTGTTGCTATGCTGTGATTTACATTTAGTTTCCATTTAAGGTTCAGATGATATGGCCCATAAGTTAAATGATTCTTTGCATAATTTGCACAAGTGTTTATTAATTAAATGGGGTATAAGATTGTGCTGGTTATGTTATTCTTCAGCTATATGGTGTGAAATGATCAGTGTTGCCTGCTTCAGACAACATATTGTTCTCTAGTTTTTTTTGCCACTGAGCAGATTTTTGGCACCTCATGGTTACTTATAGGATTTTTTTTGTTTGTTTGAATGATCAGATTCAATGTGTTTAGTTTGGACATTTCGCTGCTTATTCATTTATATGCATTTGCCTCTGTTAATAATCTGCACTAGGTTCTCTTGAGTTATTTAATTGAGTAGAAATTGTGGTTGATTGCATTTGAAGATTGCTATCGTGTTAATTGTAATGCTGAAAATCTTTAATTTAGCAGTTGCATTTCTATGGCTATTTACTAATGAATGTTTTTTGTTCGAATGATCACGTTCAGTTGTGCTACATTAATGGTCGGTCCCAATACATTCATGTGCTTGAGTTTTGGATGTTTTGCTGCTTATTTTTTCTTTTCATGCATTTGCCTCTCCCATAACGGTATAGTTATTAAAATAATCTCGAGTGGTATACGAGTAATATTTAGTGATGCAAGTTATGAATAACTGTTTTGGAAATAATATGTGTAGCTCAAAATTCATATAGAAAAGCCAACTCTGTTTGGAATTGACAATAATCAATGCTTGTTGAGTGAAGGTTTGACACGCACAATAATGATCATGCAGGTGTTTTAAGCTAAATGCTCATGTATTGGTGAATTGTTATGTATATGTGCAATTGGGTGTTATGTATATCTTAAAGACCTAAAATTTAATAACATTTGTGTGGTGTATTGATTGTGTATTGATCGTGCAGGTGTTTTAAGCTAAATGCCCGTGTGTTTCAACATCATTTGTTCATTTTGTTGACAAAGCAGTTGGTCATATTGATTGGGGCTAGCTTTTCATACCACTAGCTTTCGTATACAGAAGTTGGGTATACGTCCATGTCACGGTAACTGCGAAAATTTTTATGGTATCATAGTTTTGTTTTTGGAATTTGATTGGTTAGTCTGTTGTGTTTCTGCTTGTTGGATGTTGATTTGGTCTTGTTGTTCTCTTGTGCAGAATTTATTTTTTTGGCTTATTCTGTGAATTAATTTATTGGAACTAAGATTTTCTTGTTCAATTGCATCTATTCACTCATATGATTACATTAGTTTAGTATACAGTATAAGGTGTTTGGGGATCAGAGGATATAGTCGTGACGAGGAAATAATTGATGTTTTTGAAATGGTTGTCTTATCTTTTTTTCTTTCCATTATAATATTGAAGATTTATTTTTTCCCTAATCTTCCCTTCACATTGCTTGATTCGTTTCATGCCATTCCTATTGATTCAATAAGAGGTGATGATGATGAAATTAAAAAAAATATTGGTTTCAACCATTCACCATGTTGGTGTTCGAACTGAGATTGGTCGTTCAAGGTGATGAGGAAATAAGGTAGTCTTGTGATGAGGAAATAATTGATGATTTTGAAATGGTTCTTATCTTATGTTTTTCTTTCCATTCTAATATTGAAGATTTATTTTTCCCCTAATCTTCCCTTCACATTGCTTGATTTGTTTCATACCATTCCAATTGATTCATTAAGAGGAGATGATGATGAAATTAAAATAAATATTGGTTTCTACAATTCACCATGTTGATGTTTGAACTGAGATTAGTAGTTCAAGGTGATGCTGAAGCCTAGATCCATATAGTATGTAAGAAGCATGAATCCATTATCTCCTCTCTTCAATGCTTTGTTCTCCAATCGTAACAGGTTGATGGCAGGGCAGTTTGGATGGCCCATGTGGCAACCACTGCAGCCATGTCTACCTCTTAGGTTGGGTTCATGGCCAAGATGAAGGTAGATATTATCGTCTCTTCTTTGAGTGATCAACAAAAGATGAATCTGAACATCTTGCTAATTTTTTTAATTGTTCTTTTGATTACATTTACCCTTTGAATCAATTCCTCTTTTGACCTGCTCTCTCTTTTAAGACAAATTACTTTGGACATTTTCATGATAGTTTTCTTCTATAATTTCTGTTTCTTGAAGTTATGTTATTTCTGTTTGTGTTCTGATGGATCTTTAAGAAAATTTTACATGTCAACTTAAACACTTGGTTTTTTTTTACTTTTGAATATTAGGATCATTTTTTAATGTTTATAATTTTGGCGTGCTTTATATATTTCATCTTTTTCTTAAATTTTATTATTTTTCCAGATATTTGGTTCATTGTATGCTTTTAAGGAGACGTTTATGGTTTACCTAAAAAAGATATTGTTTGCAAAGGAGTGCTGCAGAACTTGTAGTTTGAAAATTTTTTCTGACAAGCTTCATTTTGAAATTTTGCATATTCCTGTAGATTGTGTTTACACTCATATGTTATAGCACCCTAGCATATGCTATTTCTTTGAAATGACGCTTGAACGTACTGTGTGACTTTATCAGTATCTTATGGTACAATGTGTTATGCTATGTGCATATGTTTGACACAGGTTCATGCACCTTTTTTATGAGAAATATTATGCTATTTTAATCACTGTTAGAACTTGGGTGTCTCATACATTGCTACTCTGGTTGTTTGTTGCTCTGGCTGTATGTTATTAAGCTGGGTCTTTGTTATTGGTTGGAAAGTAAATAAGATGAGACTTATGACTTGAGTCTGGCTTGTTATTCTCTCTAGTTGGTGCTCAATATGCAGAATGTGTGATGTGCTGTGAGGTAATAGGGTTTCTTGTTTGAATGAACTATCATTGGGAGGTTTTTTTTTTTTATCACTTTTTCGCGGAGCTATACTTGCAAAGCGATTTCATGTTTGGATGTGTCGTTATTGTTTGAAGCAATGAGGCATCTAAACGAAGTGTGCAGGTAGTTGTTGGTTGCTTCTCTCTTTCTCAGATGAACTGTTCTCTTATTTGCTGTAGTGCTGCTATTGGTATTTATATGTTCTTTAAGGTTTGGATGGTGCATCTCATAAGTAAAATGATTATTTTTACAATTTGCATTAATGTTTGTTCAGTCGGCGTCGTTTGGAATTGTGTTGATAAAATTGTTGCCCTCTTTCTTTTGTTGGTTGGACCGGATGATATAATCTGATCAATGTTGTCTGCCCCAGCGAATATATTCTTCTCTAGTGGTTCAAATTTTATATGGGATCCTTATTTAATTGAGTAGAAATTGTGGATGATTTCTTTTGAAGATTGCTCCACTTTAGTTATATAGTTTAAAATCTTTAATTGAGTAGTCGCACTTCTATGGTTATTTACCAAGAACATCTTCTGTTCCAATGATCATATTCAATTGTCCTTCATTAATGGTGGGTCCAAATACATTCGTGTGTTAAGTTTGGATGTTTGCTACTTATTCTTCTTGTTTCTTTCAATTGCCTCTCCCTCAACAATATAGTTTTTCTAATAATCTTCACTGATACGTGAGTAAGACATATTGATGCAAGTTATAAGTAGTAGTTGTTTTGGCCATAATATATGTTACTCCTAGGAATTTGTCTGGAATTGACAACAAATAATGCCCTTGTGTCTGGAATTTGTCTGGAATTTGTCTTGAGTTTATATACTATTCAGAATTTATTACGTCATATGATCTTGCAGTTGTGTTAAGTTAAATATCTGTGTAGTTGTTATGTAAATGTGCAATTAAGTGTTGTGTATTTCTTAAGGACCTGAAATTTTATAGTCTGTCATTTGTGCATTTTATTGAAACAACAGTTGGTCATATTGTTTGGGAAAATTATTATCTTTTTATACCATGAGCTATCGTATGCAAAAGTTTGGTATAAGTCCATGTCATGATATCAGTGAAAACTTTTGTGGTATCATGATTTTGTTTTTGGAATTCGGTTGGTTAGTCGGTGGTGTTTCTGCTCATTATGTCGATTTGGTCTTGTTGTTCTCTTGTGCAGAATTTGTTTTTTTGTTTTATTCTGTGAATTAATTTGTTGGAACCAAGATTTTCTTGTCTATTCATTCATATGGTTACTACAATTTTAAATGTAATGGAAAAGAGGAGGATCTATTGGGAGTATCATATTTGTTAATAATCAAAGGGATATATCTGATAATGGGGGAAGGAAAGGTAATTACAATGGTTGGCTTGGATTGTGGTGATGTCATCCTTGCTAGCTGGTTAGTTTAGTACACAACATAAGACATTTGGGGATCAGAGGATGTAGTTTTGCGAAGAGGAAATAATTGACAGCTTTGAAAAGGTTGTCTTCTCTCATCCTTCTTTTTCCTTTCTAATATTGAAAATTTATTTTTCCCCTAATTTTCCCTTCACATTGTTTGCTTAGTTTCTTACTATTTCTATTGATTCAGTAAGAGGTGATGATGATGAAATTAAAATAAATGATGGTTTCGACCATTTACCATGTTGGTGTTCGAACTCAGATTGGTTGTTCATGGTGATGCTGAAGATGTAGTCTTGCGATGAGGAAATAATTGATGTTTTTGAAATAATTGACTTCGCTCTTCTTTTTTCTCTTTCTAATATTGAAGATTTATTTTCTCCCTAATTTTCTCTTCATAGTGCTTGGTTAATTTCTTACCACTTCTGTTGATTCACTAAGAGGTGATGATGATGAAATTAAAATAAATGATGGTTTCGATCATTCACCATTTTGGTGTTCGATTGACTGTTCATGGTGATGCTGAAGCCTAGATCCATATGGTATGGATGAAGCATGATCATTGTCTCCTCTCTTCAATGCTCTGTTTTCCAACCAAAACAGGTTGATGGCGGGGCAGTTTGGATGGCCCATGTAGCAACCACTGCAGCCATGTGTACCTCTTAGGTTGGATCTAGGCAAGAAGAAGGTAGACATATGATGTCTTCTTCTCATGTTGGACGAAAATGAATCTGAACCTCTTACAAATTTTTTTAATTGTTGTTTCGATTATGTTTACCCTTCAAATTTATGAAAGAGTTTGATACCCAATCAATCCTTCTTTTCTCCTTTTATCTCTTTTAAGATAAATTACTTTGAACATTTTCATGATCGTTGTGCTTCTATAATTTATGCTTCTTGAAGTTATGTTATTCCTGTTTGTAGTTTGTTCTGATGGACCTTTAAGAAAAGGTTACATGTCAATTTAAAGACTTGTTTTTTGTTTACATTTCAATAATAGGATTATTTTTTATTGTTTATATTTTTGGTGTGCTTTATATATTTCTTCTTTTTCTTAAATTTTGTTATTTTCCTAATATTCGGTTCATTATATGCTTTTAAGAAAAAGTTTACTTGTTATTTTCAACATTATTAGGGCTTGGGATTGTGCTGATAATATTGTTGAGCTAGATGATGAAAAACGTAATGTCTGCTCCATGGATGTAGTATTTGTCATTTTGAGATTCATATAAAAAAGACATTGTTTGCAAAGGAGTGCTGCAGAACATGCTGTTCAGATATTTTCTCTGATAAGCTTCATGTTGGAATTATGCATAGTGCCTGCATATTGTGTCTGTGCAGATATGCTATAGTGCTCTAGAATATGCTTTTTTTTTTAAATGAAACTTGAGCATATTGTGTGATTGATAAGTGTCTTATACTACCATGAGTTATGCTAGATACATATGTTTGACACAGGTTTATATCACCTTTTTTGATGAAAAATATTGCATCGTTTTGTTGTTACTGTTCGAACTTGGGTGTCCAGTACATTGCTACTCTGGTTCTCTGTTGCTTTGGCTATTTGTTATGAGTTTGTTGGAAAGTAAACAAGTTGAGACCAATGGCTCAAGTCTAGCTTAATATTCTCTCTAGTTGTTACTCGATACGCAGAATGTGTGATGTGTTCTGTGGTAATAGGGTTTCTTGTTTGAATGAACGTTCCTTGGGAGGTCTTTTCTGTTCACTTCCTCATGGATCTATACTTGCAAAGCTTATGTTTGGATGCATCATTATTGTTTGAAGTAACGAGGCATCTAGAGGAAGTGTGTGTGTCGTTGTTGGCTGCCTCTCTGTTTCAGATAAGCTATTATTTTGTTTGTTGTGTTGCTATTGATGTTTGTCTGTTATTCAAGGTTTGGATGGTACACCTCATAAAGTAAATGATCCATTTTATGGTTTGCATAAATGACGAAATCATTCCCCTCTTTTCTTTTGTTGGTTGGACTAGATGATGTAAACTGGTGAATGTTGTCTGCTCTAGGCAACATATTCTTCTCTAGTTTTTCAAATTTTATATTGAATCCTTATTTAAATGAATAGAAATTGTGGATGGTTACATTTGAAGATTGCTCCATTTTAGTTGTAAGGTTGAAAATCTTTAATTGAGTAGCTACATATCTATGGTTATTTACTAGGAACTTCTTTTGTTCCAATGATCACATTCAATTGTCCTACAATAATGGTGGGTCCAAATATATCCATGTGTTAAGTTTGGATATCTTGCTACTTAATTCTTTTCTTGTGATCCATTTGCCCCTCCCTCGACGTTGAAGTTAAAGTAATCTGCACCGATATGTGAGTAAGATATTGTGGTTTTGTATTGGTATGTAAATGTTCAATCGAGTGTTATGTATATCTAAAGGACCTAAAATATGGTAGCTTTTTCATTTGTGCATTTTGTCGAAACAAGTGTTGGTCATTTTCATCACCTGTGGGATTTATGTGAATGTCTTTCACCTTGAGTTTGTGGAAGATGTTTTGGCACCTTAGCATGCTCGTATTCATTGCAATGTTTGTGACACTACATAATTTACATTCTCCGTCGATGTGTTTGATTGAATGTTTGGGTAGTTCTAAATTGTTAGCTTTTGATACGATGTGTTTGTTATTGAAATCTTGAACGGTATGCTCCATGCCCATCAAATGCATCGTTGTATAATTTGCACAAATGTTATTTTTGTTATCAGGGCTTGGGATTGTGTTGGTGATACTGTTGAGCTTGATGATGTAAAACATAATGTCTGCTCTAGACGACTTTTCTTCAGTAATTGTTTGTTTTTCAGTTGAGATTCATATTGAATTTAGTTTACTTTAATTAAGGGTCATGAGTTTTTTATTTGGCCCAAACATGAGGGTCATCTATATTCTCTCTTTTAAGAGCACTTACAGTGATGAACCTGTTATGTTTATGTGCAATTGTGTATAGTCTATTATTACTAATTTACTATAGCGGCGATCTTATTCTAAAGTTACGAGTTATAATCACATGGCTGCATATGTGGGATTTATGTGTTTGTTATTGAAGGTGATTTTATCCTAAATTTATGAGTTGTAATTACATAGCTGCATATGTGGGATTTATGTGTTTGTTATTGAATGCTTGAATGGTATGCCCCAGCAAATGCATCTTTGTTGTATAATGTGTCATATGTTTGTTTAAATATTATGGTTTGCTTGAATGATATGCCACATACCGAGCAGATGCATCTTTGTTTATAATGTGTCATATGTTTGTTTAAATTGTTTGTTTAAATTTTAGGGTTTGGGTTTGTGGTGTTGATAATGGTGAGCTAAATGATGCAAAATGTAATTTCTGGTTAAATTGTAATTTTTCATTTTATAATGTGTCAATCAAGGTGCTCACATGTTTCTTTCCTTCCCCAAACATAAGAATCATCTGCATGGGTATCAATAGGATTGTTTTATTGAATTGTGATATATAAGGGATTGGTATGAATGCATCAACTTGTTTTGTTTGAATATTTATCTGAATGTTTTGTTTTCATGGAGTTGCTGCTCTTTTAAGAGCATTTATAGCGGTGATCTTATACCAAATTTATGAGTTATAATCATCCACAATCATCTTGATCAGATGAGTTATGAGTTATACTACTTTTATGAGTTATAATCATCCACAATCATCTTGATCAGATGCTTCTCGCTTTCATGAAATAAAATGCAACTAGATCGAAACTTGATCAGAATTATTCTATACCATACAACACACCCGTTTGGATCTTGGAGTTGCTTCATAAGTCAAACCTGTTTAAAGCTGAGTCATCCGGTTTGCGTAGAAACTTGTCACTGTTGAAAATTTTCTTATGCAGTCAAATTCAGTCAAACTGATTTTAATTCTTGTTGGAAGATAAGTTGAAACTCGTGGTAAAAGTTTTAGCACAACACTCTCTTATGAGGGTCTTACTAGTGTTTCTTGTTTGAATAAATTTGTGTTGGGATATATGTTTGTGAAGAGGTTATACTGAGAAGCATTTTTGTGTTTCGATGTATCACCCTATGAAGCAACCAGGCATTGTGGGCAGTATGCATGTAGTTGTTGGGGTTTGCTTCTCACTGTTTTAGATAATCTGTTTCTTTTGTTTGTTGCTATGCTGTGATTTACATTTAGTTTCCATTTAAGGTTCAGATGATATGGCCCATAAGTTAAATGATTCTTTGCATAATTTGCACAAGTGTTTATTAATTAAATGGGGTATAAGATTGTGCTGGTTATGTTATTCTTCAGCTATATGGTGTGAAATGATCAGTGTTGCCTGCTTCAGACAACATATTGTTCTCTAGTTTTTTTTGCCACTGAGCAGATTTTTGGCACCTCATGGTTACTTATAGGATTTTTTTTGTTTGTTTGAATGATCAGATTCAATGTGTTTAGTTTGGACATTTCGCTGCTTATTCATTTATATGCATTTGCCTCTGTTAATAATCTGCACTAGGTTCTCTTGAGTTATTTAATTGAGTAGAAATTGTGGTTGATTGCATTTGAAGATTGCTATCGTGTTAATTGTAATGCTGAAAATCTTTAATTTAGCAGTTGCATTTCTATGGCTATTTACTAATGAATGTTTTTTGTTCGAATGATCACGTTCAGTTGTGCTACATTAATGGTCGGTCCCAATACATTCATGTGCTTGAGTTTTGGATGTTTTGCTGCTTATTTTTTCTTTTCATGCATTTGCCTCTCCCATAACGGTATAGTTATTAAAATAATCTCGAGTGGTATACGAGTAATATTTAGTGATGCAAGTTATGAATAACTGTTTTGGAAATAATATGTGTAGCTCAAAATTCATATAGAAAAGCCAACTCTGTTTGGAATTGACAATAATCAATGCTTGTTGAGTGAAGGTTTGACACGCACAATAATGATCATGCAGGTGTTTTAAGCTAAATGCTCATGTATTGGTGAATTGTTATGTATATGTGCAATTGGGTGTTATGTATATCTTAAAGACCTAAAATTTAATAACATTTGTGTGGTGTATTGATTGTGTATTGATCGTGCAGGTGTTTTAAGCTAAATGCCCGTGTGTTTCAACATCATTTGTTCATTTTGTTGACAAAGCAGTTGGTCATATTGATTGGGGCTAGCTTTTCATACCACTAGCTTTCGTATACAGAAGTTGGGTATACGTCCATGTCACGGTAACTGCGAAAATTTTTATGGTATCATAGTTTTGTTTTTGGAATTTGATTGGTTAGTCTGTTGTGTTTCTGCTTGTTGGATGTTGATTTGGTCTTGTTGTTCTCTTGTGCAGAATTTATTTTTTTGGCTTATTCTGTGAATTAATTTATTGGAACTAAGATTTTCTTGTTCAATTGCATCTATTCACTCATATGATTACATTAGTTTAGTATACAGTATAAGGTGTTTGGGGATCAGAGGATATAGTCGTGACGAGGAAATAATTGATGTTTTTGAAATGGTTGTCTTATCTTTTTTTCTTTCCATTATAATATTGAAGATTTATTTTTTCCCTAATCTTCCCTTCACATTGCTTGATTCGTTTCATGCCATTCCTATTGATTCAATAAGAGGTGATGATGATGAAATTAAAAAAAATATTGGTTTCAACCATTCACCATGTTGGTGTTCGAACTGAGATTGGTCGTTCAAGGTGATGAGGAAATAAGGTAGTCTTGTGATGAGGAAATAATTGATGATTTTGAAATGGTTCTTATCTTATGTTTTTCTTTCCATTCTAATATTGAAGATTTATTTTTCCCCTAATCTTCCCTTCACATTGCTTGATTTGTTTCATACCATTCCAATTGATTCATTAAGAGGAGATGATGATGAAATTAAAATAAATATTGGTTTCTACAATTCACCATGTTGATGTTTGAACTGAGATTAGTAGTTCAAGGTGATGCTGAAGCCTAGATCCATATAGTATGTAAGAAGCATGAATCCATTATCTCCTCTCTTCAATGCTTTGTTCTCCAATCGTAACAGGTTGATGGCAGGGCAGTTTGGATGGCCCATGTGGCAACCACTGCAGCCATGTCTACCTCTTAGGTTGGGTTCATGGCCAAGATGAAGGTAGATATTATCGTCTCTTCTTTGAGTGATCAACAAAAGATGAATCTGAACATCTTGCTAATTTTTTTAATTGTTCTTTTGATTACATTTACCCTTTGAATCAATTCCTCTTTTGACCTGCTCTCTCTTTTAAGACAAATTACTTTGGACATTTTCATGATAGTTTTCTTCTATAATTTCTGTTTCTTGAAGTTATGTTATTTCTGTTTGTGTTCTGATGGATCTTTAAGAAAATTTTACATGTCAACTTAAACACTTGGTTTTTTTTTACTTTTGAATATTAGGATCATTTTTTAATGTTTATAATTTTGGCGTGCTTTATATATTTCATCTTTTTCTTAAATTTTATTATTTTTCCAGATATTTGGTTCATTGTATGCTTTTAAGGAGACGTTTATGGTTTACCTAAAAAAGATATTGTTTGCAAAGGAGTGCTGCAGAACTTGTAGTTTGAAAATTTTTTCTGACAAGCTTCATTTTGAAATTTTGCATATTCCTGTAGATTGTGTTTACACTCATATGTTATAGCACCCTAGCATATGCTATTTCTTTGAAATGACGCTTGAACGTACTGTGTGACTTTATCAGTATCTTATGGTACAATGTGTTATGCTATGTGCATATGTTTGACACAGGTTCATGCACCTTTTTTATGAGAAATATTATGCTATTTTAATCACTGTTAGAACTTGGGTGTCTCATACATTGCTACTCTGGTTGTTTGTTGCTCTGGCTGTATGTTATTAAGCTGGGTCTTTGTTATTGGTTGGAAAGTAAATAAGATGAGACTTATGACTTGAGTCTGGCTTGTTATTCTCTCTAGTTGGTGCTCAATATGCAGAATGTGTGATGTGCTGTGAGGTAATAGGGTTTCTTGTTTGAATGAACTATCATTGGGAGGTTTTTTTTTTTTATCACTTTTTCGCGGAGCTATACTTGCAAAGCGATTTCATGTTTGGATGTGTCGTTATTGTTTGAAGCAATGAGGCATCTAAACGAAGTGTGCAGGTAGTTGTTGGTTGCTTCTCTCTTTCTCAGATGAACTGTTCTCTTATTTGCTGTAGTGCTGCTATTGGTATTTATATGTTCTTTAAGGTTTGGATGGTGCATCTCATAAGTAAAATGATTATTTTTACAATTTGCATTAATGTTTGTTCAGTCGGCATCGTTTGGAATTGTGTTGATAAAATTGTTGCCCTCTTTCTTTTGTTGGTTGGACCGGATGATATAATCTGATCAATGTTGTCTGCCCCAGCGAATATATTCTTCTCTAGTGGTTCAAATTTTATATGGGATCCTTATTTAATTGAGTAGAAATTGTGGATGATTTCTTTTGAAGATTGCTCCACTTTAGTTATATAGTTTAAAATCTTTAATTGAGTAGTCGCACTTCTATGGTTATTTACCAAGAACATCTTCTGTTCCAATGATCATATTCAATTGTCCTTCATTAATGGTGGGTCCAAATACATTCGTGTGTTAAGTTTGGATGTTTGCTACTTATTCTTCTTGTTTCTTTCAATTGCCTCTCCCTCAACAATATAGTTTTTCTAATAATCTTCACTGATACGTGAGTAAGACATATTGATGCAAGTTATAAGTAGTAGTTGTTTTGGCCATAATATATGTTACTCCTAGGAATTTGTCTGGAATTGACAACAAATAATGCCCTTGTGTCTGGAATTTGTCTGGAATTTGTCTTGAGTTTATATACTATTCAGAATTTATTACGTCATATGATCTTGCAGTTGTGTTAAGTTAAATATCTGTGTAGTTGTTATGTAAATGTGCAATTAAGTGTTGTGTATTTCTTAAGGACCTGAAATTTTATAGTCTGTCATTTGTGCATTTTATTGAAACAACAGTTGGTCATATTGTTTGGGAAAATTATTATCTTTTTATACCATGAGCTATCGTATGCAAAAGTTTGGTATAAGTCCATGTCATGATATCAGTGAAAACTTTTGTGGTATCATGATTTTGTTTTTGGAATTCGGTTGGTTAGTCGGTGGTGTTTCTGCTCATTATGTCGATTTGGTCTTGTTGTTCTCTTGTGCAGAATTTGTTTTTTTGTTTTATTCTGTGAATTAATTTGTTGGAACCAAGATTTTCTTGTCTATTCATTCATATGGTTACTACAATTTTAAATGTAATGGAAAAGAGGAGGATCTATTGGGAGTATCATATTTGTTAATAATCAAAGGGATATATCTGATAATGGGGGAAGGAAAGGTAATTACAATGGTTGGCTTGGATTGTGGTGATGTCATCCTTGCTAGCTGGTTAGTTTAGTACACAACATAAGACATTTGGGGATCAGAGGATGTAGTTTTGCGAAGAGGAAATAATTGACAGCTTTGAAAAGGTTGTCTTCTCTCATCCTTCTTTTTCCTTTCTAATATTGAAAATTTATTTTTCCCCTAATTTTCCCTTCACATTGTTTGCTTAGTTTCTTACTATTTCTATTGATTCAGTAAGAGGTGATGATGATGAAATTAAAATAAATGATGGTTTCGACCATTTACCATGTTGGTGTTCGAACTCAGATTGGTTGTTCATGGTGATGCTGAAGATGTAGTCTTGCGATGAGGAAATAATTGATGTTTTTGAAATAATTGACTTCGCTCTTCTTTTTTCTCTTTCTAATATTGAAGATTTATTTTCTCCCTAATTTTCTCTTCATAGTGCTTGGTTAATTTCTTACTACTTCTGTTGATTCACTAAGAGGTGATGATGATGAAATTAAAATAAATGATGGTTTCGATCATTCACCATTTTGGTGTTCGATTGACTGTTCATGGTGATGCTGAAGCCTAGATCCATATGGTATGGATGAAGCATGATCATTGTCTCCTCTCTTCAATGCTCTGTTTTCCAACCAAAACAGGTTGATGGCGGGGCAGTTTGGATGGCCCATGTAGCAACCACTGCAGCCATGTGTACCTCTTAGGTTGGATCTAGGCAAGAAGAAGGTAGACATATGATGTCTTCTTCTCATGTTGGACGAAAATGAATCTGAACCTCTTACAAATTTTTTTAATTGTTGTTTCGATTATGTTTACCCTTCAAATTTATGAAAGAGTTTGATACCCAATCAATCCTTCTTTTCTCCTTTTATCTCTTTTAAGATAAATTACTTTGAACATTTTCATGATCGTTGTGCTTCTATAATTTATGCTTCTTGAAGTTATGTTATTCCTGTTTGTAGTTTGTTCTGATGGACCTTTAAGAAAAGGTTACATGTCAATTTAAAGACTTGTTTTTTGTTTACATTTCAATAATAGGATTATTTTTTATTGTTTATATTTTTGGTGTGCTTTATATATTTCTTCTTTTTCTTAAATTTTGTTATTTTCCTAATATTCGGTTCATTATATGCTTTTAAGAAAAAGTTTACTTGTTATTTTCAACATTATTAGGGCTTGGGATTGTGCTGATAATATTGTTGAGCTAGATGATGAAAAACGTAATGTCTGCTCCATGGATGTAGTATTTGTCATTTTGAGATTCATATAAAAAAGACATTGTTTGCAAAGGAGTGCTGCAGAACATGCTGTTCAGATATTTTCTCTGATAAGCTTCATGTTGGAATTATGCATAGTGCCTGCATATTGTGTCTGTGCAGATATGCTATAGTGCTCTAGAATATGCTTTTTTTTTTAAATGAAACTTGAGCATATTGTGTGATTGATAAGTGTCTTATACTACCATGAGTTATGCTAGATACATATGTTTGACACAGGTTTATATCACCTTTTTTGATGAAAAATATTGCATCGTTTTGTTGTTACTGTTCGAACTTGGGTGTCCAGTACATTGCTACTCTGGTTCTCTGTTGCTTTGGCTATTTGTTATGAGTTTGTTGGAAAGTAAACAAGTTGAGACCAATGGCTCAAGTCTAGCTTAATATTCTCTCTAGTTGTTACTCGATACGCAGAATGTGTGATGTGTTCTGTGGTAATAGGGTTTCTTGTTTGAATGAACGTTCCTTGGGAGGTCTTTTCTGTTCACTTCCTCATGGATCTATACTTGCAAAGCTTATGTTTGGATGCATCATTATTGTTTGAAGTAACGAGGCATCTAGAGGAAGTGTGTGTGTCGTTGTTGGCTGCCTCTCTGTTTCAGATAAGCTATTATTTTGTTTGTTGTGTTGCTATTGATGTTTGTCTGTTATTCAAGGTTTGGATGGTACACCTCATAAAGTAAATGATCCATTTTATGGTTTGCATAAATGACGAAATCATTCCCCTCTTTTCTTTTGTTGGTTGGACTAGATGATGTAAACTGGTGAATGTTGTCTGCTCTAGGCAACATATTCTTCTCTAGTTTTTCAAATTTTATATTGAATCCTTATTTAAATGAATAGAAATTGTGGATGGTTACATTTGAAGATTGCTCCATTTTAGTTGTAAGGTTGAAAATCTTTAATTGAGTAGCTACATATCTATGGTTATTTACTAGGAACTTCTTTTGTTCCAATGATCACATTCAATTGTCCTACAATAATGGTGGGTCCAAATATATCCATGTGTTAAGTTTGGATATCTTGCTACTTAATTCTTTTCTTGTGATCCATTTGCCCCTCCCTCGACGTTGAAGTTAAAGTAATCTGCACCGATATGTGAGTAAGATATTGTGGTTTTGTATTGGTATGTAAATGTTCAATCGAGTGTTATGTATATCTAAAGGACCTAAAATATGGTAGCTTTTTCATTTGTGCATTTTGTCGAAACAAGTGTTGGTCATTTTCATCACCTGTGGGATTTATGTGAATGTCTTTCACCTTGAGTTTGTGGAAGATGTTTTGGCACCTTAGCATGCTCGTATTCATTGCAATGTTTGTGACACTACATAATTTACATTCTCCGTCGATGTGTTTGATTGAATGTTTGGGTAGTTCTAAATTGTTAGCTTTTGATACGATGTGTTTGTTATTGAAATCTTGAACGGTATGCTCCATGCCCATCAAATGCATCGTTGTATAATTTGCACAAATGTTATTTTTGTTATCAGGGCTTGGGATTGTGTTGGTGATACTGTTGAGCTTGATGATGTAAAACATAATGTCTGCTCTAGACGACTTTTCTTCAGTAATTGTTTGTTTTTCAGTTGAGATTCATATTGAATTTAGTTTACTTTAATTAAGGGTCATGAGTTTTTTATTTGGCCCAAACATGAGGGTCATCTATATTCTCTCTTTTAAGAGCACTTACAGTGATGAACCTGTTATGTTTATGTGCAATTGTGTATAGTCTATTATTACTAATTTACTATAGCGGCGATCTTATTCTAAAGTTACGAGTTATAATCACATGGCTGCATATGTGGGATTTATGTGTTTGTTATTGAAGGTGATTTTATCCTAAATTTATGAGTTGTAATTACATAGCTGCATATGTGGGATTTATGTGTTTGTTATTGAATGCTTGAATGGTATGCCCCAGCAAATGCATCTTTGTTGTATAATGTGTCATATGTTTGTTTAAATATTATGGTTTGCTTGAATGATATGCCACATACCGAGCAGATGCATCTTTGTTTATAATGTGTCATATGTTTGTTTAAATTGTTTGTTTAAATTTTAGGGTTTGGGTTTGTGGTGTTGATAATGGTGAGCTAAATGATGCAAAATGTAATTTCAGGTTAAATTGTAATTTTTCATTTTATAATGTGTCAATCAAGGTGCTCACATGTTTCTTTCCTTCCCCAAACATAAGAATCATCTGCATGGGTATCAATAGGATTGTTTTATTGAATTGTGATATATAAGGGATTGGTATGAATGCATCAACTTGTTTTGTTTGAATATTTATCTGAATGTTTTGTTTTCATGGAGTTGCTGCTCTTTTAAGAGCATTTATAGCGGTGATCTTATACCAAATTTATGAGTTATAATCATCCACAATCATCTTGATCAGATGAGTTATGAGTTATACTACTTTTATGAGTTATAATCATCCACAATCATCTTGATCAGATGCTTCTCGCTTTCATGAAATAAAATGCAACTAGATCGAAACTTGATCAGAATTATTCTATACCATACAACACACCCGTTTGGATCTTGGAGTTGCTTCATAAGTCAAACCTGTTTAAAGCTGAGTCATCCGGTTTGCGTAGAAACTTGTCACTGTTGAAAATTTTCTTATGCAGTCAAATTCAGTCAAACTGATTTTAATTCTTGTTGGAAGATAAGTTGAAACTCGTGGTAAAAGTTTTAGCACAACACTCTCTTATGAGGGTCTTACTAGTGTTTCTTGTTTGAATAAATTTGTGTTGGGATATATGTTTGTGAAGAGGTTATACTGAGAAGCATTTTTGTGTTTCGATGTATCACCCTATGAAGCAACCAGGCATTGTGGGCAGTATGCATGTAGTTGTTGGGGTTTGCTTCTCACTGTTTTAGATAATCTGTTTCTTTTGTTTGTTGCTATGCTGTGATTTACATTTAGTTTCCATTTAAGGTTCAGATGATATGGCCCATAAGTTAAATGATTCTTTGCATAATTTGCACAAGTGTTTATTAATTAAATGGGGTATAAGATTGTGCTGGTTATGTTATTCTTCAGCTATATGGTGTGAAATGATCAGTGTTGCCTGCTTCAGACAACATATTGTTCTCTAGTTTTTTTTGCCACTGAGCAGATTTTTGGCACCTCATGGTTACTTATAGGATTTTTTTTGTTTGTTTGAATGATCAGATTCAATGTGTTTAGTTTGGACATTTCGCTGCTTATTCATTTATATGCATTTGCCTCTGTTAATAATCTGCACTAGGTTCTCTTGAGTTATTTAATTGAGTAGAAATTGTGGTTGATTGCATTTGAAGATTGCTATCGTGTTAATTGTAATGCTGAAAATCTTTAATTTAGCAGTTGCATTTCTATGGCTATTTACTAATGAATGTTTTTTGTTCGAATGATCACGTTCAGTTGTGCTACATTAATGGTCGGTCCCAATACATTCATGTGCTTGAGTTTTGGATGTTTTGCTGCTTATTTTTTCTTTTCATGCATTTGCCTCTCCCATAACGGTATAGTTATTAAAATAATCTCGAGTGGTATACGAGTAATATTTAGTGATGCAAGTTATGAATAACTGTTTTGGAAATAATATGTGTAGCTCAAAATTCATATAGAAAAGCCAACTCTGTTTGGAATTGACAATAATCAATGCTTGTTGAGTGAAGGTTTGACACGCACAATAATGATCATGCAGGTGTTTTAAGCTAAATGCTCATGTATTGGTGAATTGTTATGTATATGTGCAATTGGGTGTTATGTATATCTTAAAGACCTAAAATTTAATAACATTTGTGTGGTGTATTGATTGTGTATTGATCGTGCAGGTGTTTTAAGCTAAATGCCCGTGTGTTTCAACATCATTTGTTCATTTTGTTGACAAAGCAGTTGGTCATATTGATTGGGGCTAGCTTTTCATACCACTAGCTTTCGTATACAGAAGTTGGGTATACGTCCATGTCACGGTAACTGCGAAAATTTTTATGGTATCATAGTTTTGTTTTTGGAATTTGATTGGTTAGTCTGTTGTGTTTCTGCTTGTTGGATGTTGATTTGGTCTTGTTGTTCTCTTGTGCAGAATTTATTTTTTTGGCTTATTCTGTGAATTAATTTATTGGAACTAAGATTTTCTTGTTCAATTGCATCTATTCACTCATATGATTACATTAGTTTAGTATACAGTATAAGGTGTTTGGGGATCAGAGGATATAGTCGTGACGAGGAAATAATTGATGTTTTTGAAATGGTTGTCTTATCTTTTTTTCTTTCCATTATAATATTGAAGATTTATTTTTTCCCTAATCTTCCCTTCACATTGCTTGATTCGTTTCATGCCATTCCTATTGATTCAATAAGAGGTGATGATGATGAAATTAAAAAAAATATTGGTTTCAACCATTCACCATGTTGGTGTTCGAACTGAGATTGGTCGTTCAAGGTGATGAGGAAATAAGGTAGTCTTGTGATGAGGAAATAATTGATGATTTTGAAATGGTTCTTATCTTATGTTTTTCTTTCCATTCTAATATTGAAGATTTATTTTTCCCCTAATCTTCCCTTCACATTGCTTGATTTGTTTCATACCATTCCAATTGATTCATTAAGAGGAGATGATGATGAAATTAAAATAAATATTGGTTTCTACAATTCACCATGTTGATGTTTGAACTGAGATTAGTAGTTCAAGGTGATGCTGAAGCCTAGATCCATATAGTATGTAAGAAGCATGAATCCATTATCTCCTCTCTTCAATGCTTTGTTCTCCAATCGTAACAGGTTGATGGCAGGGCAGTTTGGATGGCCCATGTGGCAACCACTGCAGCCATGTCTACCTCTTAGGTTGGGTTCATGGCCAAGATGAAGGTAGATATTATCGTCTCTTCTTTGAGTGATCAACAAAAGATGAATCTGAACATCTTGCTAATTTTTTTAATTGTTCTTTTGATTACATTTACCCTTTGAATCAATTCCTCTTTTGACCTGCTCTCTCTTTTAAGACAAATTACTTTGGACATTTTCATGATAGTTTTCTTCTATAATTTCTGTTTCTTGAAGTTATGTTATTTCTGTTTGTGTTCTGATGGATCTTTAAGAAAATTTTACATGTCAACTTAAACACTTGGTTTTTTTTTACTTTTGAATATTAGGATCATTTTTTAATGTTTATAATTTTGGCGTGCTTTATATATTTCATCTTTTTCTTAAATTTTATTATTTTTCCAGATATTTGGTTCATTGTATGCTTTTAAGGAGACGTTTATGGTTTACCTAAAAAAGATATTGTTTGCAAAGGAGTGCTGCAGAACTTGTAGTTTGAAAATTTTTTCTGACAAGCTTCATTTTGAAATTTTGCATATTCCTGTAGATTGTGTTTACACTCATATGTTATAGCACCCTAGCATATGCTATTTCTTTGAAATGACGCTTGAACGTACTGTGTGACTTTATCAGTATCTTATGGTACAATGTGTTATGCTATGTGCATATGTTTGACACAGGTTCATGCACCTTTTTTATGAGAAATATTATGCTATTTTAATCACTGTTAGAACTTGGGTGTCTCATACATTGCTACTCTGGTTGTTTGTTGCTCTGGCTGTATGTTATTAAGCTGGGTCTTTGTTATTGGTTGGAAAGTAAATAAGATGAGACTTATGACTTGAGTCTGGCTTGTTATTCTCTCTAGTTGGTGCTCAATATGCAGAATGTGTGATGTGCTGTGAGGTAATAGGGTTTCTTGTTTGAATGAACTATCATTGGGAGGTTTTTTTTTTTTATCACTTTTTCGCGGAGCTATACTTGCAAAGCGATTTCATGTTTGGATGTGTCGTTATTGTTTGAAGCAATGAGGCATCTAAACGAAGTGTGCAGGTAGTTGTTGGTTGCTTCTCTCTTTCTCAGATGAACTGTTCTCTTATTTGCTGTAGTGCTGCTATTGGTATTTATATGTTCTTTAAGGTTTGGATGGTGCATCTCATAAGTAAAATGATTATTTTTACAATTTGCATTAATGTTTGTTCAGTCGGCATCGTTTGGAATTGTGTTGATAAAATTGTTGCCCTCTTTCTTTTGTTGGTTGGACCGGATGATATAATCTGATCAATGTTGTCTGCCCCAGCGAATATATTCTTCTCTAGTGGTTCAAATTTTATATGGGATCCTTATTTAATTGAGTAGAAATTGTGGATGATTTCTTTTGAAGATTGCTCCACTTTAGTTATATAGTTTAAAATCTTTAATTGAGTAGTCGCACTTCTATGGTTATTTACCAAGAACATCTTCTGTTCCAATGATCATATTCAATTGTCCTTCATTAATGGTGGGTCCAAATACATTCGTGTGTTAAGTTTGGATGTTTGCTACTTATTCTTCTTGTTTCTTTCAATTGCCTCTCCCTCAACAATATAGTTTTTCTAATAATCTTCACTGATACGTGAGTAAGACATATTGATGCAAGTTATAAGTAGTAGTTGTTTTGGCCATAATATATGTTACTCCTAGGAATTTGTCTGGAATTGACAACAAATAATGCCCTTGTGTCTGGAATTTGTCTGGAATTTGTCTTGAGTTTATATACTATTCAGAATTTATTACGTCATATGATCTTGCAGTTGTGTTAAGTTAAATATCTGTGTAGTTGTTATGTAAATGTGCAATTAAGTGTTGTGTATTTCTTAAGGACCTGAAATTTTATAGTCTGTCATTTGTGCATTTTATTGAAACAACAGTTGGTCATATTGTTTGGGAAAATTATTATCTTTTTATACCATGAGCTATCGTATGCAAAAGTTTGGTATAAGTCCATGTCATGATATCAGTGAAAACTTTTGTGGTATCATGATTTTGTTTTTGGAATTCGGTTGGTTAGTCGGTGGTGTTTCTGCTCATTATGTCGATTTGGTCTTGTTGTTCTCTTGTGCAGAATTTGTTTTTTTGTTTTATTCTGTGAATTAATTTGTTGGAACCAAGATTTTCTTGTCTATTCATTCATATGGTTACTACAATTTTAAATGTAATGGAAAAGAGGAGGATCTATTGGGAGTATCATATTTGTTAATAATCAAAGGGATATATCTGATAATGGGGGAAGGAAAGGTAATTACAATGGTTGGCTTGGATTGTGGTGATGTCATCCTTGCTAGCTGGTTAGTTTAGTACACAACATAAGACATTTGGGGATCAGAGGATGTAGTTTTGCGAAGAGGAAATAATTGACAGCTTTGAAAAGGTTGTCTTCTCTCATCCTTCTTTTTCCTTTCTAATATTGAAAATTTATTTTTCCCCTAATTTTCCCTTCACATTGTTTGCTTAGTTTCTTACTATTTCTATTGATTCAGTAAGAGGTGATGATGATGAAATTAAAATAAATGATGGTTTCGACCATTTACCATGTTGGTGTTCGAACTCAGATTGGTTGTTCATGGTGATGCTGAAGATGTAGTCTTGCGATGAGGAAATAATTGATGTTTTTGAAATAATTGACTTCGCTCTTCTTTTTTCTCTTTCTAATATTGAAGATTTATTTTCTCCCTAATTTTCTCTTCATAGTGCTTGGTTAATTTCTTACTACTTCTGTTGATTCACTAAGAGGTGATGATGATGAAATTAAAATAAATGATGGTTTCGATCATTCACCATTTTGGTGTTCGATTGACTGTTCATGGTGATGCTGAAGCCTAGATCCATATGGTATGGATGAAGCATGATCATTGTCTCCTCTCTTCAATGCTCTGTTTTCCAACCAAAACAGGTTGATGGCGGGGCAGTTTGGATGGCCCATGTAGCAACCACTGCAGCCATGTGTACCTCTTAGGTTGGATCTAGGCAAGAAGAAGGTAGACATATGATGTCTTCTTCTCATGTTGGACGAAAATGAATCTGAACCTCTTACAAATTTTTTTAATTGTTGTTTCGATTATGTTTACCCTTCAAATTTATGAAAGAGTTTGATACCCAATCAATCCTTCTTTTCTCCTTTTATCTCTTTTAAGATAAATTACTTTGAACATTTTCATGATCGTTGTGCTTCTATAATTTATGCTTCTTGAAGTTATGTTATTCCTGTTTGTAGTTTGTTCTGATGGACCTTTAAGAAAAGGTTACATGTCAATTTAAAGACTTGTTTTTTGTTTACATTTCAATAATAGGATTATTTTTTATTGTTTATATTTTTGGTGTGCTTTATATATTTCTTCTTTTTCTTAAATTTTGTTATTTTCCTAATATTCGGTTCATTATATGCTTTTAAGAAAAAGTTTACTTGTTATTTTCAACATTATTAGGGCTTGGGATTGTGCTGATAATATTGTTGAGCTAGATGATGAAAAACGTAATGTCTGCTCCATGGATGTAGTATTTGTCATTTTGAGATTCATATAAAAAAGACATTGTTTGCAAAGGAGTGCTGCAGAACATGCTGTTCAGATATTTTCTCTGATAAGCTTCATGTTGGAATTATGCATAGTGCCTGCATATTGTGTCTGTGCAGATATGCTATAGTGCTCTAGAATATGCTTTTTTTTTTAAATGAAACTTGAGCATATTGTGTGATTGATAAGTGTCTTATACTACCATGAGTTATGCTAGATACATATGTTTGACACAGGTTTATATCACCTTTTTTGATGAAAAATATTGCATCGTTTTGTTGTTACTGTTCGAACTTGGGTGTCCAGTACATTGCTACTCTGGTTCTCTGTTGCTTTGGCTATTTGTTATGAGTTTGTTGGAAAGTAAACAAGTTGAGACCAATGGCTCAAGTCTAGCTTAATATTCTCTCTAGTTGTTACTCGATACGCAGAATGTGTGATGTGTTCTGTGGTAATAGGGTTTCTTGTTTGAATGAACGTTCCTTGGGAGGTCTTTTCTGTTCACTTCCTCATGGATCTATACTTGCAAAGCTTATGTTTGGATGCATCATTATTGTTTGAAGTAACGAGGCATCTAGAGGAAGTGTGTGTGTCGTTGTTGGCTGCCTCTCTGTTTCAGATAAGCTATTATTTTGTTTGTTGTGTTGCTATTGATGTTTGTCTGTTATTCAAGGTTTGGATGGTACACCTCATAAAGTAAATGATCCATTTTATGGTTTGCATAAATGACGAAATCATTCCCCTCTTTTCTTTTGTTGGTTGGACTAGATGATGTAAACTGGTGAATGTTGTCTGCTCTAGGCAACATATTCTTCTCTAGTTTTTCAAATTTTATATTGAATCCTTATTTAAATGAATAGAAATTGTGGATGGTTACATTTGAAGATTGCTCCATTTTAGTTGTAAGGTTGAAAATCTTTAATTGAGTAGCTACATATCTATGGTTATTTACTAGGAACTTCTTTTGTTCCAATGATCACATTCAATTGTCCTACAATAATGGTGGGTCCAAATATATCCATGTGTTAAGTTTGGATATCTTGCTACTTAATTCTTTTCTTGTGATCCATTTGCCCCTCCCTCGACGTTGAAGTTAAAGTAATCTGCACCGATATGTGAGTAAGATATTGTGGTTTTGTATTGGTATGTAAATGTTCAATCGAGTGTTATGTATATCTAAAGGACCTAAAATATGGTAGCTTTTTCATTTGTGCATTTTGTCGAAACAAGTGTTGGTCATTTTCATCACCTGTGGGATTTATGTGAATGTCTTTCACCTTGAGTTTGTGGAAGATGTTTTGGCACCTTAGCATGCTCGTATTCATTGCAATGTTTGTGACACTACATAATTTACATTCTCCGTCGATGTGTTTGATTGAATGTTTGGGTAGTTCTAAATTGTTAGCTTTTGATACGATGTGTTTGTTATTGAAATCTTGAACGGTATGCTCCATGCCCATCAAATGCATCGTTGTATAATTTGCACAAATGTTATTTTTGTTATCAGGGCTTGGGATTGTGTTGGTGATACTGTTGAGCTTGATGATGTAAAACATAATGTCTGCTCTAGACGACTTTTCTTCAGTAATTGTTTGTTTTTCAGTTGAGATTCATATTGAATTTAGTTTACTTTAATTAAGGGTCATGAGTTTTTTATTTGGCCCAAACATGAGGGTCATCTATATTCTCTCTTTTAAGAGCACTTACAGTGATGAACCTGTTATGTTTATGTGCAATTGTGTATAGTCTATTATTACTAATTTACTATAGCGGCGATCTTATTCTAAAGTTACGAGTTATAATCACATGGCTGCATATGTGGGATTTATGTGTTTGTTATTGAAGGTGATTTTATCCTAAATTTATGAGTTGTAATTACATAGCTGCATATGTGGGATTTATGTGTTTGTTATTGAATGCTTGAATGGTATGCCCCAGCAAATGCATCTTTGTTGTATAATGTGTCATATGTTTGTTTAAATATTATGGTTTGCTTGAATGATATGCCACATACCGAGCAGATGCATCTTTGTTTATAATGTGTCATATGTTTGTTTAAATTGTTTGTTTAAATTTTAGGGTTTGGGTTTGTGGTGTTGATAATGGTGAGCTAAATGATGCAAAATGTAATTTCTGGTTAAATTGTAATTTTTCATTTTATAATGTGTCAATCAAGGTGCTCACATGTTTCTTTCCTTCCCCAAACATAAGAATCATCTGCATGGGTATCAATAGGATTGTTTTATTGAATTGTGATATATAAGGGATTGGTATGAATGCATCAACTTGTTTTGTTTGAATATTTATCTGAATGTTTTGTTTTCATGGAGTTGCTGCTCTTTTAAGAGCATTTATAGCGGTGATCTTATACCAAATTTATGAGTTATAATCATCCACAATCATCTTGATCAGATGAGTTATGAGTTATACTACTTTTATGAGTTATAATCATCCACAATCATCTTGATCAGATGCTTCTCGCTTTCATGAAATAAAATGCAACTAGATCGAAACTTGATCAGAATTATTCTATACCATACAACACACCCGTTTGGATCTTGGAGTTGCTTCATAAGTCAAACCTGTTTAAAGCTGAGTCATCCGGTTTGCGTAGAAACTTGTCACTGTTGAAAATTTTCTTATGCAGTCAAATTCAGTCAAACTGATTTTAATTCTTGTTGGAAGATAAGTTGAAACTCGTGGTAAAAGTTTTAGCACAACACTCTCTTATGAGGGTCTTACTAGTGTTTCTTGTTTGAATAAATTTGTGTTGGGATATATGTTTGTGAAGAGGTTATACTGAGAAGCATTTTTGTGTTTCGATGTATCACCCTATGAAGCAACCAGGCATTGTGGGCAGTATGCATGTAGTTGTTGGGGTTTGCTTCTCACTGTTTTAGATAATCTGTTTCTTTTGTTTGTTGCTATGCTGTGATTTACATTTAGTTTCCATTTAAGGTTCAGATGATATGGCCCATAAGTTAAATGATTCTTTGCATAATTTGCACAAGTGTTTATTAATTAAATGGGGTATAAGATTGTGCTGGTTATGTTATTCTTCAGCTATATGGTGTGAAATGATCAGTGTTGCCTGCTTCAGACAACATATTGTTCTCTAGTTTTTTTTGCCACTGAGCAGATTTTTGGCACCTCATGGTTACTTATAGGATTTTTTTTGTTTGTTTGAATGATCAGATTCAATGTGTTTAGTTTGGACATTTCGCTGCTTATTCATTTATATGCATTTGCCTCTGTTAATAATCTGCACTAGGTTCTCTTGAGTTATTTAATTGAGTAGAAATTGTGGTTGATTGCATTTGAAGATTGCTATCGTGTTAATTGTAATGCTGAAAATCTTTAATTTAGCAGTTGCATTTCTATGGCTATTTACTAATGAATGTTTTTTGTTCGAATGATCACGTTCAGTTGTGCTACATTAATGGTCGGTCCCAATACATTCATGTGCTTGAGTTTTGGATGTTTTGCTGCTTATTTTTTCTTTTCATGCATTTGCCTCTCCCATAACGGTATAGTTATTAAAATAATCTCGAGTGGTATACGAGTAATATTTAGTGATGCAAGTTATGAATAACTGTTTTGGAAATAATATATGTAGCTCAAAATTCATATAGAAAAGCTAACTCTGTTTGGAATCGACAATAATCAAAGCTTGTTGAGTGAAGGTTTGACACGCACAATAATGATCATGCAGGTGTTTTAAGCTAAATGCTCATGTATTGGTGAATTGTTATGTATATGTGCAATTGGGTGTTATGTATATCTTAAAGACCTAAAATTTAATAACATTTGTGTGGTGTATTGATTGTGTATTGATCTTGCAGGTGTTTTAAGCTAAATGCCCGTGTGTTTCAACATCATTTGTGCATTTTGTTGACAAAGCAGTTGGTCATATTGATTGGGGCTAGCTTTTCATACCACTAGCTTTCGTATACAGAAGTTGGGTATAAGTCCATGTCACGATAACTACGAAAATTTTTATGGTATCATAGTTTTGTTTTTGGAATTTGATTGGTTAGTCTGTTGTGTTTCTGCTTGTTGGATGTTGATTTGGTCTTGTTGTTCTCTTGTGCAGAATTTATTTTTTTGGCTTATTTTGTGAATTAATTTATTGGAACTAAGATTTTCTTGTTCAATTGCATCTATTCACTCATATGATTACATTAGTTTAGTATACAGTATAAGGTGTTTGGGGATCAGAGGATATAGTCGTGACGAGGAAATAATTGATGTTTTTGAAATGATTGTCTTATCTTTTTTTCTTTCCATTATAATATTGAAGATTTATTTTTTCCCTAATCTTCCCTTCACATTGCTTGATTCGTTTCATACCATTCCTATTGATTCAATAAGAGGTGATGATGATGAAATTAAAAAAAATATTGGTTTCAACCATTCACCATGTTGGTGTTCGAACTGAGATTGGTCGTTCAAGGTGATGAGGAAATAAGGTAGTCTTGTGATGAGGAAATAATTGATGATTTTGAAATGGTTCTTATCTTATGTTTTTCTTTCCATTCTAATATTGAAGATTTATTTTTCCCCTAATCTTCCCTTCACATTGCTTGATTTGTTTCATACCATTCCAATTGATTCATTAAGAGGAGATGATGATGAAATTAAAATAAATATTGGTTTCTACCATTCACCATGTTGATGTTTGAACTGAGATTAGTAGTTCAAGGTGATGCTGAAGCCTAGATCCATATAGTATGTAAGAAGCATGAATCCATTATCTCCTCTCTTCAATGCTTTGTTCTCCAATCGTAACAGGTTGATGGCAGGGCAGTTTGGATGGCCCATGTGGCAACCACTGCAGCCATGTCTACCTCTTAGGTTGGGTTCATGGCCAAGATGAAGGTAGATATTATCGTCTCTTCTTTGAGTGATCAACAAAAGATGAATCTGAACATCTTGCTAATTTTTTTAATTATTCTTTGGATTACATTTACCCTTTGAATCAATTCCTCTTTTGACCTGCTCTCTCTTTTAAGACAAATTACTTTGGACATTTTCATGATAGTTTTCTTCTATAATTTTTGTTTCTTGAAGTTATGTTATTTCTATTTGTGTTCTGATGGATCTTTAAGAAAATTTTACATGTCAACTTAAACACTTGGTTTTTTTTTACTTTTGAATATTAGGATCATTTTTTAATGTTTCTAATTTTGGCGTGCTTTATATATTTCATCTTTTTCTTAAATTTTATTATTTTTCCAGATATTTGGTTCATTGTATGCTTTTAAGGAGACGTTTATGGTTTACCTAAAAAAGATATTGTTTGCAAAGGAGTGCTGCAGAACTTATAGTTTGAAAATTTTTTCTGACAAGCTTCATTTTGGAATTTTGCATATTCCTGTAGATTGTGTTTACACACATATGTTATAGCACCCTACCATATGCTTTTTCTTTGAAATGATGCTTGAGCGTATTGTGTGACATTATCAGTATCTTATAATACCACGAGTTATGCTACGTGCATATGTTTGACACAGGTTCGTGTCACCTTTTTGATGAGAAATATTGTTCTATTTTAATGCCATTGTTAGAACTTGGGTGTCTCATACATTGCTACTCTGGTTGTTTGCTGATTTGGCTGTACGTTATGAAGCTTGGTCTTTGTTATTTGGTTGGAAAGTAAATAAGTGAGACTTATGATTCGAGTCTGGCTTCATAATCTCTTTAGTTGGTACTCAATATGCAGAATGTGTGATGTTTTGTGAGCTAATAAGGTTTCTTGTTTGAATGAACTATCATTGGGAGGTATATTTTTATCACTTTTTCGTGGAGTTATACTTGCAAAGCAATTTCATGTTTGGATGCGTCATTATTGTTTGAAGCAATGAGGCATCTAAAGGAAGTGTGCAGGTAGTTGTTGGTTGCTTCTATCTTTTTCAGATAATATGTTCTCTTTGCATACATATGTTATAGCACCCTAGCATATGCTTGTATTGACATCATCAAATATTTAAGACCAACAATGCTTGTATTGAAGAAGTGCAAGTAGGTCTCACACACACAAACAATCAGTCTCTGCTGTCGAGCGAAATGGTATGTGCTACTCCGGTTGTTTGCTGCATTGGCTGTATGTTATGAAGCTGGGTTTTTGTTATTTGGTTGGAAGGTAAATAGGTTGAGACTTATGACTTGAGTCTTGTTTCATATTCTCTCTAGTTGGTACTCAATATGCAGAGTCTGTGACATATTGTGAGGTAATTGGGTTTCTTGTTTGAATAAACTATCACTGGGAGGTATTTTTTTATCACTTTTTCATGGAGCTATACTTGCAAAGCAATTTCATGTTTCGATACGCCATTATTGTTTGAAGCAATGAGGCATCTAAAGGAAGTGTGCATGTAGTTGGTTGCTTCTCTCTTTTTCAGATAATCTGTTTTCTTAGCACACATATGTTATAGCACCCTAGCATATGCTTTTTCTTTGAAATGATGATTGAACGTATTGTGTGGCATTATCAATTTCTTATACTTCCATGAGTTATGCTATGTTGCATATGTTTGACACATGTTCGTGTCACCTTTTTGATGAGAAATATTGTGCTATTTTAATGCCACTGTTAGAACTTAGGTGTCTCATGCATTGCTACTCGGGTTGTTTGCTGCTTTGGCTATATGTTATGAAGCGTGGTCTTTGTTATTTTGCTGGAAAGCAAATAAGTTGAGTCTTATGACTCGAGTCTGGCTTCATATTCTCTCTAGTTGGTACTCAATATTCCGAATGTGTGACGTGCTATGAGGTAATAAGGTTTCTTGTTTGAATGAACTATCATCGGGAGGTATTTTTTTTATCATTTTTTCATGGAACTATACTTGCAAAGCAATTTCAAGTTTTGATGCGTCATTATTGTTTGAAGTAATGAGGCATCTAAAGGAAGTGTGCATATAGTTGTTGTTTGCTTCTCTCTTTTTCGGATAATCTGTTCTCTTTGCACAAATACGTTATATGACCCTAGCATATGCTTTTTTCCTTGAAATGACGCTTGAGCGTATTGTGTGACATTATCAGTATCTTATGCTACCATGAGTTATGCTATGTGCATATGTTTGACAAAGGTTCGTGCCACCTTTTTGATGAGAAATATTGTGCTATTTTAATGTCACTGTTAGAACTTGGGTGTCTCATACATTGCTACTCTGCTAGTTTGCTGCTTTGGCTGTATGTTGTGAAGCTTGGTCTTTGTTATTTTGCTGGAAAGCAAATAAGTTGAGTCTTATGACTCGAGTCTGGCTTCATATTCTCTCTAGCTGGTACTCAATATTCCGAATGTGTGACGTGCTATGAGGTAATAGGGTTTCTTGTTTGAATGAACTATCATCGGGAGGTATTTTTTTTATCACTTTTTCATGGAGCTATACTTGCAAAGCAATTTCAAGTTTTGATGCGTCATTATTGTTTGAAGTAATGAGGCATCTAAAGGAAGTGTGCATGTAGTTGTTGGTTGCTTCTCTCTTTTTCGGATAATCTGTTCTCTTTGCACAAATACATTATATGACCCTAGCATATGCTTTTTTCCTTTAAATGACGCTTGAGCGTATTGTGTGACATTATCAGTATCTTATGCTACCATGAGTTATGCTATGTGCATATGTTTGACAAAGGTTCGTGCCACCTTTTTGATGAGAAATATTTTGCTATTTTAATGTCGCTGTTAGAACTTGGGTGTCTCATACATTGCTACTCTGCTTGTTTGCTGCTTTGGCTGTACGTTATGAAGCTGGGTCTTTGTTATTTGGTTGGAAAGTAAATAAGTGAGACTTATGACTCGAGTCTGGCTTCATATTCTCTTTAGTTGGTACTTAATATGCAGAATGTGTGATGTTCTGTGAGGTAATAGGGTTTCTTGTTTGAATGAACTATCATTGGGAGGTATATTTTTATCACTTTTTCGTTGAGTTATACTTGCAAAGCAATTTCATGTTTGGATGCGTCATTATTATATGAAGCAATGAGGCATCTAAAGGAAGTGTGCAGGTAGTTGTTGGTTGCTTCTATCTTTTTCAGATAATATGTTCTCTTTGCATACATATGTTATAGCACCCTAGCATATGCTTGTATTGACATCATCAAATATTTAAGACCAACAATGCTTGTATTGAAGAAGTGCAAGTAGGTCTCACACACACAAACAATCAGTCTCTGCTATCGAGCGAAATGGTATGTGCTACTCCGGTTGTTTGCTGCATTGGCTGTATGAAATTGGGTCTTTGTTATTTGGTTGGAAGGTAAATAAGTTGAGACTTATGACTTGAGTCTTGTTTCATATTCTCTCTAGTTGGTAGTCAATATACAGAGTCTGTGACATATTGTTAGGTAATTGGGTTTCTTGTTTGAATAAACTATCACTGGGAGGTTTTTTTTTATCACTTTTTCATGGAGCTATACTTGCAAAGCAATTTCATGTTTCGATGCGCCATTATTGTTTGAATCAATGAGGCATCTAAAGGAAGTGTGTATGTAGTTGTTGGTTGCTTCTCTCTTTTTTAGATAATCTGTTCTCTTTGCACACATACGTTATAGCACCCTAGCATATGCTTTTTCTTTGAAATGACGATTGAACGTATTGTGTGGCATTATCAGTATCTTATACTACCATGAGTTATGCTATGTTGCATATGTTTGACACAGGTTCGTGTCACCTTTTTAATGAGAAATATTGTGCTATTTTAATGCCACTGTTAGAACTTGGGTGTCTCATGCATTGCTACTCGGGTTGTTTGCTGCTTTGGCTATATGTTATGAAGCTTGGTCTTTGTTATTTTGCTGGAAAGCAAATAAGTTGAGTCTTATGACTCGAGTCTGGCTTCATATTCTCTCTAGTTGGTACTCAATATTCCGAATGTGTGACGTGCTGTGAGGTAATAGGGTTTCTTGTTTGAATGAACTATCATTGGGAGGTATTTTTTTTATCACTTTTTCATGGAGCTATACTTGCAAAGCAATTTCCAGTTTTGATGCGTCATTATTGTTTGAAGTAATGAGGCATCTAAAGGAAGTGTGCATGTAGTTGTTGGTTGCTTCTCTCTTTTTCGGATAATCAGTTCTCTTTGCACAAATACGTTTTATGACCCTAGCATATGCTTTTTTCCTTTAAATGACGCTTGAGCGTATTGTGTGACATTATCAGTATCTTATGCTACCATGAGTTATGCTATGTGCATATGTTTGACAAAGGTTCGTGCCACCTTTTTGATGAGAAATATTGTGCTATTTTAATGCCAATGTTAGAACTTGGGTGTCTCATACATTGCTACTCTGCTTGTTTGCTGCTTTGGCTGTATGTTATGAAGCTTGGTCTTTGTTATTTGGTTGAAAAGTAAATAAGTGAGACTTATGACTCGAGTCTGGCTTCATATTCTCTTTAGTTGGTACTCAATATGCAGAATGTGTGATGTTCTGTGAGGTAATAGGGTTTCTTGTTTGAATGAATTATCATTGGGAGATATATTTTTATCACTTTTTCGTTGAGTTATACTTGCAAAGCAATTTCATGTTTGGATGCGTCATTATTGTTTGAAGCAATGAGGCATCTAAAGGAAGTGTGCAGGTAGTTGTTGGTTGCTTCTATCTTTTTCAGATAATATGTTCTCTTTGCATACATATGTTATAGCACCCTAGCATATGCTTGTATTGACATCATCAAATATTTAAGACCAACAATGCTTGTATTGAAGAAGTGCAAGTAGGTCTCACACACACAAACAATCAGTCTCTACTGTCGAGCGAAATGGTATGTGCTACTCCGGTTGTTTGTTGCATTGGCTGTATGTTATGAAGCTGGGTCTTTGTTATTTGGTTGGAAGGTAAATAAGTTGAAACTTATGACTTGAGCCTTGTTTCATATTCTCTCTAGTTAGTACTCAATATGTAGAGTCTGTGACATATTGTGAGGTAATTGGGTTTCTTGTTTGAATAAACTATCACTGGGAGGTATTTTTTTATCACTTTTTCATGAAGCTATACTTGCAAAGCAATTTCATGTTTCGATGCGCCATTATTGTTTAAAGCAATGAGGCATCTAAAGGAAGTGTGCATGTAGTTGTTGGTTGCTTCTCTCTTTTTCAGATAATCTGTTCTCTTTGCACACATACGTTATAGCACCCTAACATATGCTTTTTCTTTGAAATGACGATTGAACGTATTGTGTGGCATTATCAGTATCTTATACTACCATGAGTTATGCTATGTTGCATATGTTTTACACAGGTTCGTGTCACCTTTTTGATGAGAAATATTGTGCTATTTTAATGCCACTGTTAGAACTTGGGTGTCTCATGCATTGCTACTCAGGTTGTTTGCTGCTTTGGCTATATGTTATGAAGCTTGGTCTTTGTTATTTTGCTGGAAAGCAAATAAGTTGAGTCTTATGACTCGAGTCTGGCTTTATATTCTCTCTAGTTGGTACTCAATATTCCGAATGTGTGACGTGCTGTGAGGTAATAGGGTTTCTTGTTTGAATGAACTATCATTGAGAGTTATTTTTTTTATCACTTTTTCATGGAGCTATACTTGCAAAGCAATTTCAAGTTTTGATGCGTCATTATTGTTTGAAGTAATGAGGTATCTAAAGGAAGTGTGCATGTAGTTGTTGGTTGCTTATCTCTTTTTCGGATAATCTGTTCTCTTTGCACAAATACGTTATATGACCCTAGCATATGCTTTTCTCCTTGAAATGACGCTTGAGCGTACTGTGTGACATTATCAGTATCTTATGCTACCATGAGTTATGCTATGTTGCATATGTTTGACACAGGTTCGTGTCACCTTTTTGATGAGAAATATTGTGCTATTTTAATGCCACTATTAGAACTTGGGTGTCTCATGCATTGCTACTCGGGTTGTTTGCTTCTTTGGATGTATGTTATGAAGCTTGGTCTTTGTTATTTTGCTGGAAAGCAAATAAGTTGAGTCTTATGACTCGAGTCTGGCTTCATATTCTCTCTAGTTGGTACTCAATATTCCGAATGTGTGACGTGCTGTGAGGTAATAGGGTTTCTTGTTTGAATGAACTATCATCGGTAGGTATTTTTTTTATCACTTTTTCATGGAGCTATACTTTCAAAGCAATTTCAAGTTTTGATGCGTCATTATTGTTTGAAGTAATGAGGCATCTAAAGGAAGTGTGCATGTAGTTGTTGTTTGCTTCTCTCTTTTTCGGATAATCTGTTCTCTTTGCACAAATACGTTATATGACCCTAGCATATGCATTTTTCTTCGAAATGACGCTTGAGCGTATTGTGTGACATTATCAGTATCTTATGCTACCATGAGTTATGTATGTGCATATGTTTGACAAAGGTTCGTGCCACCTTTTTGATGAGAAATATTGTGCTATTTTAATGTCACTGTTAGAACTTGGGTGTCTCATACATTGCTACTCTGCTTGTTTGCTGCTTTGGCTGTATGTTATGAAGCTTGGTCTTTGTTATTTTGCTGGAAAGCAAATAAGTTGAGTCTTATGACTCGAGTCTGGCTTTATATTCTCTCTAGTTGGTACTCAATATTCCGAATGTGTGACGTGCTGTGAGGTAATAGGGTTTCTTGTTTGAATGAACTATCATCGGGAGGTATTTTTTTTATCATTTTTGGCGGTGGCTTGCATATTTTTGCATGTCCACCTCGAAGCCCCGACTCATCGTCCTCAAACAAATCGCCACAGAAGCTGCATCCTCAGACATGGCAAATTTCCTCCGACTTCATCGTCACATGTTCTCTTTGTTGTTGATATTGACATGGTCATGGTGGTGGTTCCACCTCATCCTTCTCCCAGTAACAGCAACATCGTCCTCAGAAGGCAACACACACAATACACACACATATAACACACACACAACACACAATAAACATACATATACACAACACAGCATTCACAACACACATAACATTCATAATACACAACACAAGCACATAACACCCACACAAATACAACACACATACAACATGCATGCACATAAAATTCACAACACAACACATATACACACAATATAACACACGTACACAACACCCGCACAACATACACAACACACACACAACACAACACAATACACACACAACACACACATACAACATATACACACACAATACATACTCGTACCATTCACAACACACATACACATAGCATAATACACACATAACACAACACATACAACACAATACACACACACACATACAACATATGACACAATACATACACACACAACACATGACACAATACATACACACACAACACATACCATTCACAACACATACACACACAACACACATGCCATTCACAACACACATACACACAACACACACATACAACACACATCACATTCATACCACACATACGCACACAACACAACATAACATTCTTTACACACATATACACAATACAAAACACAAAACATAAAACACACAGCATTCACAACACAACACACATACATACACACAACACACACTACACACAATACACAAACACACACATACACATACACAAACACAAAACACACAGCATTCACAACTCACAACACACATTACACACATACACAACACACATATACACACACACAACACACATACGCACCCAATACAACAACTTTTTTAGATTATGTTTACACTTGGGAGTTTTATTGCTGTTCATGACTGAAGGTCGATGTTTTTGACCCATCGCAGAAAGCTCATCCGAGCCGAGCATCATGCCCAAGCCTTCATTGGCGACTCTAGTAGGAGGTTAGCATTTGCACCTTTAGTCCTTATCTGGCATTTAACTAGAGAAATAATATATCATGACATAATATTTGTGCTTGTGCAGGTTTCCTACTTTTCCGGATTATATTGTCATCCAATTTATAGAAAAAGAATGATCCGCGTGACAAATGGTTGGTTCAAGATTTAATTTTCTCAAGATGTGGTTTCTCCACTTCTTTCATCAAGCGTCTTGTTGTCCCGAGGAGTTGGAACATGTCTTGTTGTCCCGAGGAGTTGGAACATGGAATACGTCCACTTCACTTAATCCGTCTGTCTGCTGCATAGACAAAACCTCATTATTAATAGCCTTCATGCTCATCAGATGCTGTAACTTTTTTACTTACTCTTCAAATCCAACTCCTCCTTTTCTCTCTTTTTTTCCTTTTTTTTTTTTTTGAGAAAACACGTCATCCATCTTGAAAATTAACAAAGCATTTAAATAATTGCTGCTACTTGGATCTTCTCTTTAAGGTTCTGAGCAACAGCATCAACAAACTCCTCGGTGTTCAAGTAGAATTCTCTGGACACTCTGCAAAAGAAATAAATGAAGACAAAGCACAATTGAGAAAAGAGCAATCACTCGTGCACAAAAGATAAAACCATGTGCCTATATGAGATCTTAGACTCCATATATACTAAATGAACTAAACATATTTCGTGGATCTTACAGCAACCTTGCATACTTCATCTGAGAGTCAAGATGAGGATAACAGCAACCTTGAAGGAAAAGTCAACTGTTTTCTTGTATTTGCATGATTGTGAAAAACCATCACAAATCAAATATCCAAAACAAAAAGTATTTATCTATCGATTATGGTTTGTTTTAAAAGGTATACTGCCTTGCATTTATTTTCCTTTCTTTGCTTTCCCAATCTTTTCTCATTTAAGGAACATGTTCCGTCATGCTAGTTTTTCTTTTTCAATTGAATTACAATGCTTCTGCAATTCCTAGTTAAGAGTCAGTTTCTTCAACCTTTCCAAGTGTTTCTGGACAAAGTCTTGTAGTTTTTCATGTTTATCAAGCTCTGCCCTGCAGAAAATCCGACCTCAGATGTCAAGACCAGGGAGCTAACCAAAAGCATCTAAAGACAAATAATGCACATATTCTCAATTTCAAGGTAAATTTCATGCCCGTTTCAGAAAGTCAGGCCTTCCATAAAATTTTGTTCCAATAGAGTTTTGAAAAATTACAAGTACCTGTGTTCAAGACGGTCGTGTCCATGCAAATGTGGATGCAATACTGTTCGTGCTAGTCTCTTGTCCTCTCTGATGTAGCCTAAAATGTCAAGTCACAGTCCCGTGTTGTCACGGACAAACTTCTCCACAAGACGTTGGATGTAATGCTTATGTGTGTCCGTGTCTTTTGGCATGTTCATGCCCTGTACAGAATGTAAAGGGGCGGCCGAAGGCTTATAAGTCCCATTTTAGTTGGGTTGGTGGCCTCTTTAGGCTTGTAAATAAAGGTTGTGTCATGTGGACACGTGAGAGAGCTTTTCGGTCTGTAATGGACCATTTTACCCTTTGTTGTGCCACTGTTCAGAGCTTGTAAAGTCTGTTTGTAATTTGCATTGTCTATGAAGTGTTTTTCGGACATGTTTGCTTGTGGATCTCGTTTGAGGCGTTCTCTCTAACCCGTTCTCTCTTTTGATGGTCCTAAGGGACAATGGGAGGCTTCGGGGAGGCTGACCTTTGCGGACGGACACGCAAGGGTGCCGCACGACTTAGGCAAAACCAGCTAAGTCCGTGTCATATGGTATCAGAGCGGGACAAGCACTCATAGAAACACTTGACATGCAAACGTGGGGGACCTAGCGGGGCTGCGTTGAGGGCAGTCAGCACACGCGCGACCGTTTGAGGGAAAACGGGCAAGGAGATGTAGGGAAAGGAGTCGCTCAGAGGAGCGGGCATCCGAGATTGGCATTCAGAGGAATGGCCAACCCTTCGCGCAAGAGGCACCACGAGAACAGGCAAGCTTGGAAGAATTTGGAGCGCACAAAGGTTGGGATGGCTGAGTTTGAGCTACGGCTCAACGTTGACAACTATACTTGATGGTGCTCTAGGCAAGCGAGGCGCTTGGCAAGAATGAGACCATCCAAGGTGGAATGAGTTGCTCAACGACCAAAAGAGTTATGCAAAGCTCACAGAGGTGAGGGGAATTGCTAACTCGAAGAATTTGGTACTCATGCATGGGCTTGTATGCGGACGACGGAATGTTCGTGGCCATCCCAAGGCGGCCGAGACTCGGCACCATGGAGCATTGAAACTTTCTCTTCGGCATGTGAAGGATACGTCCGTAGGCGGCTGAAGTGTGCAATGAGTTCAGCATGTTGCTAGACCTTGAGGGGTGCAGTGGGGGCTGTATTGACGGGGAGTCGCAATCTAGCAAGTGCGTTTGCAGGAGGCAGAACAATGCACAGTTTGTTCAGCAGATCGGAGTAGTCCAAGGGGATGGTGGTCTCCGAAACGAAGAGAGATGTTGCTCCATTGGGATAGTTATCCAGGAGGGATAAGTCCCGGCTCTCCAGAGGGAGAATCATGTGAGACGGACTTCACATGTTGAGGAGGAGTACCTCAATAAACAACAACTCCACGAAGCTCAATGGACTGAGCAAGCGGCGAGGAGTCGTCGCATGATCTCGCTTGAGAGAATGCATTGGTGGATGCATTGCGAGATCAAGTGGGGGAGCAACACAAATGAAGGCACACTTGGAGTCGATGTGGAGATCGGACTCAAGGGAGGGCTGACCCGTGGAATGGTGGGCGCGAGGGCCACCATCGACTCAATGCAAAAACGAGGAGCGGAACAACTTGGGTGTAACTTGGCGAAGTACCCAAGCCGCATGAAGGGAGCCAGCAGAGAAGTTGGAACATGGAGCAGAGGCACAGTGCTTTTCTTAGACAGAGGTCAAGGACATGAGCTCTTGCAGAGGCAAGAGCAGGATCATGTTGTTCCATGGGTCCTTCATTCTGACGGAGTGGACTCATCTTGCATGGTGCCAAAGACGAAGGGAGCTTCGGGGCACATGCACCTTATCTCGGAGGAGCATTTGATGAAGGAACTAAGGCGACTCAATTTGCGGAGGCGAAGTTGAGTTCAGAAGGCCTTAGCACGGGGCAAGAGGACGCAGAGGCGGGTACTCTTGAAGAATATGCCACAGTGTTGCCATTCGAGTTGCTAGGAAGGAAGCGGTGCGCAGCAGAGATTGTGCTGGTAGGGGCAGAGGCCCAGGATCCAGGCAATAGTGCACAAATTACAGCGAAGTCGGCGGACTTCGGGAGCTACTAGGCGACGGACTGTCCTAGAGCGGTGCTTCATCTAGGTGTGACCCAAGAGTGGGTGGATGAAGATCGATTGCCAAAGGAGCGAACAAAATCGAAGGTGGAGGAGACCCTGCGATGTATTGGCAGAGGCCACACAGCGGAGGGTTCACAATTCGAGTTTATTCCACAAGGATCAGAATGCAATGGAGATGTCACCAGGAGGCGACATGGTGCAGCGGATCGTGGTGGAACAGTTCGATGGCAATGCGATACACACGACCTTGTCCCGTGAGGGATGTGATCATATGGAGGTATGATCGGGAGCTACTGGGAGCTCCGCTTTGGTGAACAACACGACGGCAAGAAGGGCTATGGATTCAAGGAGTGAAGGCCATGGTACCGCAGAGGCGGGTCTTCCGGGCGTGCACCGAATTTAGCATCGGATGAAAACCTTGGTCATCAGCATATGGGGGCTGGGTTCCACCAAGGGTTTTGTTCGTATGCAAGTACCAGGGAGTCCCATGGGAGGGACTTGATCATGCAGAGGTATGATCGAAGCAGCTGGAGAGTTGGACTGCTCCAGAGCTCATATTCGCTTAAGGGAGCCCGGCAAGTCAGAGGACAAGGCCGAGTAAGCGAACGTTGCTACCAAGGAAGCTATGGAGAACAGAATCGGTGCAAACCCTACAATGCGATGGCAGAGGCCATGCATGGGAGTTGCAGTCTGTCTTTCCATCGACTAAACAGACTGCTTGGAGAACACGGAGGTGTTGGAGCAGGGGGTCGAAAGGGGCGAGGAAGCGACGATGAGTCCAGAGGGACTTAGCTACCCAAAGTCAAGCAATCAGTTAGAATGGAGGTGGACTCAGAGGAGTGCCACGGAGACATCTCTACTGATCGTGAAGAAAAGGGATTCAGATGCGAGGCGACGGATAGTAGGGCCATGGGCATGGCAGCGCCATGGTACCGCAGAGGCGGGACTTCCGTCAAAGTCATTGATCCCTTGCTCTCACGGAGGGAGAGCGTTTGGTCGTGAAAGGGGCCGAGGAGGTGGAGTATGCAGAGGCAATCTCCAAGTACCGAGACAAGGCTGAAGGGCAGAGGCCAAGAAACTTCGTAAGACCGGTGTCAACAAGTTTCTCATCAAGATAGCCGTAAGTGAAGGACTTCGGGTCATGCAAGAGTGCACGACCAAGGAACGAAGCAAGCAGTACGCGGTGCTGTACCTTTGCTACTCAGTGGAGTAGGCGGCAGGGTTGATGGAGAAGACGGTACAATCCCAGAGGTGACCTCATCTATTAGAGAATTACTCCAAGTTGGGGTGGAAACTTCCTGCATTCCAGAAGTTCAATGGCTTTGAGAAGGTGAATCACAGTAACTAACTCAACGCAAGGAGTGCAAACACTTCAAGTGCTTCAGAAGTGTGAGCAAAGAGCAGGCGAATACCAGTAACCAGCTCGATGCATGAAGTACAACCTCGAGGAGGCGGGCGAATTCAAGTAACCTTTGCCTTCTCAACTCTTAAGAGAATGGGCGAAACCGAGTACCCCAATTCTCTTATCTATCCAGCAGAGGAGCTCTGCACAAGTTCAAAGACCCTTCGAAGATAATGGAAGACAATAGTTGTCAAATCCTCACCAACGGTGATCAGTGCTACTGAGAGTAGATTGTCCGCTTCATTTCCCAACGAAATGCCAATCGAAAGCGGAAGTGATGCGAACCTACTTGGATATGACAACTAACTGAAAGAAGAGTCAATGAGCAGATTTTGTGGAGGAAGGACCCAAAATTTCAGAAGTTTGCGAGGCGATGCTCGTTAAAAGCTCCAACAAGCATCCACCCAGTTCAAGCAGCATGTGGAAATTTTGAGAGACTGGCGCAGTAAGGATGGTCTTTTCCTTCATTTGGTGGATCCGCAGGAATCAACGAGGATCAACACAACTCAACCAACCCCACACCAGAGTCAGAGACATTGGCGAGTTGAAGAAGCATGGCGGATCAAAGGTTCGACTACTCAAAAACAGCAGCGGAGAGCAGCTGGGAGCCAGGAGGCGCATTGCAGCTGGAGCAGAAGATTGAAGACTCAGCAAAGGCGAAGAGTTGCAGTGTTCACAAAGGCTTCGACGAGGACGTCGAAGGGATAAGTGGGGGAGAATGTCACGGACAAACTTCTCCACAAGACGTTGGATGTAATGCTTATGTGTGTCCGTGTCTTTTGGCATGTTCATGCCCTGTACAGAATGTAAAGGGGCGGCCGAAGGCTTATAAGTCCCATTTTAGTTGGGTTGGTGGCCTCTTTAGGCTTGTAAATAAAGGTTGTGTCATGTGGACACGTGAGAGAGCTTTTCGGTCTGTAATGGACCATTTTACCCTTTGTTGTGCCACTGTTCAGAGCTTGTAAAGTCTGTTTGTAATTTGCATTGTCTATGAAGTGTTTTTCGGACATGTTTGCTTGTGGATCTCGTTTGAGGCGTTCTCTCTAACCCGTTCTCTCTTTTGATGGTCCTAAGGGACAATGGGAGGCTTCGGGGAGGCTGACCTTTGCGGACGGACACGCAAGGGTGCCGCACGACTTAGGCAAAACCAGCTAAGTCCGTGTCAGTGTGCTGCTTCAGCTTCTAATGTTTTCCCATCAGATGATAACTATAATTATCTTACAATCATTGTTACCTATACATGGGATAAGTAGAGACTGAAACTAGAGCAATTAAACTTTGGTAATTACCAATACAGACGTCATCAAGCCCAATGAACCAAATCCTGCAACA
Organism: Musa acuminata AAA Group; assembly: GCF_036884655.1. Classification (NCBI taxonomy): domain Eukaryota; kingdom Viridiplantae; phylum Streptophyta; class Magnoliopsida; order Zingiberales; family Musaceae; genus Musa; species Musa acuminata. Next base: position 41,926,940 of record NC_088354.1, on the reverse strand, counting down.
ACAAATAAATCTTAAAACATCATATTATTGAGAATAATTTAAGTTGAACAAAAGGGCATTGGAAAAAAACTGTCCAACTGCCAAACAATAAAAGGTTTAACAACACAGATCATGGGCAACCCAACCTACAAAACTCAAATCAATAACAATCACGAGGACATCTATGATTTTCGCCCAAGTTCAATTGATAAAGATCATAGAGTTCTCTTGCAAGATATTGTAAGGTTATGAAACTCAATGCCATTGTTCCATTGATTAGTTTAAGGTCTCGCACAGTAGAGCCACTAAAAATAATGTAAAACGGAAGTGTTGAATTCTTTTTCCTATTAATCACCTTAGTTTTAGGGTTATATGCTGCAGAATGCTATAACATTATGTTCAAAATTTTCCAAAAATATCTTGTGAATTTAATTTCGTTCATGAACAATTTGACTACACGAGAAGCATCTGCAGTTTTTTTTGCATGGATAAAGGCATAAAGTGAGTGATCTTGTTAAATCAATCAATCACAACAAAAGTAGAATCATGACTCCTAGTTAACATGAACTTTTTCACTCATGTTACCTAACAAGGTTGAGGATATGTTTCAAGTTTCAATTTGATTCTTTCCTATGACACTTGTGCTACTACCCCTATACTTTAGTTAAAATAATATGTGAAAAGTAAAACATATTTGGAATACAGGAATTTGATACCAATATATTAACTACTGTTATAATAAGATCATAAATTCAAAAGTAAGACCTTGGGCGAGGAAATTGCTCTGGACATCTCCATCATAATTTTTGCAGGCCCACACATAACCACCACTGCTTTTCAATGCATAAGCTACCATGTCATCAATCAGCCTATGCTCATACCTGATAACAGGAAGACAATTATTAGACATCAATTTAAGACTTATTAAGCAAAAAAGGTGAAATACTTAGAACAGATGTTCCCACCATATTGATTGTTCTTCGAACTTTGACTTCCATTTTTCTTCATAAACCTCCTGAAAAATGTCCTTAAACCTACAATATTTCAAATGTCTCATTCTGTATATCTTAGATGCCTAAAGTTCCAAATTTTAAAAGGACAAAACCAGATTTTTGGATATATATTGCATCCTGAGCATGAAAATTCCACATTGCTGACAGACATATTTTCTATAGCTGAGCTTCACAATTTGTGAGGACAATTTAAATTATGGTACGATTATTCATTGAGCTTTGCAATAAGGACACTAACAAATCGAAGAAATAGAGAATAAAAGCAAGCAAGAATCTGTATAACTTTCTATATGTTACAACTTCATTGACAGGCATATTCTCTAATGTAACTTTGCAGTCAAAGAGAGAAAGGGGTTTAGGGTTTAGAGAGAGAGCGTGAGAGATTAATTACAAATGAAATGATACAATTGGCTCTTCATATTAGGAAGAAAAAACAGGGGTACCTGTACATGGTATATGCTGACAGAAAGGTACACATTGTCGTAATCTCCCCATGAAAAACAACATACGATACTAATAGATTAGTAAGAAAATAAGCTAGCACAGAAAAGATAACACTACCTGCCATCGTATTTCTTCAATATGGTATTTTTGGTGCTTAAGTAAAGTGGCCACTTTTTTGCAAATGCCATGGACATTGATGACTCAGCAAAAGCCAGAATGGACTGAAAAGAGTTTCCAATTTTGTATGATCAACAAAGAATATCTCTGTAAAATTTCCTACATAAGACTATATATGACAAACCTCATCTACATTATACATAGATAATGCAATACCAGAGCCTTTAAACTCATAAACATCTTGCTCCACAGGTGGACCTTTATCTGCAGGGACTAATTTAACAAAAAAACTAACTAATCAACCAAGTAGACACTAAATGTGTCAAACAGAAAACAATAAATTAATCAAATCAGCAATAGTCAGTATTAGAGCTCACCAAAAACCATTTTAAGCTTTCCAGGACCTTTAACAATCATGTCAGTAGCGCAATACTGATCTCCAAATGCATGTCTACCAATACATGTAGGTTTCTTCCAACCTAAAAATATACAGCATAAGCAAAGACCTCCAAACACACACATACATACACACAAAAATTAACTTATCACCAAGTAAAATTTCATTTTTACCAGCAACAATGCGTGGCACATTGCGGCAAAGAATAGGCTCACGAAAAACAGTTCCTGAAGTGAATTAGAACAAGACTGATTCAAGCTAACAAAAGTAACATAGAGATCAGCAAGCATAAGAGACAACCATAAGGTAATATGTACCAGACATGTAGACCAAAATGCTAAGTACCAAAAACAAGGGGTGCAAACTCAAAAGTACAGAAAACAGACATGACATGGAGAATACAAACAAAGCCATGCCAGGGAAGGCTACTAGTCAACCATTCCTTTTTACAGTAGCTGAATATCATGCATGACCACAAGTGTAATGCATCCATGGCTGAGAAAACTTTAAAAGCTGCATTACAATTGGCAATTACTAACCATCAACTTTTGTACCCAACAGAGCGAAACTAAAACAGTAAAATGAGTTACTTCCGGATGCAATGAGGCTGTAACAACAACGATTCCTACTCCGGGTAGTAGACTGGCTGACCCCAGGTAAGTGCAACATGTGCGATATGCCAAGCTACCAATACAATCCTGTTTTGTGTCTCAAATGTGAATTATTATTCTGATTTATTTAAATAATGCAAGCAGTATGAGCTAATGACCCATGTCAGAAGTTAACTAGCACCATAGCAAGACATTGCAACAACTCTAGCCCCTAATTAAACTATATCTTTCCTACTTCGACTTCCCTTAGCGAGCTAAACAGGAAATAGACTTAAATAAAAGATAAAAGAAAAAAAAGGTCCAAAGACCAGGACACTTTAAGTTCCTTTGATTCTTATGCCACAACCTTCTTTGAAATTGAATTTTATTGCATTCATCCATAAAAGTTTTGTACTGGTGTCAAACTATTTGGCTAACCAAAGATGCCAAGAAGTGTTCCCAAGTGTTCGCCTAGGTGCTCGGGCAAGGCGATGTGAGGCCCAAGTGCCGTAGCGGATTTTGGGCAAGATGCTTTCAACTGGGTGCCACCTAGACGAACGGCTAAGTTGAGGTGCTGGGCATATCAGGCATTTGCATAGGTTGACTCAATGACCCAAATGCCTCGACTCGATCCAAACCCAATTCCCTTCCCCCCTTCCCCTTGATCCGAACATAATTTTCCACGTTTGACGCCCATGTTATGCCCTAGATTTGATTTTCAGCCATCAGCCACACATCCTTTCTTTATCCAGTATGTCTCCCTCTTTTCTTGATCTTCTTCCTGCTTTCTCTCTGCGAATGCTGGGTTGCACCTGCTGTTACCATCCTATCTTCTCTCTCTTCTCTCCTCTCCCCTTCTCCTTTGCATGTGACCAGCACCCTAGGTCATCACCACTCTCTTTTTCTTCTCTCCCCTCCTCCTTCCCCTCCCTCTCCTTCTCCTTTCTCTGTGGCTCATACCTGCTGTTACCATCCTATCTTCCCTCTTTTGTCCTTTCTCTCCTCCTATATGCTCTTTTCTTCTCTGCTTACTTTGTCGCCCACAACTATCATTCTCATTGCCCTCCCTTCCCTCTTATCACTTTCTCCCCTCCAACCTCCCTCTTCTCTCCTATCTCCATTGTTCCATCTCTTTGATCCCTCTCCCTCTCTCCTCTCATTCAAATTAACATGGCAATCAAAACTACAATTCAGATACAATGGTAACCAAAGGTACGTTAGAGAAATCATGATCAAGAAACAATAAAGATGATGATCCAAATTAACATGGAAATCAAAACTATATTTTAGATACAATGGTAACTAAAGCTACGTTAGAGGAATCATCATCAAGAACCATTAAAGATGATGATCCAAAAGACCCTAATGCTGCCACTTGTATGTTTTGTGATAAAACCACTAAAGGTGGAACATTTTCAGACAAAACAACATGAAATGGAAAATCTAAAATCAATCATCATGCAAAAAGGAAAGTGTCCTTTGAAAGCAAAGCAGAAGTTACAGGCTTATATGAATGAGAAAAAAAAAAACCAAAGATTAAATCATTTAATCATTTACCTCATTTGATGATTGGATGTCTTAAACTAGTTTGTTTAAAATTTGTTTGTTTTGTTATTTAGACACAGACTAGTTTCATTATCATTGTCATAATTGAGTGTTCTATAAATGGTCATATGTGTATAATTTGATGTCTTTGTATTAATCATCTTGCATATGTAGTGATAAAAACTCATGTAGCGATCCATTTTTTTATAATATTTTTTTATTGTTATAAGGCAATTACTTTGTTATATTAGGACAAGGACCTAGGCACGAGCTTGGTGCCACAAGCAATAAGGAAGCTTGGCACCTCATAGCACCTAACGCTTTTGATGACCTTGGACTGATCATTCTAAAAATCACCAATGTAGTCAAGAAAAGAAAAACAAAGTCCCTAAAAACCAAATGTTGAAAAACCTATTACAAACAAACTTGAAGTAACCAACCATGCTCAAGACATTGAAACCAAATTTAGAATTTTGTGTGATCATCGGATGCCTTTGAAATTAAAAAAAAATTATTAAAAGATAGTTGTGAGCAAGGTTCGTCGTACCGTACCGTACCGGCGTTTCGACCCGAGCTCGGTATGGGGTACGATACCAGTGTACCGAGCGGTACATCGGGGCATACCGAGCGATACACCCTGGTGTACCGAACAATTATATATTTTTTTTCATATTGTAGCAGTGCTACAGTATAATACTGTAGCACTGTAGCGGTACCAGGTGGTCCGCGTACCGGTAACCTATCAGACCGGTACGTACCGCTCGTATCAGATGGTACGTTTCGGTATAGCAGACCTTGGTTGTGAGACCAATAATAATTTATAGATCTGAGTGTTGAGCAATTAAAAAATAACATATACAAAAAGTTCGTATTGCCGAGATAAAAATGTTAAGATGAATATGTAGAGTTACTAAGAAAGATAAGAAAAGAAATACTTTTTTCATGAACGACTAGGTATCGCTTTGATAGAGGATAAGATGAGAGAAAATCGTTTAACATGGTATAAGCATGTGCTTAGGAGACCTCCGGATATGAAAGTCAGAAAATATGAAATGATCAATGTTAGTGGTACGAGAAGAGATAGAGGAAAACCTAAAACAACTAATAGAAATTATAACTAAATATTTAAGTACTTTAAACTTAACTAAACATATGGCCTTTCACAAATCTCAATGACGACAAAAGACCTATGTAGTCAATCCAAATAGTTAAGACTTTTGGCTTTGTTACTATTGTTGTTGTTATTGTTGTAATTGAATCAAACATTTATATTAAAATAAGCAAGAAATAGCTGGAGATGAACCAAGATCATTGACCAAGATGATCCTAAATCATTCAATCAATCAAAATTAGCCATCATAGATCAAGTTGAACTAGTAGTACCTAAAAATTTAAGTTAAAGTTTAAGGGCACTCCTTGTGTACTCAAGATAAGGGAAATGTAGTGGTACCAATTAAAACTTGAATGGATTCTTAGGTTGAATGGTTGAGAAGAACTCCGTAATCTCATGCAAACAAATAAATTAACAATGTTTAAGGAATAGTCCTCATATATTCCCTAGATCTTAAATACAAGAAAACAGATGCAGAGGACAACCATATGCAACAAATCATGCTAACCAATAACAAAAGTTCCAAGAAGCATATCCAACATAAAAGATAAAAGTTGTTTTTTGAAAGTCAGAATGACCATATTGTGGAGTAAAATTGACTTTAAAGATAATTGTGTGGATTTGTATATGAAATTACTGATATAAAAAATATCAAATAGCAAAACCAAGCACTATAAAGCAAACCATTTAAAATATTTCTTATTGTTCCATTTGGGCTTCTCCACATAGATTTGAGCTTAAACTCTTTAACTCTAGCTTCATCTGCAGGTCAAATGAGAGTCATATTAAATCCATGTAAAACAAATGACACCAAAACATTGTTGGCCAAAAATGCTTGCTAAAAAATCCACACTAGACAAGAAAGAGTAAAATAATTCTGCATGTCTGCTGGGTTTTTGTGGAGGCATCCTTACCCTCAATTTATACATTCCTTTTTTTTTTAATTCCCTTTAAAAACCAAAGAGTATAATCCTCAATTTATACATTTTAGAGGAGCTGCACAAACTAAGGACTACATGGTGCAATGAGTGTTCACCCCAGTGCTTTTGTTATCCTCAAATTATATTAATTATTGAAAAATAGTTTAAGTCCTCTACAACCCTACATTTTAAACTTCATTTCACAGAACAGTAGTATATCGTTGTTTGCAAGCCTATAACTTCAATCATCATCTTTAAATCATGCTCATCAGTTCTATACTTATAAATTTCCTAGTAATCACACATAAGCCTATCATGTGTAATGACTACATAGACTCCTCAACCTAAGCTGTAAACAAATGTAAGCAATCTAGACCAATGTCCCTTCTCTAGCCCTTCTACACATGGTAAATATCAATACAACATTCTGATTTTGCTTTCCCCTTTTAATTGATTTCAGATGAAACACAATAGAACCTCCCAAACTCTAAATAACTTATCAAAAACTTGTTCTTATATACATTTTCCAAAATGAATGGATGAAAAGCCATAACGGATCTTTTTCTTTTTTTTAGCAAATAACCTCCAACGCTAAGTATTTCTAAAAGCTAGAAACAAGGAAGATGAAACCAGAACAGGTAAATATTTCACATGAGATGATCCTGGATATCATCTCATCATTGGATATCACCTCATTCTTATAAAGCAATAAAAAAGAGCATCAAATTATCTACCAGGTGTAATTGTTGCACATTTCACAGCAACATTGTGCCTGCAAGTTGCACGAAAAGATCACAGGAAAAAGTTAAACAACATCCAAATGGGAAAGATGCAGACATAATGTAAAAACATCAATAAGCTTGGTATGCCTAAAGATCCAAAAAATTGAATAATTAAAACTGGGTTAGCAACAAAAGAGTGAAACAGACGCTCGGAGTTTCCAACTAGTTTGACAAGTTAGTATATTTCTGAATGGAGTCCCCAAGTTTTGAAACAGTACGCTGGACTGCAGAATTCATGCTGATGTTAGTTTAAGCAAACACTGTTCCCACGTATCTTTCTGAGAAATAATTCGATAGATCTGGCGAAATGGAAGATTGAATATACCAATCGATACAAGCATGTACAAAATGGTAAAGCAAGTTTCCTATATGCACGAACATTAATTATACACAACTTGGTATTCAGTTTATCACTGTAAGAAAACACAATAAATCATTTAAGTGGAAGGAGGAAGGGGAAGTGCTACAATAAAGAAGGTCGTGGTAGGTTACTTGAGAGTTGCCTCGGCACTTTCAACGGTTACCCGATCGTCGGTGGCATCACGACTCAAGAGGCCCAGATCGAAGTACTTGATGTCCAATTCGAGAAATGGAAAAATTAGCTGCAGTCAGGAAATAAATCAATCAATCATTTCCAAGTGACTCCAGACTTGCAGGATATATAAGAGGAATGAGAAGATTGACACCTTTTCTTTTATCATCCTCCAGATGACCCTCGTCATCTCATCGCCTGAGAAGACATCAAAAAGTTTTGATGTACATCAGATAGGTAGGGTTTTAACCTCTTTTTTTTTTCTGAATTGAAAAAATAGAAGAAGATATCGATAGAACGTAACGAGGAGAGAAGAATAAGCGTTTGAAAGCGGGAAAAGAACCAAGAGAGCAACAAAAAAAAAAAAAGCAGCAAACACACACACACTAGGGGGATGTGGCTCACCATCCATCTCAACGATGGGGTTGTGGACTTTGATTCGCTCGGCCGGTGAGAAGGAGGCAAGGCAGCGTACGGAAGAACCGACGACGACGAAGCGGGTGGGAAAAGAGAAACGAACACCATTGAGTCGCCGCTGATGCGTGAGGCGGATCGAGCTAGGGTTTTTACCTGGTAGGAACGACAAATAAGGGTAAGAGGAAGACATGGCCCCGGTGGAGAGGAGCCGCCGCATGACAAAGCAAACAATTTGGCGAGCGCAGTGCGCGGCGGATCCATTGTTCATAAGATGGCCTGACCCCAACCCCAAAAACATTAAAATAAATAAATAAGGGAAATGACGATTTACACACAGGAGGGAAACATTGCATACTCATCTGAGATAATGGTGTCTTGTAAATGCTCTTTCTCGCTCTAAAGCTATGCTAATGTCTTTTTGTGCTAACGTCTGAATACTAAATGGAGTACATTGTTATGTGGCAAAACATCTATTATATCCATAGAGGCTTCTGACAAGGATAATTATTCGTGAAATATAATAGTTGGTGATGGGCCTTGTGTTTGACCTTAATGTCATTTTTTTAATATTGATCTAAACTGTGTTGTATGCTTTACTTGATCTAGACCTCACATAAGCATTTCAAAAAAAAAAAAGACATGATAAACCTTCAGAAGTAGAAAATATGATATTGAAATAAGATATAAATAAATAAATATCTCTGTAAAAAAGATGAAATGATAACTTTCTCTCCTCTCTCCAGCATTGGCAGTGCAACAGCATAACCGTTGCTGATTTTCCAATGCAACAGCATAACTGTTGCTGATTTTCTTAACATAAAATTCAGCTATTCCTGTTGCAATTACTATAGACATTGATTTTGCTGTGCCTCTTTTGCTAAGACCACACTTGTAATCTTCTAGAATATTGGTTTGTGTTGATGTCTTAGTAAGGTAATGCCTCCTCTTTGGCATTAATTTTTATTATATCATGTTAATTTTACCAAAAAAAAAAAAGGAACAAAGAAAGTGGTGCTTTAAGCTGAGCATAGTGCTCTGTTTTTTAGAGTCTTGACTTTCTTATCCTAGTTGGTAAATGTTTCCTTGTCCAAATATCACATTAATGCAACCTCCTTGTCCAAATACCATATTAATGTAACCTCTTTGGAACTAGTTCTATAAACAGCGGACATGTTTCACTATAGATGGCTAGGGCCACTGTCATAATAATTCTGAATAGATTGGGGTTTGACTAATCTACAACATAGACCATTCATAATTTACTATCGTATATTACGAATCAAGCCATCTAAAATGTGAGAGAAACCTTATCTTTCATCCAAATTTACATTGAGATGAAAGTTCGAATAAAAGGATCTGCCATCTAAATACACCGATCAAGAATGGACTCGTTATACATAAGAAAAACCTATTCCAAATTATGCACTATTGGACATGCATATACATTCCATATGTATACACAATCTATATCATAGAAGTTGGTGAGCCTATGGATCTGCTGGTGACAATTCTACCTCTCCTCATTTTTTGTAGGAATTTTGGGTGATATCATTGTTACCAATGTCTAGCCCATGCACGGTAAAAAGATCCTTTTGGTTTTGGTGATATTTGAGTGGATCTAAAAGAAACAGAAGATTGAAAATGATTAAAGTATTAGTTTAATGTGAGGCATATATATACATGTATACACACAGTCAACCAAAATGAAGTTTGATCTAGAGTAGCTTACCATGATTTGAAGAAAGAAGTCCTGTACTCCATATTAAGAAAAATAACGTATCTATAATGCATATCATAGTAGACTGCATCCTAGTTAACATAGGAGATGGAAAGGACCAACACCATATGAAAGGAATAAGGTATCTTATGATAGTAAAATTTGGTTATCTAGTGAAAATTATTGTTATAAAAATGTCTAATGGTGAAAGCAACAAGAAATGTATCATATATTTGATTAGTCTCATATGCCAAGAACATAATTCTGGGTAGCTAATTTTGTATGCAATAAAATGATTGAAACGCATCATTGCAAATAATAAATCATTCAATTGATAAATGTGTGGAATCTTGAATATGTAACTTATGCGAGAAAACTACATAAGGTTGTAAAACCTTTTTTATTCGCAAACAAGTAGATATATACTATCTACTTATTTACAATATCAAACAAGTAGATATTATACTATTTACTTGTTTACAATATCATACAGTACCACTCGGAGCGAACAATACATATCATAAAAGAAGTTATCGATAAATGATAATCAAATTCAGTTAATGTTTTAATCAAAGGTATATATCATAAAAGTTATTGATAAATGATAATCGAATTCAGTTAATGTTTTAATCAAAATTCTCACTTGTTGTTTCGGGATTGGTTAAAGAATCAAAAGGATCACAACGAAAATCCCACTCGACCTTAATCTTTATATAGGTTGATATTTGATTGAACATCTAAGAGCTCTCTCAACTCCAATTGAGTTTCTTGGGCACACGGGATCGAACTAAATCGGATTGGTTCAGTTGTCACCGACATCAAAACCTCAATTCAACATTGACCCCTAGGATACACAAGAGATAGAACCGTGGAACATCTACATGCATGCTTAGTGGTTAAAAGGTTCACAGGATCCTTCAGCAACAACACAAGCAGATTCCTGTGTCACTCTTTTATGTACTTGCTGAAACTATATTTCATTATATGATAAAAATAGAAAATGTTAAGAGGCAGCTAATTTCCAAAGTAATACCATCAGCACCACTAATCACAAACACCAATTTGCAGCTAATAACTATAAGCAAAATGGAATACAAACCCTATAGCTACATGGACATCCAAACTTGACACCAAATGTTCTTTCAATGTAATCTTTTCTTTTCTTTGCTAGAATAGAACAATGGGAAACCACTACTTCAACAAACCGTGACCGAGCTATGCCCAGGTCTCATTCCTCACACTACCAACTTCATTTTATGTCCTTATAGTGATGGTGAGATTTATGCCTCATCTCAATAAGCTTTCATAACCTTAGTTTAAAAAGAAGTAAAATATATATACAAGCTGAAATTCTGAAAAGTTCGCTCGCAAACATAAGATCATGGTAGCTTTACGGAAGTTCGCTTCATCATCCTGAGAATGGTACGGAATTTCTTAGACTTTCATTGATGGTTTATACAAGTCCTTCCATCACCTGCATGCCCTCCTGGCTCATCTGTTGTACTTCAGAAGCCGATAAAATTCTGATGCATCTGACACAGTTTATGAATTCTCTGCAAGCAAGTGCATGGGACAACATTTGCATGATATAAGCAATCGTTTGTTTAATAATTGACGAAAGAGATGATATGACCTACACTAAATCATTCCATGGGGAGGATATTTTATGTACAGAACATGAAGTCATGATAGACTTGATATCCGCTTGACCAATTAAAAGCACCAGACATCAAAAATAATGCTTGATATGTACCCAAGAAACATTTAAACTGAACAATAAAAAACACTGTGTAGATAATCATGTATGCTCCCATATATAATAACAAAATCATGGTTCGAGATCATCAGGGAACAGCGTCTGAAATTTGTTCTACTCTTAATCACTTTAACGTCAAAAGAAATCCAGACGAGGGAAAAACATCAAACTCAGTAAGTCAACATGGGTACGCAACTCAAGCAAATATGTCCGGAAGATAAATAACTTTAATCGGTTAAGTGTAAGAGTGAACATATGGAACCTACCACTCTACGATCTGCAGTATCAATTTTGCTTTGTTATGGGTTGACCACACAATCATAGATTTAGATAGCATAGGTGCACTTACAATTTAGGATGTGGAGCAAAATAATGTTACTAAAACATATTTCAGAAAAGTTGCATTTGCCAGAAACATCGGTTAATTTAATGGCCTGTCAGGGATATTATTGAATCAAAGCAATTGCATGAGAAAGAAAAAGGAAAGTGCACTCACTCCCATGGATCATCCCCAACCAGAAGAACATCGTTTTCATAATCCACATAAACAAGTTTCCATTCTGAGCCTCGTGCATCATCCAGCTGTCCCTCTAACCCAAACATGCAGGCCACTGCAGATCTCAATTCATGGTAATTGCTAAAGCGTGTCACATCAATCGATCTTCCAACAGATCCTAGCTTTTGAACCTGTTCAACATAGGTTGCAATACTTGTTAGTTCAAAGACAAGTCTATTTGTTTGTTCTTGTGTAAGTTCAATTTCAGAAGCCAATATTCCACCTTAGTGTATGTTCTTAAAGGTTGTTGACACACTTGCTTCCTGGAACCTCGGTATAACCTGTAATCATTTGCAGCTATACTACCAGATGATGTACCAGCAGAGCAGTCAGGGATGTCTTGTAAAGAGGATTCCGAGTCTGTCAATCTCATTGAAGTAATTTTAGACATCTGTTCCTGATTTGAATTGAAAATGCAGACTGGCATCACTGAAGCTATACGAAACTTGGAAGATCCTATGGAACTGAGGCCTTCTATAGTCACACTTGGAATCAGACCCATATCCATGCTTTCGTTGCTAGGGTCAAGATGGAGATTGCCAATTGTCTCACTTTGGGTATTACTCTCCTCCGACAAGTCCATTGTCCCACATGAATTGGGCATACCCTGCAAGACACAGCAATGTCCTTGAACATCTATGTTGTGAACCTCAGACGAAAGGATGCCTTGGACAAGCAGCTCATCATCTAATGAGTTCAACTGAGTGCCTAAATATTCTTGAATATTAGTTGTGCAGTGCTGCCCCGTGTCTGAATCTGAAATGCATGATAGCTGATATGTCTCTATGGGTTCAAAGCTGTGAGGTTTTGCTAGAGAAGATATATCAGAAGTAAAAGTTGCAGCATTTTCGGCTGCAGAGAGATATAATGAATCTGGCTTACCATTGATACAGGGAACTTCTGGTGTCCTTGATGAGCTCATGAAGGACTGAAGACATGAATGCTGTGGTATCCATTCATCATGATCCAAGTTATGATGCAAGTAGTCTTGACACGGAAGCAAGTTATTTAAATTACACACATCTGACGACTGTGTTGCTTCTAACCCAGGTGACTGTGCCCCAGTCGGATCACTTTGCTGCCGAACAATTTTGCGATGACCTTGTACCTTCACTTGTAGCCCTTGCTTCACGGATATTTGATCTGCAATGTTATCATGATCAAATGGGCTAGTAAAACTTTCAACATTTTGATGGTTTGGCAATTGGTCCAGATTTTCTGCCAGTATGTCATGAGAAATTGTTTTAATCATATCATCTGATTGCTTATTCGGATCAATTGGCAACACCACAGAATCCATCTCTGATTGCTGAGCACTGGATTCATCTAATGATGCATTTTCAGTCCTCCGTAGGTTGATTCCATTCTCGTTTCCTGTGTTATGATCTTGAAATTTTTGTTCAGGCTCTGCTGGGGAAACTTCATCACTACCTGATACTTGTGAGTTTACATGTGTCCTTGATGCAGAATCTAATTCAACACCCTGGGGCACTAAATAATGCCTCTGTTCTTGTGGCATAACATCTCCCAATGGAACCATACATCGCTGTGGAGAGAGATGCTGTTTCTGTTGCATTGCTGCTGTGGAGACTATTACCTGGTGGGTAGAATTTCCCATTGTATGGAATGTTGGCATAGTTAAGGAGAAGTTTCTAGAAATTTCACCACTTCTAACATTCTGCAAAATACTGGAGTATATGGACTGATGACATCCAAGTAGACCATCATGGCTAGTAGGTTTATTAAGAATATTTAGAAGATTTTCTGACCCTACACCAGCAATTAAATGCTCCGAGTTTGGATTCCCATTTTTGGCTGGCTTTGGAAATGGTTTCAAATTTCCAAACTGAATGTTTATTGCAGGACCTGCAAACATAACCAAGATAATCAGGATTGTGCAAAACCAAACTCATATTGTCTTCTGTGATAATTAGTTGTGCTACCATCTATGGGATCAATAAGAAGTCGATATGATAATAGATATATTTATCACCGAAGCTTGCCAACCAGAAAGACAAAAAGGAGATCAGTGCTTCCAAATAATATGAAGAAAAACACACTTACCTACATATCCAGGAAGACATTGTCTTTTTAAACTTGATGTTATACTAGGAAAAGCAAAAAGACTTTCCGGGGTTTCAATTTCCCATAAGCTGACTCTATCAGGTCTCTCTCCATAACCATGTTCATCCCATTCCACCTGAAAATTGTAGGAAACAAGAAATTAGTCCAGAAGGAGAATTTCATCATTCAGATTGTCAACAGTAAATTTCTTGTACATCAATGAGCAAGAGCTGACTCACTTGCAGGTTTCGCCACTTTGAATTAGGCCATTTTACTGGATCACAGTCACTGATACCTACAATTGTGCCCATGTATCTACAAGAACAACCAACACAAGTCATACAATGTTACATCATGTTTAAATATATATATACATATTTGTAGAAGCTACATAATGAGTCTGGTGAATTTATAGAACATAAGCAACAGAATTGCTAATGTCGAGCATATTTAGGTAGCATGACACAAGTTTTCACATAGATAGAGCTTGTACTTGTCTTGATGCACCATGTATATGTCCTTGCACCACGCCTGTGCTAGCAAAGTCATCTGTGCATCAATGCACAGAGTTCGTGCATGAATACATACAAATGAATGCATAACAAAACAGAGACATATATTATTATCTCTATTGTAATGCAAACACATGTGAATGTACAAAAACTATGCAAACACATAAATTTACAGAACTTGTAAGTACATACACATACTTCAAATTAAAGTATATGGAGATCTGACTCGAACATATTCTTATCTATGTCATTGAGGTCAAGCACTAGGAATGCAGCTACATTTGATCCCATAGAACAATTGCAATGCATGAATGACAACAAAAAGAAAAGTAAGTCTAGGAAGTGATGACAGAAAGAGGACCTGCGTTTGCTTGACTCCTCAGTTTCAATCATCATGCCAAATCTCATCCCAATTGGTACTTGGGTATATGCTGCTTTATGGTACTTGGTTAAAGGAATTACAAAGTCTGAAGGACATGCTCTGAAGCAAATAGAAAGAAACATAAATATCTAAGAATGATAAGTAGAGGTAGCTCAATTTTATAATACATGTCAATCAAACAAGAAAGAGGAAGACAATGCACCTAGGATTATAGTATACAGTGAATGGGCTCCTACTTGATGTAGCATGAGCTGCTGCAGCAAGGACACCAATATGCATACTATCTGTGGAGAGTACAGATGACGGCTGGGCTATTTGCTTACGGAAGGCACGTCTGATGCCCAAGAGTAGCTGTGACTTCTCATCCCTGTACATACCACATGTTTCATTGGTTTCTGGAAATGAACAGAGTTTGTCCTTTCTCCTTAGAGATTTTCTTTTGTATTTAAAGTTATCAGACTGGTCCAGAAAAGCAACTGATAATGTGCAGATATATACATCAACTGATCCCCAAATCCTTCAATTATTCAAATCAAATTAACTCCAAGCAAAATAGCTTCTAGTTAAGGAAGAGAAACCACATGATTTAAGGAAGCTTCTTTATCGGTTGCTTCTTGAAGAATCATAGACACACATGATTTCTCAATAACATAATTCAGGGAAGAAAATCCACATAATACATCTCCAAAGTAGAAAAATAATGGGAAGTCTCTGGAAAAATAATTTTTGAGCCTACAAGATTTCCTAAAAGATAGCGCTCCATCATCTAATTTGTTAACTGCTTGCAGAGAAAGAGAACAGAGAAATTTAATAGAAACCAAGAAAACTATCCCTTGAGACTTTCATTAACAACATTTTTTAAACCTGAACACCGGCTATATCATTTCCAAACTACATCTTCCATGAACTTGTAGAATACATCAATTATGCAAATAAAAGAACCATCATTCAGTAGTTCTCATGTTCCTTAGTTTGAAAATGGAAGTTCCAGAATAAAATCGTGAAACTAATTTCTCTTGTTCTGCCATTTTACCTAATAAACAGTATGGAATCACCAGCTTTAAGCCTTTTTGCACCCACAAACAAACTCCATCCGGTTGTCAAAAGGTGTCTCTTTGGCTGTCCTGGAAAGATAATACAAGGACTCTGTTACATGAAGTGCTAAAAAATCAATACTAAAAATGAAAGCAGCATGGTGAAAGAAAATGCTTATCAGTGAGTGAGCACAACAACTAGGGACACAACATTGCAGGATATTCCTGCATAAACCATTTTTTTCAATTTCTACAAAAAATATCCCCAGATGAGACAATTATTTTTTTTATCAAATTTATTCGAAAATATAGATGCTATAAGAACCTCAAATATGCCTAGACTCATACCTCGATAGATGTGCCGGAATGTCCACAGGTTATCATGCAAATCTCTGACAATAAGCTCCTGATTTGGAGGTTGCATTGAATAATCCTGGAAAATACAAGAAAGTTTATGGGCATATCCAATAGAAAGTGAGCACAAAATATACTCCTCACCAATTGTGGAAATAGCTTTTCAGCAGCTCTTCGAGGTACGGAGAATCCACCATGTGTGCTAGTATCACTTGCAGTCAAAATCTTACAAAATATTTCAGTTGGGTGCTTACATTTAGTATGACCAAGATCCGGAATATGAAGAACATCACTTTCCTGAAAGGAGAAAGGGAAACTGAGCACCACAGTAGTTAATAACTCTCTTAGACTAAACAACTTTAAAAACATAAGGACATCACTTTGGTGAAAGGAAAAAAGGAAACAATAGTTAATGGGAAACCTCTCTTAGACTAAATAACTCTAAAAATATATTTTAATCTTTCATTTTTTATGTCGTCATCTATACATAATAATTTTGATCAAGGTTCGCAATACCGTACCGTACCGGCATTTCGACGTTCGCTTGTTACGATACAAAATGGTATACTGAGCGGTATACCGCTCGGGGTATATATATATATATATATATATATATATATATATATATATATATATATATATATATATATATATATATATATATATATATATATATATATTATTTAAAAGGCGACGTCGCCTCGTTTATTTAAATATATAAATATATATATATAAAAAATCCGAAATAGGCGCCTCGGCGACGTCGCCGAATGTCGCCTTTTTCTAAAATATTTATATATAAATATAAATATATTATTTTATTATTATTTTTCATTCTGCCCGGTAGTGGACAATCCGCGTACCGGTATGTCGTCGGACCGGTACATACCGCCCGTACTGGACGGTATCATTCGGTATTGCCTACCTTGGTTTTGATGAATTTCCGGACTGCAACAGCAATCTTGCATATTACTACAGAGCACTCAGGTCTAATCTTGTCCACCTAAAAACCATCTGTGTTCAACACTAAGCTTTAGAGAACACTAATAGGAATTTACAAATGCACATCTATTGTTGCACTCTTATAGTTTCATCGTCTCATAATAAAAATGAGTTGTAATAAAACTATCTAACAAAAAAGGAGAAGCTGCAACACAATTTGATTTATTCCCAAAGGTTCTTGCATTACCAACTTAGCAATACTAATTAACATATGGACAAAGTAGAATTGCCATAGGTTGCTAATGAATCTCCATAAACCAAGGAAACCATCAATCAACAAAGAAATTAATATAACTAGATTTCTACTTATTTCTAAAGCAACATAATGGCAGTCTAGGCATGATCATTGAAATGATGTCATGGCTTTGATAAAAATCTGATTCCTAAATGGGGCCACATGGATCACAATATGTCATTCAATAAAGTAAAATGAAAACATTACAGAGTTTACTGGCTGAAGGGTCATCTGAGCATAGATCTCATCAGTCTCCTTGTCAGCCTGGAGATGTGTACCAAACAAAAAAAAAATAACTATTCTCATAAAAAGACAGTAGAAAACCAAAATCACCTAGAATTTTACTTACATGAAGTGCAACATTATGAACCTGGCACATCAACTGAGATGGAAGATCAGTGTAGGCAGGGATTTGTGAGTTTGCTATTTTTCTAGTCGAAGCAGTAACCTGAAAGGAAGCCAGAAGATAATCAATAAATTGAAGAACGAAAAGGTCTGATGATGTAGGACTACTTAATCAATATATTTATGTAGCTCCAAAACCCAGGATCAGTTGTGACCTTTACCATGCTGGCATCACAAATGTTTCATCAATTGTGAAATGTTTAGAGCCTAGAACCATGCTACCAAATTTTCTTATCTAACATTCTCAACCCAAATGGCTACACAGATAAGAACGTAGGTCAAAGTACAACTAATCATCAACATGAGAAGATATGTTGAGTCTGCTTTTATTAGCAGATTTTACTTATGAAATTTTGCTGCCAAAGATTCTGTATTAGGTTCTCTCTAGGGAAAACAATACCAGGACAAGTCAAGAATCATGTTGTATCCACAGTATACGACAAGATGAGCAATACAGGGACCTGCTCGCTGTGCCCCTGTGGGAAATAGTACACTAGGCTGCCGGGTTGAGGCAACGATACGAATGATCCAGCGCAAGCATGCCAAAGCTCAGAATTTATCACCTTCCTTCCACCTACAAATAAAACCAAGCTAATTCTCATCAACTCACTGACGATTGAATGAAGAACCAGAAAAAAAAAAAATGAAGCAAATAATATATATATTTCTATCAAACATTACAGAAATGCAAGATGAACATCATCAAGCAAAAGTGTAATCAAGAAGCAAATTACTAACTTGACATACTCGGAGCTTCCCCCAAGAGCTTCATCTCATCTTGCAGCACTGCAGCGCTATTTAGACCGACAGGTCCGACGTTTTCTTGGATGGAGGACATCTTTAACCAGCAATGTTAGGAGCTCAACTTCTCTTGAGAAAAATCTGAAGAAAGAAAGCTCAACAACAAGCTCTCACCAAAAGAGAAGTATCTTCATGCTGCAACCAAGAACCTCTCTTCAAATATCCTGTAACAGTATCAGCATTTGGAAGAGATTGCTTCAGGAGCACCAAATTTACATCTTCAAGCGTATTGCTTTTATTTCGTGGAAGGAAGCATCTTCGGGGCGTCAGCACTATCCACCTTGGCAGGACAAAACATGTAGCATCAAAATCCAATCTTTAAGCAGAAAAATCTCATCTTTATTCAAAAAGCACCAACTTCTGAGCATAGAGCCGTGCGTCCAGCCAGCAGAAAACGAAATGATATCCCAGAATCGTTCAATCCGGAGAAGCCAAAGTAACAAGAGACCAAATTGTCGAGTTCAGGCAGAAAGAATAAAACGATTACAGCCACAGCGCTAAGAACCAAGACCTGTTTCCAGTGGGTCGGCTTATAAAGCTGCGGCGGAAGATAAAAATAGAGCGAGTGAAAGGGAGAGACGTGGGCCTCTGATGGTCGTCGTCGGAGGGGAAGGAATGGAGGAGGAAGAGGAGGGCCACCAGCTGCTGTAGAAAAAGGTCGAATTTTTTGTTGGCAACCAAAGAAGCACGCCAAACTGTCGCAGCATTTGCAATGAGTAGTCGAATTCGGGGCACTCCTTTTTATCTTTTTATTCTCTCTTTTCGCCATAAAGATACCGACCTTTCGATGATGGAAGACGCCATGATTCACCCCTCTCTCTCTCTCTCTCTCTCTCCCCCCCCTCCCCCCCCCCCAAACACCCTTTTCTTACCTTTTTCCTGGCTTCAAATAGGATTAGCGAATCCAAATCGCATTAGCGAATCCAAATCCCTGCCTCTTTCTCTTTCCACTCTTCTGTTCATCGGTACTCGTCGATGGATCCCTTCGTCTCTATCATGTCCCACCCTGATGCGTTTTCTTTCTTTATCCTGTTGTTTTACCGCAGCAACTTCTCTTTCTCATGGTATGGTATGGTATGGTCTGCTGGGTTTTGTAGCAGCTTTAGGAGGTGAGGCAGGGATAGACGAGCGCTACAGGGAAACAGGGGACTGTGGCAGAATCGTTGTTGCTGCAGCCGCAGCACAGCAGCGAGAGTGAAACAAAGCACTGTTACCATTAAAAATCCGAGGAGGAACAAAAGCAGAGTTCTGTCGGAGAGAGGGCTGCTAATTATTGTATTTGCTCATCTCTCCTCGCTCATCACTCGGACGCAGATGACGCAATTACTACTTAGGTTGTCGATCGTATTGAGAAGAGTAGCTTTGACAGAACGATCAGTGCACCTCAAAGAAAGCAAGGTTCTTCCAAGTCTCCATGAATGGTTCTTCGAGGGAACTCCGGCCCTGAAGCAAAGCATTGCGCATTGGATGAGGCTCGCGATGCCATCGACAGCGGCCGCGGATCCACACAGCGGCCGCGGGTCCTTGAGAAATCCCATCGCTCCAGGGAATGCTGCGACGCTGCTCGCTGCACACGCGACAGGTTCTCCTTTGTGACGTCAACCCCGGAGACCAAAGACGCAAAAGAAGGGAGAAAGAGTACATCTCCGCTCTCTCTCTCTCCCCTCCTTCCTCCACCTTTGTTTCTCTCATCATGGTCTCTCCCGGACGTCACCAAAGGCAACAATGCGGATGCGAGGAAAAGGCAGGCACCACCCTGCTCTTTTGGCGTGTGTGCGAGAGAGAGAGAGAGTCCAATATGTGGGATGGAATTGGTTGGGAGAAGCTATGTCTATGCGGCACTTTTTGACTACGTCTCGTCCTTTTTGTCATGGGGCCTGCGCTCTTGTCCCATGCAATGCGTGCATGCGTCCGCATCCGCCACCGACGATGACGACAGCGGACGGCCCCGATCACGGCGCGGCGATCGAAGAGCACGCGCGGGCGGTGGTGTGCGTGGTGGTGGAAAGGGATGCGAGTCCGGCTGGAGTAGACGAGATTAGGCGCGACCTGTCGTCCCTTTCCAACAACAGCCTGTTTTAAGTACCAGTTTGCAGCGATGAGATCTCTAAACTCCAAAGATTAATGGAGAAAGAGGAAACTCACTCTTGTTGACGCTTCCTCCTGATTCTGATTCGATGCTGGAGAGAGAGGAAAACAGTAATCCACCACCAAGAGAGAGGTCCACTCCCCCATTTCTCTTTTCGACTGGAGATGATGACACCACAATGATGATGCTGATACTGATGCTAGTAATGATCAAAAGGCAAGAGAACAGGAGCCATTGTTTATTTCCCTTTCTCTTGCCTTTCCTTTCCTTTCCTTTGGTCTTCAATCCAAAAGTATCTCAACGTTTATGATTCCACCATTCATGTTCATCTACTATTTTGGCTTCGCTGCATGTACCGTCATACAACACACGATCCTCTTCTTGAAAGGTGAAGGAACAAGAGTTTGTCACATGAGGGTAGGAAGTTCCATATACTTCGATGATTTCGTTCACTAAGTTCAGTGATCTGCTTACCATTGCAATGAAAGGGGATATTTTAACAAGGACAGCCATCTCAAAACCAATGTGGTACCTCCGAATCTCATGTACACATTTAAAAGCAACGCAATTACCTGTATCTTGAAATGACACAACAGACTCAGTAATAAGTACACCACCTGAGACTATATGAAGTGGCACCCAAAATCAAGTAAGACAGCGCCGTGTGATGTAGAATCGGAATAGTTGGCTCATGCCATCCGAAGCGAACGAAGCAAACGAATCGATCGCTTGGAATGTCGATGGTCATTAACAGTCCGCGCAACACTAACCTTCGACGAGAGGTACAAAACGCCACCCCCAAGCATATACTAGAGACATTGATCATTACTCTCAAACAACCGACTTAAGCTTCGGAGGGGTTGAGCTAGGAATCCCCCTTCCTGACATTGACATGTTGTGTAAAAACTCGAGATAACCTTAGCTGTATTTCGAGTCGACCAGGAGACACCAGCCCCGATCCTTTGTTCCCTCTCCATTCATCCCTCTGAGCGACCACGTGGATGCCCTCGCATAATTGGGATCGAACTAAACTGTGCTGATTCTTAAGTCACGGCATAAAGGACCACAATATTTTAGCGCTAAAGGAAGGGTCCGATGTCGCAAGAGCATCCACCAACGAACAACCTCAACAAATGCCCCAATGAAGAGGCACCCGCTCACTCCTCTTTTGGCCTCAGAGGGCAACCGACCATTCCCTCATAGATGGACGAAAATGACTCAGCTCATACCCCTACGTGCTATTTGCGTTTATTCAACTACCCTAGGTGCTCACCTCCTGGGACTGTCATGGGACAGATGGTAGTGCCCGTTGAGGCATTCCTTAGCCTTATCACCAAGTGCAAGCGCCATGCAGGGATGATACAAAATATTGCACCCCTCGTACCCCAATTAGCCCAGCAAGCAACTCCTCTCCCATAATCGTCGCCCGCGACCCAAACCACCTTTGTCCTTATGGTGCACAACACTAGCCCGGATGGTCGACCACCTATGGTTCCTGATGTCGATGCTTTGATCGAGGAGTAACCAGGAGACTCAAGACCAACAACAGGATGCAGTGCCCCTCCATACTAACGTATCATCCCGATTTTTCTAGAAGCGAACACTGTTGTCCAACTCGACAGATGACTTACTGTAGGCTTAATGGTGGCTGGTAAATTGGCACCTAGATGAGGTCCAAAGAGATCCACAAGACCAAGGAGGATCATAAGGAAAGTGCCTCGGGAGGGTCCCCCTTCGTTCAAGAAATTCGAGAAAAGCTTATCCCACTCAACTTTCGCCTCCCGACAGTAGAGGCCTATGATAGCGGTTCTAATCCAACGAAGCTTGTCATTATCTTTCGAGCCTAGATAGCCCAGTAAGATACATTCGACGCCTTGATGTGTCGGATGTTTCCTACCACCCATTGGCTAGGCTTTTTTACTGCTTCCTCTTATTCTTTTCTCCTCCTCAACCAGCAGCCTCTATTTGTAGCATGTGGACAGTAAGAAGGGGCAGCTCCTTCTTGATTGCGTGGCGCATGTGAAGAAGAGATTTGGGCAATGATTTGAGGAGCGTCTTCACGGCCTTTGTCATGTGAATCACTGCTAGAGAGGAGGACAGTTGACCTCCTTCATCCTCTCCCACAGATCCATATGAATTCTAGAATATACGATCTCTCTATATAACATAATTTTTTTTGTATGCATAATTTTTTGGTTTCGTGAGTTTTTACACACCAATCTTCGTACAATGACAAGAGACTATTTTTTTATGGAAATCTATGATTTTTGTTTCTGTTTTTTCACTGTGCATGTGATGTCACCCCAGATTTCGCTTCCCTACGCATATCAGTGGATGAACCTTGGCCTTCAAAATCCTCAGGTAAGGCTATTATTAGCTGATCATGTGGTGGGATGTCATAACCTACATCCAATGATGCCCACAATGCCAAATGCACGCCCAGATACAACATCAACCCGCGATCCCTTTGACTCTAATTGACAGTGTCTAGCCCTTCGCATAATGGAGAATCAATTTCCTTAGCCCTTTTCCCCTCGTATCAGGACAACGAAGATTTCTTATAGTTGGGGTTGATTATTTCATAAAATAGGTGGAAGATAAACCACTAGCATCCATCATAGAGAAATAAGTAGAGGGATTCATATAGAGGAACATAATCACACGATTTGACATACCGAGGGCAATCATCACCAACAACAGAACCCAGTTCAACAATCCCAAGTTCAAGGACTTCTACAAATTCTACGGGATCCAGTTGAGATTTAGTTTAGTAGCACATCTCCAGACCAACGACTTAACAGAGGTGACCAATCGAGCCATACTTGAAGAACTAAAGAAGCGGGTAGATGGAGCTCATAACACTTGGGTTAACAAACTCTCAAACATTCTATGGGCATCATGGACTACTCCAAGATGGTCTCAGGATAATCTCCATACAATCTAGCATTCGAGATTGAGGCAGTACTCCCCCCAAAAATAGTCTTTCCGACCCTATGAGTCAAAAACTTCGAAGAGAATCCATTAGAAGGACTCCAAGCTAATCTGGACCACATCGATGAAGAAGAGCTATGACGCATCTCCACTCCTTGATATACAAAAAAGCTATAGTGAAGATCCATAACTGAATATCTCACCCTCGACCAGTTAGGATGGGTGACCTTGTCCCGCACACGATCGAAGTTAGCAACCCAACAAAAGTTAACCAAATAAGAAAGAAATTCTAGAAAAGATTAATGACCTGCCTACCAGAACAAATAGAAGACCCGAGGGCTGCACCTAGGCCAAGCCTACGTGCTCCCTAACTATGCACTTAGTGTGAAGACCCCCGAGACCTGCATCTTAGATGAGTAAGAGTTAAAAAGGACGAGCTCTCGAGACATGCATCTCGGCATGAAGCCACGATGGCTGCACCTAGGCTGAGCCTATGCGCTCCCTAGCCGTGCACCTCGGTGAGAAGCCCCAAGGATTATACTTAGGCTGAACCTATGCACTCCCTAGTCAGGCACTTAGTATGAAATCCCAAGGCTTGCACCTCGGCCAAGCCTATGCACTTCCGAGCCATGCACCTCAACATGAAGACCTAAGGGTTGCACCTAACCAAGCCTATGTGCTCCATAGTCGAGCACTCAATATGAAATCCCAAGGCCTGCATCTTAGCCGAGCCTATGCGCTCCCGAACCATGCACCTTAGCATGAAGACCTGAGGGCTGTACCTAGGCCGAGCCTACGTGCTCCCTAGCTGTGCACTCGGTATAAAGACTCGAGGGCTGCACCTAGGTCGAGCCTACGCACTCTCTAGCCATGCACCTTAGCAAGAAGCCCTGAGAACTACACCTATGCCAAGCCTATGCACTCCCTAGCCATAC
The DNA here is from genome assembly GCF_036884655.1 of Musa acuminata AAA Group. Classification (NCBI taxonomy): domain Eukaryota; kingdom Viridiplantae; phylum Streptophyta; class Magnoliopsida; order Zingiberales; family Musaceae; genus Musa; species Musa acuminata. Next base: position 41,902,320 of record NC_088354.1, on the reverse strand, counting down.
ACTTGGTATGAAGCCATGAGGCCTGCACCTTGGCCGAGCCTACGTGCTCCCGAGCTATGCACCTCGGTATGAAGACCCGAGGGTTGCACCTAGGCCGAGTCTACATGCTCCCTAGCTGTGTACTCGTTGTGAAGGCCCAAGGGCTGCACCTAGGCTAATCCTATGGGCTCCCTAGCTGTGCGCTCGGTGTGAAGACCCGAGGCCTGCACCTCGGTATGAAGCCTTGAGGGTTGCACCTAGGCTAAGCCTACGTGCTCTCTGGCCATGCATGTCGATATGAAGACTCGAGGGATGTAGCTCGGCCGAGCCTACGTGCTCTTGAGCCATGCACCTCAGCATAAAAACTCGAGGGCTACATCTAGACTAAGCCTATGCACCTCGACATGAAAACCCGAGTGCTACACCTAGGCCGAGCCTACATACTCCCTAACTATGAACCTTGATGAGAAGCCTCGAGGACTACACATAAGGTGAGCTTATATGCTCCTTAGTCGTGCACTCGATATGAAGCCTCGAGGCCTACACCTCGATCGAGCCTATGCACTCTCGAGTTGTGCACCTCGACATGAAGACCCAAGAGTTGCACCTCGATCGAGCCTCTATGCTCCCGAGTCGTGTATCTCAACATGAAGACTAGAGGGATGCACCTAGGCCGAGCCTACATGCTCCCGAGCTGTGAACATCGATATGAAGACTTGATAGCTGCACTTAGGTTGAGCCTATCCACTACCTAGTTGTGCACTCAGTGTGAAGACCCAGGGTTGCACCTAGGCCGAGCCTACTCACTCTCTAGTTGTGTCCCTTGACGAGAAGCCTCGAGGATTGCACCTAGGTCGAGCCTACACACTCCCTAGCTATGCACTCAGTATAATGCCCCGAGACTTGCACATTGGCTGAGCCTATGTGCTCCCAAGCCGTGCATCTCAGCATAAAAGACCCGAGGGCTACACCTCGGTTGAGCCTACGCACTCTAGAGTCATGCACCTCAGCATGAAGACCCAAGGGCTATACCTAGGCCGAGCCTACGTACTCTTGAGCTATGCACCTCGACATGAATACCCGAGGGTTGTACCTAGGCCAAGCCTACACACTCTCTAGTTGTGTACTCAATGTGAAGACCCGAGGGTTATACCTAGGCCGAGCCTATGCACTCCCTAGCCATGTATCTCAGCATGAAGACCCAAGGCTTGCACCTAGACCAAGCCTACTCGCTCCCTAGCCATGCACTTGGCATGAAGAACCGATATCTGAACCTTAGCCGAGCTAACATATTTTTTTAACAAGAAGCAAGGAAGCCACTAAGGGAGGCACATAAAAGATACATCTTGAATCCCCCTGCAAGAGACATGTGGTACGCCTTTGTGGGGGGGAGAAAATAATGGAGGATATTTTGGTACCACGCAACTGGCAGCTACCTCAGATCACACGTGGTGCCACTCTAGCCAAAGTAGCGCACATATCTCAAAGCAATGCGAAATGACACAGATCGATTCAAGAATAGATGCATATGAACCGATGCAGCCCAGCTCTGAAGTGACACACAGCAAATCCATGCTGCTCGGAGCTGCACGAATCAATACTTGCCAACAATGATATAACCTTGCAAGGCATGGGGTTGGGAGAATGGCACCGAAACAAACAAACTACTTGCCTGAAATATCGGCGGACACCAACAAACACAGGAGAGACAACTCCCTACGAAAGGTATAAAAATCACCCCCAAGTAGAAGCCAAGGGGGTATAATTAACTATCCATAAAAGCTGATTTAAACTTCGGAGGGGTCAAACCGAAACTCCCCTCTCCGGTGTGACCTACCATGCAAGAACTAAGGATCATAAGCCCCTTATAGATCCGTTAGAAAATACTCTAGGAGATGACGGTCATAATTCTTCGTCTTTTCTCTATGATGCCTTCCTTCCAAATAACCACACGAACGATCTTACATTATCAGGATCGAACCAAATCGTACCCCTTCCCGAGCTACGGCATGAAGAATCACAATATATAGATTTGCTCATTATGAGTTCAGTGATCTGCTTATCGAAGTACCATAAATAATTAAATTTGGAGCCAAACCCATCTCAAACCAATGCCAATATCATCCAATATCCTTTGTGCCTCCGACACCTAACTTGGGTTGCTCGCTTGTAAGCTTTCAGAGAATTGATTCCATGTCATATGTCAATCTAAACTTTAATATCATTCACATTTTTCCTCTCAATTTTCTCAACAAGAATCAAATCTCTATCCAAAGCTTCCTTTATACATCATCCATCAAGTAAGATGGAACACCCCACTCTTCCACCTTGATCGTGGCATGAAATTCTTCCACCATGAACTTAATTCCAGAGAGATAATTACCAAGATCACTGTATTTACAGGGATACAATTAATGTTGTCCATAAAAAAATTAATTTGTTATAAAATTGATTCCTAAAGTTGGAGGGCCTTTTGTTTACTTATTTCCTAATATAAAGTAGTTCTTTTATTCTTATTGACTTCTAAAACTTCTTTATTATAGCATTCGGAGATTTAAACCCATACTAAAAATAAATAATAAGTTATATTAATTTATAAGAATTTAATGAGTGTCTCATCATTAACTTGGATTTAAGTGTGTCTTGTCTAAGTCCCATCATGTTTAAAGCTCAAAATTTACTTGTAGATATTATTTTTTATTTATTAATCTCGAAAGATATATATATATATATATATATATATATATATTATTTCTGTAATAAAGAACTATCTTATCGTCAATCTAAAGGTCTAAATCGACACCAAGGTAACTAATTTTTATGTTACCTAAATAGAATGCACTATGAAAATTAATTTACGAGATCATAAAGGAATTCCTTCCCATCCCCAATGCATCCAATTGCTTTAGAATTTTTAGAATCTATGTTTTTTTTCATCCTCCTAAAATTCTTGAAATCATGTTTATATGTGGCGAGTGTTATTGAATATAATGTTCGAATTCCCTTTATTCTTTTTGTTTCTAAATTATGTCTATTTTTAAACCTTTTAAACATATGCAATTACTGCTTGTATTAGTCTCTCCTACCGTATTCTTGATTTGGATATTTGTTATATTAATAGTTACATTAATCTATTAAATCTCACTATGAAGTTGAATTAGTGGTATTCATAAGTATCCGTAGAAATTTATATTTTGCACACACATATGTAGCCACCGAACTCGATATTTACAAATATAATATTCAACAATTTATCTAATGCTTGGCTATTATTGAAATTATAGTTAATATTAAAATCCTTCATCGAATTCTTAGATGTTTTGTTTTTAGTTTTTGTCACGCTCGGTCCTTTTCATATTTCAAGCAAGATGACTCTATTTACTATAATTATTGAAATACTCCATGATAAGATAATTAGAGCGATACATTATAATTAGAGTAAGTACATTATATCTTATAAAACGATCCATGTGGTGAATCGATTATCATTGCACTATGGATCCATCTAATCCTTATTTATAATATGTATAGTGTCAATTATAATATTTTTAAATATATTTACATTAAATTTTAATATTTTCATCAAAATATTATAAGTTTATTTAAAAAATTATAATTGAGATAAATAAATACAAAATCAATTCAACTCATAAAAAAAAATACAGATTCAAATAATTATCATTGTCAATTTACGAACAAGAGCAGGAGACTTTGATCGATTATTATTTTTTAAATAAATATAAATGTATTTAGAATATATTATATACCAAGGAAATAGGACTCATCATGTGTACCAGTCCACAGGGTATAATGAAGTACTGATCCTATTATTCAATGATATTTTTAAGATTATGAAAATATGAAAAAAAAAAAGGTACATCCGAAAAAATCAAAAAAATATTTTTTAGAGTTTAGTCAAAGTATTTTATGTATCAAGGGCACTTTAGGATATATATATATATATATATATATATATATATATATATATATATTTATATATGAGAGAGAGAGAGAGAGAGAGAGAGAGAGAGAAAAATGTCGGTTGATAGTTGCCTAAGGATATATTTATTCCAAAATAGATGGGTATAAAAATATTATTTTCAAAAATTATAGGTAAGGAAACTATTTATTTGAAAGACTGATACGATAAATAATCTTATGAACCTGAGAGAGAGAGAGAGAGAGAGAGAAATGTCGGTTGATAGTTGCCTAAGGATATATTTATACCAAAATAGATGGGTATAAAAATATTATTTTCAAAAATTATAGGTAAGGGAACTATTTGTTTGAAAGACTGATATGATAAATAATCTTGTGAACCAGAGAGAGAGAGAGAGAGAGAGAGAGATATGTCACTTGATAGTTGCCTAAGGATATGTTTATACCAAAATAGATGGATATACAAATATTATTTTCAAAAATTGTAGGTAAGGAAATCATTTATTTGAAAGACTTATATGATAAATAATCTTGTGAACCTGAGAGAGAGAGATGTGGGTCGATAGTTGGCTAAGGATATATTTATACCAAAATAGATGGGTATACAAATGTTATTTTAAAAAATTGTAGATGAGGAAATCATTTATTTGAAAGACTGATACGATAAATAATCTTATGAACCTGATTTTCCACGTGGCGGCGTTCCATGGGTTAAACTTGAAAATATCAACATCATAATTAGCACCTAAAATCCACATCATTCTGGGGGCCCCGCGTAGGCATATTCAAATGCACCGACTCAAATCCATGCGCATGCATCGGACGGTCGAGAACTTCCTGATCCTTGATGTCGTCAACGACACAAACCCCATGCGATTCATTGTACCGGAAGACTCTGCCAGGTTCCAGCGAGTCCCAGACTCCACTAGTGAGATCGAAACACCACGTGGTTTCATCTCGTTCACGAACGGGTGGTCAAAGGCGGCGAGAGATCGCTTCGGGGGCCGATTAAATTAACCGACGTGGTTCCGAACCAAGCAATTCGCCAATTCGTTTCCACCAGACCCTCATCGTTGGTTTGTCTTCGTCCGTCGCCCGCTTCCAAGCCGTGAAAAGGAGAACACGAAGAGATGGATTCCTTCTTCCAATCTCGATCGCAGCCGTCGTTCGGCTCCAGTTGGAGCTACAATTCGCTCAAGAATCTCAGGCATATCCAACCCACCGTCCAAAACCACCTCAAGCTGGTGCGATTCCTCAACCCCTGGCCCCATTTTTCCTTTTCTTGTTTCATTCTTCTTTAGATTCCTTTCGTGTTCTTCTTGGGTGCGTTTGATCGACTGTGCTTCTTTTTGGATTTCTTGTATTTCTTGAGAGAATGGTTGTTTCGGGTTAAATTTGATGGATTTTTTTAGGCAATCTTGACGACTGATGTTTCAGCCCTTTTTGTATTTCTTCTCCATCTTTTGCGTTGCTTGCAATCTTGATTTCTCGTCAGGGTTTGATCGAATGCTTGATGTTCTCTCAGTTGATTCATGGTTTGACCGATGCGATTTATCTTTTATGTTCTTCGGTTGCGTTCTTTCGATGCATGGGATCTGCTGTGCGAGTACGCTTGATGTTGCCATTCCGAGTGTCTTATGTGGGCTTGATCGATAGCGATTTGTGCCTTTCGCTTCTTTCATTTTCCAGGGTCAATTTTTGTGATTCTTGATGAGAGTGGCTGCTTGTGTTGTCATCTTTTTTGATGGTTTCTTAGTTATCTTCTTTGTCCTCGTTGACATGTTTTCCTCTTGGTTGATTTTGGTTCGGATTGTTAGCAAATTTGCTTGGAATTGAACTCTCCGGAGTTATCTTTTTTCTTTGGTGGCGTTCTTTATCATCTACACTTGTCTCTCTATCTCATGCAAAGGCGGTGCGGTGGAGTTGTGTAGGTTTTCTTGACGCTATGTTGTGCCCTAGCTGCTTCAGCTGTTGGAGCCTATCTCCACATTTTGATGAACATAGGTGGCGTCATAACCATGCTTGGATGCCTTGTAAGCATCGTGTGGTTGTTGTCCACGCCCCCACATGAAGAGGTACCCGTTCTGGTCCGTTTCTATATTTCGATCATTTTTGTTTGTGGTTACTCATAATAGCTTTTCATCATATTGTTTCTTATTGGAGCAGAGGAAGAGGTTCGGCCTTCTGATGGCAGCTTCTGTTCTTGAAGGCGCTTCTGTGGGTCCTCTGATCGAGCTGGCTATTGACTTTGACCCGAGGTAATCTTTTCTTAATTGTAAATCAATTTATTAAATGGTGTCATATATAATACCATCTGATGTCTAATTTGACATGTTTACGTGAAAGTGGTGTCCATCTAGTGTTTGTATGCACCCGTTATCATTTCTTTTTGTTTGTTCCTTGTGTCTGTAGGACCTATAGCTGTGGAAGTTGTATTAATCTAGGGTTATTATTGACTTGGATAAGGCTGCCATGTTAATAGTGGTTCAATCCTTTGAATAATTTTGTCACTTTCACCTTTGATATAATGGGGTAAGTAGGATCAAGAAGTTGAAACAGTGTATACCTGTTGGAGTTGATCGAAGTTGGTTACATATCTTCTTGTGTGATTTAGAAAGCTATAGGTTCAAGAAGTGATATTTGGTCAATCAAGCAGCTAAAAACAAGGTTGGTTCTTGATTGTCATCAAGACATTTAGACATTCTGTCTTATTCGTCTGACTCTCTGATTAGTTGCATTAGACTTTTTGCATTTTTTTTGTGTTCGTTTTAGTGAAAGTCCATACTACCCGCATTGGAGCTGCCTATATTTGCTAGCAGCAAGACAAGTAGCACTTTCTAGTGTATGAATAAAAGGTGGTATATAAGGATGAAGAGAAGGAATTGATGGACTTGTTCTTTTGTCATCCAAACAGCTATTATGCCAATGATAACTCATGTACTGCATTTGCAAATGAAGAGCCATCATAGATGGATCCTTTCCCAGACTTGTTATAGGTTGATAAGTATGTTATGGTTGTAAAATTGGACACAGCATGTATAAGTTTATACAGTAAGATTTTGCCCCTACTAGTTCAGTCATCTATTTTGCAGACTAAGACAATTTGATTCCTGTGTTGGACAATTTCCTTTAGAAGTACAAGTTTGATCATACTAATTTTATGACACTTTAGTTCCTTGTGATCCTGGATGTTGCTACTGTTGGTGTGGCTTTCTTGAATCCTATTAGGTTATTCATATGGTGCCACTTATCATTTTCAAAAATATCTCTATTCATGTAATGAAGTTAATGGAAAATTTTGATTTTGTTTTTTTTCCAGAGGTATTCAAGTTTCTGTTATGTCTAAGACAGAGTATATTAGGGAGATAAGTGATCTGCTGTGGCACATAACCTTTTCACTCCATCTTTCTAGTCTTTTTTCTAAACTTCTTACAACTAATTCTACCTTCCACCATCTTTCTAATCCCTGATCCACATTTATTACGTATGCAATTGTAAGATGAAGCTGGCAGATGCATTGTTTAACAGTTGTTCCTCTCTTGTGGCTATACCGTTCCTTACTCATTGTTTAACAGTTGTTTGTTGTTTATTCAGTGTCTGATTGCAACCCCAAATTCTTAAAGGAACAAATCAGCATAAGCAATAATTTGGTGTCTGGAAAATTTTGCAATTTTTTTATACGAAACAAAATGTGATAGAACAAATAGGTGAGGATGATAGTTGAATGAAGATAAAGTTACTTGAAATATCCTGGTGTTGTATTAGCATGGATTTTATGTCGTGCCAAGCCTTGTGCCATTTATTCATTATATAATTTCGGCTTTCACGGACCAACAAAGATCATGTGCTCTATATCATGCCTAGGGTTTAAAGGTGAATCCTAAGTCTCACAGAAATAGTTTTAAAGGTGATTATTTTGGTGCTTCCAGTTTAGTTTACTTGTAGAGTTCACTTTGGTTTGTGATCATGTATATTCTGCTATACTGCTTGATATACAACTATAGAAGCAACAAGCTCCGGGTCTGACATGATATGTATGCTTTCTTGTCATTGATGTGTGCTACTCTTTCTATTCATGCTTTGTTGGGTGTTCTTCTTAAGAGAAAATTTACTTAAATGTAATAGAACCATGCTCTTGAAAAAATTTCTCCAGCTTTTGTCCATTATGTTTCTTATTGTTCTTCTTGTAGAAGGATGATATTGATTCATATTATAATGTGTTTTCTTTTTTAATTGAACCAGGATCTTGATTTTTTTTTTTAATCTATGTCTACTATGTTTCTTGTTATCTTTCCTGTAGAGAGATGATATTGGTTCCCTTTTTAGTTGGGAATTCTCCTATTATCACTATACTGTGAAGCCAGCAGAATTCTTCGAGATGTTCCCATGAAATTCTCGTGTAATGCCCTTGATAGAAATGTATCCATATTGTTGTAAATGATGGATTAGTATGCTGACTTGTAAATTTTGTCGAGGTGGTTTAATCATTTTGGTTTGATGAATGTTCAATTTCCAGCGTGCTAGTGACAGCATTTGTTGGGACTGCAATAGCATTCGGATGTTTCTCAGGGGCAGCAATAGTGGCCAGGCGGGCGGAGTTTCTTTACTTGGGTGGTCTGTTATCTTCTGGCGTTTCTATCCTTCTGTGGTTGCAGTTGGCAGGATCCATTTTTGGACACAGTGTGGAGATATTGAAGGTTGAGGTAATCTACTAAGGCCAAACCTGACCAATATCTCAATGTTTGTTATTGCCAAATTTGATGATGTTGATTTTTTCTTTTACAGCTTTACTTTGGGTTGTTGATCTTCCTGGGATACATCGTCTTTGACACTCAAGAGATTATAGAGAGAGCTCACCTTGGGGAGTTGGACTACGTGAAACATGCCCTGCATCTCTTCACAGATTTTGTTGCAGTTTTTGTTCGGATTCTCAGCATCATGGTAAGCTGCATTCCTACTACTTATCGCTTCAAAATTTTGGTAACAAACTAATTTCTTGTGTAGAAGAAGAGTACTCATTCTCAGTTTCTGGTTTGCAGTTGAAAAATGCATCAGCGAAATCTGAAGATGAGAAGAAGAGAAAGAAGAGATCGTAAAATCCTGGTCAGAAGAAGTGGTGGCGTTCATGAACTCTAGGGTCTATATTTAGGGTACTTGTGATCCTGGCAAAGTACAGAAAAGTAGGAGAATTATAATTTTAGTCCCTGGTGTGTCCTTGGACTTCTGGTTTGTTTTGTGCTTATGAAGGATACAGACATGTGCCAAACTGGCAGTGACGATTCTTGCGTTATGTGCTCCTCTTTATACCTCCTATGCTTCTACTAAAGATGAAACTAGGCTATTAGTTGTCTTCCTGCCGAGTCGAGACCTCCAGCCGTGCACATTTGTATGTTCTTGCTGGGTACGTACGTTAGACTGATGTAGAGATGGATGAGTTGCTGTCTATACCATAGACAACTTAGACGAGCGTGCTATGGAATAATAATTGCTGAGCTGAATCTTCTGTTTGATCTACTGAAATGAAACAAATACAAAACCGATTTACTAAATACACTAATCTTTAAAGTAATTGTAAGAATTATCTATCGAAAGGAATCACCCATTAGTCCAAGGTGTGGAAACAACGTCTGGTCGACGGTGTTCCGCGGAGAGACATGTCAGAACTCTTGTTCTTGAGCTTCATTTTTGACATTTTGCAAAGCGGACAAGCAAATGTACCCATACTATCTGTGGTTTGGATTCCGAGCAAATGCAAACGGCATTCCATTCTGGAAATCCGTTGACGTTGGTGTTGACGTTGGATTCTAAGCTTTTGTTGATGTTGATGTTGATGTTGTTAACGAACAAATATACCGTGGCTGATGAGTCAACACGGTTTGGTTCATGGGTCGATGTCGGGAGCCTTCTGTTGGAGCTAGACGCCGAGGTCGATCGGGACCTTGCGACGGGGTGTTGATCAGCATTCCTCGGTCTGTCGATCCGGGTGTCGTTTATAATGAGCCACATCTTTTCGTCTCCGGGGTGGTTGGCAGCTTGTCCTCGTACACTGGATGGCGATTCCCGGGTTAAGACGCTAGACGCTCGCCGCTTGTGGGTGATCGTCCGCCTGCAAAAAAAGGCCCTCGCCGGGTGATCCCCGACTGTGGCCCCTCCGACGAGCAAGTCAGTGTGGGGTGGATTATTTTTTTTGTGTCTATCCTCCCTTGGCCGGAGGTCGGCCAGGGGTTTTATACTATTGCATGAGGGTCGGTAGTGCGTGGCCGCTGACCCACGAGGAGCAGGATGGGACTTCTGACCGGCTGTCGTGTCCGGGACGTGCAGAGCAGCGTCAGACGGCACCGCCCGAGCTCTCGGGACGGGACAGGTGGAACAGCTTCTCGGTACGGTTCTGACTTGGCGTGTGGCGTCAGCGGTGATGTGTCCGAGGTTCCAAAACATGTCGTATCACTTCTCCCCCCTCCCCTCCGAGGCATGCCGTGTGTTCCTTTAAGAGCCAAGAGGCATGCCTGGGTCGGAGTGATGTTGATTGCTTACAAGGGGAAATTGATTGGACTCGTCGTGGGGCATTTGAGAGGGGCGACGCCCCGTGCCTCAGGCAGGATTGATTCTACTGATCGGGCGTCAATCGGAGCCTGACAAGATGAGACCGACGTGTCATAGGTCGGATGGCCGGTTTTGCCGCGACTCAGAGTTATGGCCACCGATCGAGAGCAGTATGGAGCGACTCGGTAAGAGACCCGACGAGCTATGAGTCACGGATTGGGGTGGAGCGACTCAGACAGCGGACTAGGCCGGGCGTTGGATCGGTCGAGATGCAATTCGAGCATTAAATTGACCACGAGGCGTGCTCGGGCGTTGGGTTGGTCAAGATGCGACTTGGGCGTTGGATTGGTCGAGATGCATGGCTCAAGCGTTGGATCGGTCGAGATGCGTGGCTCGGGTGTTTGAGGCGTGGCTTGGGCGTTGGATCAGCCGACATGCGACTCTAGTGTTTGATCGATTGAGATGCGCGGTTCAAGCGTTGGACTGGCCGAGATGCGACTCGGGCATTGGATCAGCTGAGATGCGACTCAGGTATTAGATTGACCGCGAGGCATGGCTCGAGCGTTGGATCGGCCGAGATGCAACTCGAGCGTTAGATCAGTCGAGATACGACTCGAGTGTTTAATCGGTCGCAAGGTGTGGCTCGGGCGTTGGATCGGCCGAGATACGACTCGGATATTAGACTGATCGCGAGGCATGGCGCGGGCATTGGATCGGCCGAGATGCGATTCAAGTGTTTAATCGGCCGAGATGCGTGGCTCAAGCGTTGGATCGCCCGAGACTCGACTCAGGTATTAGATTGACCGCGAGGCGTGGCGCGAGCGTTGGATCGGCCAAGATGCGACTCGGGCTGGAGGTTGGGCATGTGGGCCGAGTGACTATGCTCAACTCATGTCTCGATGTCGACGGGCCGCCTGTTGAGAGCAATCTGGAGTGACCCAAGCATGAGCTGGACCTGCAGGCCAAGCGGCTATGCTCGGCTCAGGTTTCGGTGCCAACGGGTCACCTGTCGAGAGCGATCTGGAGTGACCCGGGCATGAGTTGGACCTGCGAGCTAAGTGGCTATGCTTGGCTCAGGTTTCGGTGCCAATGGGTCACCTATCAAGGGTGATTTGGAGCAACCCAGGCATGAGCTAGACCTGCGAGCTGAGCGGCTATGCTCGGCTCAGGTTTCGGTGCCAATGGGTCGCATGTCGAGGGTGATCTGGAGCGACCCGGGCATGAGCTGGACCAACGGGCCGAGCGACTATGCTCGGCTCAAGTTTCGGTGCCGACAGGTCGCTTGTCGAGAGTGATCTGGAGCGACCCGGGCATGAGCTAGACTTGCAGACTGAGCGGCTATGCTTGGCTCAGGTTTCGGTGCCAACACGTCTCCTATCGAGAGTGATATGGAGTGACCTGAGCATGAGCTGGACCGATTGAGGGGTATCCTATCCTCTTCTCGGACAATTACGGAGATGACCGAGGAGTGGATGGTCGAAGCGGAGCTGAGCCCCACCACTGGGGGTATGGCCATTCACCTATGATGGCTCGAACGTTTGTCTTGACTTATCTGACCGATCCGTCTTCTTTTGTAGAGATGGTGAACCTTCATTTAGTGAAGAAGACGCCCGGTGTCAAGGCTGTCGTGCCCTCGTCTCGAGATGGGGAGGGTTCCGTAGGTGGGGATGTCCCGTGGGAGGGCACTCCAAAGAGGGCGCCAGCATCCCCGGCAATAGGGCGCCCTCCGAAGAAGACGAAGATGGTGGCTCGAAAGATGCCTACGGGCCCAGCCACTCGCTTGAGTGCCATCTTGGAATTACCGGGGGCCGCTCCCCAGGGTGAGGGCTCAGGGAGCACGAAGGGGAAGGGGTCGGCCGGGTTGTCCGGTAGCGACCCTTCTAAGAGGATGCCGACATGCTTGTTGCCGATATGGGAGCTGTCGCATCCACTCCTGGGCCGGTGGTGAGCAGTACCAAGCCCTGAATATGGCTGATCTTTCGGCTAGGGAGTCGGGGGTACCCTACGCCACTCGGTGGTCGACCCTCAAGGCTGACAATCGCATCTGGGACGACGGGCCAACTGCCCAAGAGTACATCCGAGGGGCATTGCACCCGACCATAACTAGGTCCACGACCTAGGCCACCGAGGAGGTCCTAAAGGAGGAGTGGCTGGGATTGCCCAAGAAGGTCGAGGAGGCGATCGCCGGGTATAAGGCATCTGCCAGGTTCTAGCGTGGCTTGGTGAGGTCGGGCTGAGCCACGTATGAGTACGGGTACCGGGTGGCCTATGCTTGCTTCCAGGCCAAGTACTCGGACCTACAGCTGGAGTCAGACCCGTTTGTTGACAACCCAGTTGATCAGGATGTCGACATGCCGGCCAAACGTCCCCTTCGACGATGGGCCCGAGACTCCCCGCGCCCCACCGCCCCCCGGCCACCCCCCCCCCCCCCCCCCCCCCCGAGCTAGGGGCTGCACCCCCTTTCCTTTTTCTTTTTGTTCTGGTCGAGTTTGGAACTGTGCCGCCCGACCACCATGTGTATTCCCTCTTTCATCAAGGAGCACTTTTATTTTGAAATTCTGACTTGTTTTTTCCCCAACTGTGGGTGCACAGGCCTCGTATATCTTCTCTGTGTCCTAACCAGCCTCCTTCATGGGTAGAATTTCTTCAGGTTTGTCGTGTTCCACGTTCTCGATAGGGGACTTTCCTCCATGGTCTCGAGTCGGTAAGTCCCCTCTTAGACCACGTCGTAGACTCAATAGGGGCCTTCCCAGTTGGGCGCGAGCTTTCCCCTTGCTCGGGTTGGGTCGCTCACTTCTGCTCTTCAGAGGACAAGGTCCCTGACCTTGATCAGCCGCGGACGAACTTTACGGTTATATACCCGAGCTGTCGCCTTCTTGTATGCTAGGGTACGTAGATGTGCCTTGGCTCTCCTTTCCTCAAGGAGATCCAGGTTTGCTTGGAGTCCCTTCTCGGAGTCCCCTTGCTCGTAATTGGAGGTGCGTAGGGTCAGGAATACCATCTTGGGTGGAAGGGCCGCCTCAGTTCCAAACACTAGGCTGAACGGGGACTTCCCCGAGGTGGTTTTGGGAGTCGTCTGCATCGCCCATAGGACGTTGGGAAGCTCGTCCACCCAAGCACCATGTGCGCTTGAGATTCTCCTCTTGAGGCCTTCCAGAATTGTCCGATTCATCACTTCGGTCTGGCTGTTGGTTTAGGGGTGCGCGACCGAGCTGAACTTTAGTTGGATCTCATATGACTGGCAATAGGCCTTGAATTTGGTATTATTAAATTGAGCTTCGTTGTCGGCGATGATAGCCTTCGGGATCCCAAATCGGGTGATGATATTCTTTCATGTGAAGTTCTGGACTTGCTTCTCAGTAATGGAGGCCAAGGGTTCTGCTTCAACCCACTTCGTGAAGTAATCGACCCCGACTACGAGAAAACGCCGCTGACCCGATGCTGGAGGGAAAGGTCCAAGGAGGTCGAGCCCCTATTGGGCAAAGGGCCAGGCCACGTCTATCGGAGTAAAGGGGACCACTGGCTGGTGCGACAATCACATGCCTTTGGCATTGTGGGCACTACTACAGGTATGACATGGCGTCCAAGCGCATAGTTGGCCAGTAGTACCCCTGCCGGAGAGTCTTGAAGGCTAAGGTTCATCCCCCGATGTGCTCCCCACAAATCCCCTCATGGAGCTCGGCGAGGATTGTCTCGGCCTCTAATGGCACAAGGCAACGCAAGAGGGGTTGAGAGAAGGCCCTTCGGTATAGCTTTCCACCGAAGGCGTAGTACCAGGCTTGGGTTTGCCTCAACCGTCTTGTAGCCGCCGAGTCGTCGGGCTCCTTTCCGTCCGTTTGGTAGCAGAAGATCTCCTCCATCCAGCTCAGTGGTGAGTTCGTTTTGGTGACCTCGTGAGTCATCGCCGTCGGTGCTGTTACGGACTCGGTCGCTAGGGCCGACGCCGAGCTGTGGGAGGAAGTCGATCTGGCTAGCTCGTCGGCCCGCATGTTCTGTGCCCAAGGTATCCTAGTGATTGAGAGACGGTTGAAGTGGTGGGCGAGTCGCTTCGCCTCCATCAGGTATGACACCATTATTGGATCCCGGGATTTGTAGCTCCCATTAAAGTGTCCCATCACCAGTTGAGAGTCACTGAAGACTTCAAGGTCGTCCACATGCATCTCCAGAATGAGGCATAGGCCATGGAGTAGCGCCTCGTATTCAACCTCGTTGTTAGTGGCTTGGAATTGTAATTGGAGCGACCTCTCGTAGGTTTCTCGTGAGGCCCTTTGAGGATGAGCCTGACCTCGGCCGCTCCGGTAGTGGACGAGCCATCCACGTATAGGGTCCACGTGTTTTGGTTGTTCTCTTACCCCATAGCATGGTCTTTGGGAGTTAACTCAGAAATAAAGTCAACCAATACCTGAGCTTTGATGGCGGTCCTAGGGGAGTACTGAATGTCAAATTTGCTAAGCTCGACCGACCACCGTAGCATGCGACCGGATGCATCGAAGTTGGAAAGGATCTGTCGTAGGGGCTGGTCGGTGATCACTTTGATTGTGTGGGCTTGGAAGTAGGGCTGCAACTTTCAGGCTATCTTCATTAGAGTGAGAGTTAGCTTCTCGATTGGGGAGTACCGTGCCTCGGGGCCGACGAGGATATGGCTGATATAGTATACGGGTTGCTGCATCGGTGGTATCTCCCGAACTAACACCGAGCTGACTGCTTGCACCGAGGCCGCCAAGTAGAGGCTAAGAGTTTCGCCCAGCTCGGGCAAAGCGAGTCAGGGCAAGCGAGCGAGGTGCGCCTTCAATTTTTCGAAGGCTTCCTCGCACTCCGAGGTCCATGTAAAGTTGTCAACCTATCACATAACTCAGAAAAGGGGGAGGCACTTGTCGCCTGATCGTGATACGAACCTGCTAAGTGCTGCCAACTTCCCAGTGAGTCGCTGCACCTCCTCGACCGAGCAGGGGGAGTGCATCTCGGTTACGGCCCACACCTTTTCTGGGTTGGCGTCTATCGCCCTTTGGTGAATGATAAAGCTAAGGAACCTCCCCGAGCTGACCCCGAAGACGCACCTCACAAGATTCAGACGCATGTTGAACCACTTGAGCATTTGGAATGTTTCCGCCAAGTCGGTCAGGTGTGCGCTTGTGACCTCGCTTTTTATGATCATGTCGTCCACGTACACTTCCATATTCCTCCCGAGTTGGTGCTTGAAGAGTTTGTCGACCATCTTTTGGTAAGTTCCCCCAACGTTCTTCAGGCCGAAGGGCATTACTTTATAACAATACACCCCGCTGGTGGTGACGAAGGCAGTGTTCTCTTGATCCTGAGCCGCCATCCGGATTTAGTTATAACCCGAGAATGCGTCCATGAACGTGAGGAGTTCGTGGCCTGCGGTGGCATCAACTAACTGGTCTATCCTAGGGAGCGGATAGCAATCCTTGGGGCATGCTCGGTTGAGATCGGTGTAATCAACAAACATCCTCCAGCTTCCATTAGATTTCTTAACGAGGACTACATTCGACAGCCACCGAGGGTATTGAACCTTAGTGATGAATCCGGCCCTTTTAAGGCAGTTGACCTCGTCACCAATTGCCTTTTGTTGGTCGGGGGCGAACTTCCTTGGTCTCTATCTCACCGGCTGAGCCTCGGGGTCAATATTGAGCCAGTGTTGGGCCACTTCTGGGTCAATCCCGAGCATCTCGTCGGGAGACCAGGCGAACATGTCGGCGTTTCTCCTCAGGAAATCAATGAGGTGGAGTTGATCCGCTACGGGGAGTGTGGTTCCGACCTTGACGGTCAGATCGGATCAACTCCTTTTCAAGGGCACCTCGATGAGTCGCTCGGGAGGCTCCAGCGACGTTGGTGCCATGGGTCCTTCACGGGGGTTGGGGGTTTAAGTTGGTTGCAATTTCCCAGGGAGAGCAATCGCGATGAGATAGCATCGCCTTGACTCCCCCGGGTCGCTCCGGGCCTCCCCGATCCCCGCCGAGGTCGAAAACTTGATGGCCCTATGGTAGTTGGAAACCACCGCCTTTAACTTGTTGAGTATCGGTCTGCCAAGGATGACGTTATAGGCCGAGGGCAGATCGACTACCATGAAGGTGGCCAATACTGTCTTCGCTCTCGGCTCTTCCCCAATGATGATAGGGAGGACCATGGTCCCAAGTGGGGAGATGGAATCCCCAATGATTCCTATGAGCGCTGACGACATGGGGGTGAGGTCTCTCTTGGTCAAGCTGAACCTCTTGAAGGCATCGAAGTAAAGACGTCAGCGGAACTCCCGGTGCCGACCATCACCCTTTTGACTCAGGCGTTGGCAACCTGGATGGAGATCACCAGGGCATCGTTGTGATGGGCACGCTCGACTTCTCTAGCCCCGAAGGTTATTTCAGGCTCGAGCTCAGGCCTAGGACGTTTCTCGGCCGTGCTGCGGGCATAGGCTTTCCTCGCTGCAGAGTTGTTACCGTCGATTGCTGATCCCTCGGAAATGATGTCGATCTGTCTTTCAATGGGTCCCCTGGGGCGCGGAGTCGCTTCCCGGGGTTCCCTGAGATAGCGTCCGAGGTGGCCTCTCCGGATCAGTCCCTCTATTTGATTCTGGAGGTCGTGGCAATCCTCCGTATCATGGCCGTAGTCTCGGTGGAATCTGCAATATTTAGACCGATCTTTGTGAGTGGCCTTCATGGGACGAGGTTGTCGCAAGAGACTCTTTTCCCTAATTTGGAGAAAGATCTCGGTGCGGGACGTATTCAGGGGGAGAGGCGGGGGCCTCGAGAGTAGTAGCTCTTGTCGGTCGGGTCTCCGGCGGGGTTGCGTCAGGGTTGCTAAGGTCATTCCCCAAGATTGTTCCACCCTTGGCCTCTTGCTGTCCATGCGCCTCCCCGTCACCAACGCTTCGGCGGTGACGTACTGGTTGGCGCACTGGAGCATTTCGGAGATAATCATTGGCGATTTCTCGATCAGCGACCAGAAGAACTTCGAAGGCTTCAAACCCATTAGGAATGCCTGCATGATTAAAGAGGGGTGAGCGTCCGGGAATCCCCGGATCTCAGTAGCAAAACGTGCCACGAACTGGGAGAGCAGCTCGTCTTCGTGCTGAGATAACGCGAACAGGGTGGCCATTGAAGGCCTAGGTCACACGCTGGCGAGGAAGTTCTGCTTGAACTCCCTGGTGAGCTGGTCGAAGGATGAGACCGTGGATTGGTGTAGCCAGCTGAACCACGCTCGTGTCGGTCCCTTCAGGGTGGTCGGAAATGCCCAGCACATCAATGCATCAGAGGTGCCGTAGAGGGCCATTTGAGCTCGAAATGCGGAGACATACTCTGCAGGATCGAAGCCGTTGTCATATGCTTCCAATGCCGATAGCTTGAAGTTGAGGGGTACCGGCTTGTCCTGTATTTCCTGAGTGAAAGGGGACCCGCTTGAGCCACCTTTGCTGGACTCGCCCCATGATTTTCGAAACTCGCGCTGGAACTCATCCAAGCGTTGCTTGACCCGAGACAGCTGGGCCCTAAGCGAGTCGTCAGCCGAGTCGGATGATATAGTGTTAGGTTCAAAGTGGGGTAGTGTGGCTCGGTAGGGTGTGGGTATGTTTTGCCCGGGCGGACCTCTCGGGTCCGTCGCTTGCTCTCGGGCTTCTCCGGTCCTAACATGCTCCTCGCTCAGCCTCTGCCGGGTAGGGTCAGTCGGGGGAGCTGCTAGTCGCACGATCTGAGGAATGAATGGAGCGAGCGTCTGCATCATGCCTGCCATGGTTTGCACTTGCTTGGTCAGGCCGAGGAATGCCTCGGGTGTCACGGTCGAGGGTCCCGCAATGAGTCCGAGGGGCGATAGCTCCGAGTCATTGAGCAAGCACCAATAGCGATCTGGAATCGAGGCCGGGACCCTCCCATCTCGGGGGGTGGCGAGGGCCTGACTTTAGGGTTCAACGGAAGGGAGACCGGTCGATGGTTCTCCCTCGGGGAGAGCTCCTGCTAGATGCTCCTACGACATGGCCCTCCTTCTAGCACCAAAATGTTAATGAACAAATATACCGTGGCTGATGAGTCAGCACGGCTTGGTTCACGGGTCGATGTTGGGAGCCTTCTGTTGGCTGAGCTGGACGTCGAGGCCGACCGGACCCTCGCGACGGGGTGTTGATCAACGTTCCTCGGTCTGCCGATTCAGGCACCATTTATGATGAGCCACGTCTTTTCATCTCTGAGATGGTTGGCAGCTCGTCCTCATACACTGGATGGCGATTCCTGGGTTAAGATGCTCGCTGCTCGTGGGTGGTCGTCCGCCTACAAAAAAATGGCCCTCGTCGGGTGATCCCCGGTTGTGGCCCCTCCGACGAGCAAGTCAGTGTGGGGTGGATTATTTTTTTGTGTCTGTCCTCCCTTGGCCGAAGGTCGGCCATAGGTTTTATACTATTGCACGAGGGTCGGTAGCACATGGCCGCTGACCCTCGAGGGGTGGGACGAGACTTCTGATCGGCCGTCGTGTCTGGGATGTGCGGAGTAGCGTCGGACGACACCTTCTGAGCTCTCAGGACGAGACAGGTAGAATAGCTTCTCGGTATGATTCTGACTTAGTGTGTGACGTCAGCGATGACATGTCCAAGGTTCCAAAACATGTCGTATCAGATATCATTGAGGAAATAGGGATTCATCTATTGGTTATTATAGCATATAGAAGGTCGTTGAATCTTTCGACCATCTTCTATCAAATTCTAAGATCCATATCAAATAAATATAGTCTTCTTCTTAAAAATCTAAAATTAATAATTATCATCTTCGAAAATAGAAAGAAGTAAATTAAGAACACTTCAGTCATCTTTTATTTTTTTAATCTACCGGTCTTTCTCTCTTTTCTTAATTGATATACTCCTTTTGATCTTCTTTGAACCATTGACTTTTCTATACAACTTTAGGGAGAAGGAGAAGAAAATTAATAAAAAAAATATCAGTATTTTCAATCTATAATACTTTTATATTTATCCAAAATCATTTATTTATATTAACTAAAAGATAAAATATAAGTTTTTTAAAAAAAATAAAAAAAAATAATTATATCCTGATATATCTTTTCATCCTAATCTATTTATTTAAATTTAAATTTTTATCTTTTATTTTATATAATCCTGAACATATCTGCATACTACAGATAAATTTCTGAGTACGAGCCCATTGAAGTACTCCCATCTGTTGAAGTTGTTCGCATTGATGTTGACGGAGTAAAGCGGCGTTTCATCTTCACTTCCACCAAGCGGGAAACATGCTGACGCTCCTTCTTGACCGGTCTTTCCTTTCAGCTTACATTCATCATCTTTTACCAGCGGTTTCACTTCGCCAGGTCAAAAGGATGAGAACCAGTCGAACACCAAAAGGGAGGTAGATCATGTGATCGAGTGTGCGTTCCGACGCCTTTCTCTCATCTTCTCGTGCTACTTGAAGCACTTCAATGTTGGACGAGCTCCTTGGTATGCTTTTGAATACTCAAAAGACTTTGGATCTCGTCAGACTTCCACGCATTCTGACGATGGCGAAGAACCAACCAGGATGAGCTTTTTATTTGGATTGACAAGTATGGCTGTTGAAGTCGTTGTTTTCGTTCTCGACGACATCTTTTAAAGCATGCAAAACTCGGGATAGTCAATACCTGCATTTCTTGCTTTCAGATGTCTCACAGCCGTCACAGGTCTTTGAAGTCACCAAAAAATTGTAAAGGCCAATCAAGGACATGTCAAAGTCCCTGCTAACAAACAAAATAATTGACAGCTAAATTATGTAGTTATGTCCGGTTGTTCCCATTGCCTGACAAGAAATCCGGGACCCTGAGGAGATCTTTCTCGATAATATGTCAAATTCTCATTGGTGTGTTTCTTGGTGTCAGCAAACCGGAGGATGTTTCTTGGTGCTTGGAGGCTACACAGTCAATGGTGTAACCGAAACGGTGCTTGGAGGTTACACAGCCTTGGTGCTTGATGATTCTTCAGGATGCATGGACCTAAACCTGAAGGTAAAGACTATTCGGCGATAATACGGGATGTTGTCTCTCGTTGAGGGGTCGGAGGGTGATTAAAATACGCTGTCGTCAGATCTGATGTATGGAGAGAGAGAGAGAGAGAGAGAGAGAGAGAGAGAGAGGCTCGTCAACCAAGGAAATGAAAGAGAGAGAGGCTTGTCAACCAAGGAAATGAATGCATGTGTTCGGATCGAACTGGAAATCGTCAACAGATGGATTGACCTCAGATTTATATGCTTGTAAAATTCTTTGACTTGCTTGCTAAGTTACGGCTGAGAGTATTAATTGTTTAGCAGACAATTGCAAAGGGTAAAAGTCAAAGTACATGCTTAGGGTCAAAGTTATGACTAAAACATATGTTGAATATGATACGTTTAATGAAAAAAAACTAAATTCTTTGCTATACGAGATTATATAATCTTCGAATCTAATTGGTGAGGTAGGTAAGGACAAGGTCAAACTTATTTGTGAACAGGTAAGATAGATGACAGTCTGTTTGTAGCCGACTTTTCCTCATACAAATGGCTAGTTGATCCGAGTTTCCGCGTTGATCCGAGATAATACTATTCAAGCTGCCAACTTGGTCTTGCACTGTCGCAGTCGATGTTGATGCTGCCGGTGAGGAAGCAGAGAGGGCTCTCAATTCATATTTTGAACTCACTGAGTCCACGGAGCTCTTTGACCGTCCTCTCCCAAGCAACCGTGTTTGGAGTTATAATATAAGTATATGTATACCAAGCAACCCCCCTCCATCCCGAAGCCCCATTCCGTTTCCTACTTCTCGGTTCTCGAGTCTCGCCCTTTCCCTTGCTTTTGCCATCTCGCCTCTTCTCCCTCCCCCTCTCCCTCTCCCTCGTTCCATCCGTCCACGTTGATTCGTTCGTTCATGCCAATCGGCTCCGCTATGGCGACTGCACCCCGCCACGTCTCGCCCGTTCGTAACCCCCTCCGCCACCGGCCCAGCTCTCCGCTCAATCCCCTCGCCGCCCGCCTCCACTCTGCCGCCCACATCCACGCCACTACTGCTACTGCTATTACCACTGTCGTGTCCACCAGAACACACCTCTCCAACCTCGACCGCCTCCTCCAAAAGAAGCAACCGGTTGCTCCACCACCGCCACCGCAGCCCGCGCCTGACCCCGTCGTCGAAGATGATCGCGATCCCCGTGATTCGCCTTTCTCCTTTTCCGTGCTCCACCGTACCGGCAGCTGCCTACTGAACGCCCTTAACCTCCCTTCCGCTCTCTTTCTTCCTTCCTCCTCTACCCAGCAGGCCGAAGAAATTTCTCCCCGCAGCCTCACCCATCTCCGCCGCCTGCTCTCTAACTCCAACCGCCAATCTCCCCGCGGCGTCATCGCCCCCAGATGGCATCAGTACCACGGTGCCGCCGACTGGGACGGCCTCCTCGACCCACTCGACCATGATCTCCGCCGCGAGCTCATCCGCTATGGCGAGTTCGCCCAGGCCACCTACCACGCCTTCCACTCGAACCCCACCGCCGCCCCGCCCGATCGCCCCCGCGCCGTCGTCCTTCCGGACCGCTCCTACCGCGTCACCCGCAACCTGTTCGCGACCGCCTCGGTGGAGCTGCCCCCGTGGGTCGACACCGTGGCCCCGTGGATGATGACCGCCACGCCGACCAGTTGGGTCGGGTACGTTGCTGTCTGCGATAACGAGCGGGAGATACAGCGGATGGGGCGCCGCGACATCGTCATCGCGCTCCGCGGAACCTCCACCTGCCTGGAGTGGGCCGAGAACTTCCGCACCTGGCTCGTACCAATTGACGAGGAGGAGCAGGAGGCCGAGGAGGAGGAATCCTCGGAGGGGGAGCAGACAGAGAAGCCCCGAGGAACTGTGCCGAAGGTGGAATGCGGGTTTCGCAGCCTGTTCAAGACGGCGGGGCCAGACGCGCCGAGCCTGTCGTCGATGGTGGCGGAGGAGGTGCGGAGGCTGATGGAACAGTACGCAGGGGAGGAGCTGAGCATCACGGTGGTGGGGCACAGCCTGGGGGCGGCGCTGGCGGTGCTGGTGGCGGACGAGCTGGCGGCGAGCGTGTCGCCGCACGTGCCGACAGCGGTGTTCTCCTTTGGCGGCCCGCGGGTGGGGAACCAGGCGTTCGCGGACCGGGTCGAGCGGCGGGCGGTCAAGGTGCTGCGGGTGGTGAACGCGCACGACCTGGTCACGCGCGTGCCATGGGTGCTCCCCGCGCGCACCGACGGTTACGCGCACGTCGGGCGGGAGCTGCGGGTGGACAACCGGATGTCCCCCTACCTGCGGCCCGACGCCGACGCAGCCTGCTGCCACGACCTGGAGGCCTACCTCCACCTGGTGGACGGCTTCATGGCCACCAATTGCCCCTTCCGCTCGGACGCCAAGCGCAGCCTCGCTCGTTTGCTCAGCCAGCAGGGCACCAACGTCAAGGAGCTCTACGTGAGCAAGGCGCGGGACCTCCGGCTCCGGCCGGCCGGCAGCTTCGCCCGCTGCAACTCCGGTCAACTCCCCAGTCCTTCGTCCACCTGCTAAGTCCACAGAGGAAATCATGCGCTCCTTGGATCCTCGACAAGCTTCAAGAACTTGGGAGGATCCGACTACTGACCAACACTAGGGTCATTCTACTTAAGAAAAGATTCCGATTCTTTGATTTGATATAAGAATTCTTAGTTCTGTAATCTAATTAAGATCTTTTCAAGAAAAGAGATGATATTAAAGCTACAACGATCATCATCGTTTTTGTCAAGAGCAAACCAAAACGTCAAAATTGACTGGCCCCAATCCTTTATCCAAAATAAGATGGTCTATTCCTAGTTGCCAAAGAGCCAACCAATTCGCACACCCCCTCAAAATATATAGAAATTTGACCTCCGTAAGAACCAAAGAACGTTCTTATGCGTGGTTAAGATAGAAATATCAATCAGGGTCAACAAATTCGATTTCAAGGTGCAACCAAGGTCGGTATTCGTTGATCCCAAGATAATTAAGTTTTACTCGGCAACAAGAGAAAGCAAAGTCCTACTTTCAACGATTAATTCACACGCACACAATGAAATTATGGCTCCAGTATCACACACACATATTTTGAATTGAAAACCTTCAGTATAAAAACTTTTTGACTTTAATCGATAAGGGGTTTGATATATAGAAATCAAACATCTATCTGAGTATCCCATCAAACACAACGTGATAAGGGCACCCAATCATCGCGATCACATACGATGGGTCCCTTCGTCTCATTTATATAAAACCTCTATGGGGGTAGTCATGACACACCTAACAATCAATGATCGATGATTCCACATAGTTGTCATATAGATTAACTTCTCACTTAATTTCAGTAGTTATCGGAACTCCCTTTTTTCCAAGCATGTTTGCAAATACTGTCTTGAAAAACTTGAGTACACAATTCCTCTTATTCCTACTAAATCCTTGGATTGCTTATCGAGTCGAGCACACCCACACCATCTCATTCTCATTCTCATTCTGGACCTTGGATTTAGATTATCTCCGATAATCAGAATCTCCATTACCAATTAGTTCCTTGCAACAATCTGTTTTCTCTGGTTGATGGAGGAGATAACGGCTTGCTTTGACTTTGGAATCTGAAGATGTTAACAGTTTGCCCTTTACTTAAATGTGGGCCAGTCATAAACCGGGCCAAGCCATAATGGGTTCGGTTTCTTCCACTCCAGAAAGCAATCCTAATATTTTATTTAAACCAAATCAAGCCAACCTACCAACAAAGTACAAAGGGGCTGAGACGGGCTGGTTCATGGTACCATTATTTTAATAAATCAACAATTATTAGAAATATTTAAATAATTTTTTAAAAAAACAAATTCTAAATTAATATATATATATATATAATATAATATAATGTCAAATTTTAATAAATAACATAAGAAATCATGTGATTGATTATAACTAAAATCCCTAGCCATATTTAGCAAAAATAAGGTTGATGAAAATTGAGACTTGAAATGACAAAATTGCTTAAAAAAGGAAGAAAAAAAAGATTTTTTTCCAAGGGTCATCACTGACATGGAGTATACTATCAACTAATCATTATCTAAAACCTAGTTATCACGTGGAGTCCTAAGTGGGAAGAAAAGATCTAGATCACATTCCACCGGTTTGCCCAAAGCAAATCCAAGACAAGCAATTCGAAATTATCTCCCATAGTCACCTACGTTGACAAAACGTCAAGAGGGAAACGTTGAGGGTGATTAGAGGCTGCCTCCATACATAATATTTCATGGAATATACTGTCCTTTTGTGACTAGGTTTAAAGGCTTATCTTCATCATTATGAGTAAGGGCTTACCTTTTTTTACTACACATATCCATACTCATATACCTCGGATTACTAACTTAGCTGTCGGAGGAACCTAGTCGAGAAACCTCTCTCGACCTCAGTCTTCATATAGGAGGCACTTTAGGAGCTCGATGTTTCCACATCGGATAACCTTGCGTATACGAGTCTGGACCACGTCGGGCTGACCAAGACATCAATAACTTTTTTCTTAACATTTTTTGTGCTCGAAAGAGGGTTCGATGTAGTAGGAATGTCTGCCCGCCAACTCTCACAACAAACGCTCAAGCGATGAGACTTTGTCACCAACCCATAGTACTTTCACTCAAAGGGGGCAGCAACTACCCTTTATGCATGTGGATGCATTTACCTCTACGTAAACGTCAATATGATACTAGCATATATTCAATAAGTCAGGTCCATGGATCTCAGAGGTAACCTCGACCCACCGGCTCGTCCTTGCTGAGGTGTTCTTAAACCTCACCCAATAAATGCAGATACTAACGAGCATGATATAATCTGTCATTCCACTTTTGCCCAAACTAGCCAAACAAGCGATGCCACAGGCTCAACAATGATCAATAGCTTAATCGCCATCGGCATCGATGCCTATCGAGGTTCCCCCACTTGACGTGGTACCGATATCCCAGGAGTGCCCAAGGCCTATCGAATCATTGGTCGAGGGGGTACTTTACTCCCCAACCATGGAATTTAGTGGACCATACCACCACTCTATCTTACTTGAATTTGAGACCTAATCGACAAATTTGATATAGGATTCCTCACGGATCCAACTATAGTAGATAGATCGACATTTAGAGGAGGTACAACAAGAGTTCCAATAATCGAAAGAGGAAGCGTTGGTCAACCCCACCTTGGGTCGATCGTCATTGACCTAGAAAATCCAAACAAATCAATTCCAACAAACTTTCGCCTCCTAACATTGGAGGCATTTAATAGTAATACCAACCCGATGGAGCACATCACTATTTTCTCACCTAAATATTGTTGTGCGATACTTTGAACACCCTTATGTGCCACACCTTCCCAACCATGTAAAGAGGCCTGACACAAGAATGATATGCATGTTTGAAGCCTCTCTTTATCAGTTCTTTTGGTCATCTTATAAGGGAGTTTGAGCTTTACTTTCTCGATAACATGCACTTGAGGCTATTGATGATAACACTTCTTGAACTTAGGCAAGAGGAGGAAATACTTTTAGACTTCGTTGCTTGGTTCACCATGCATTGAGTTGATAGTAAGGTCAGTAGTAGCGAGATAGGGACTTAGAGTTTTGCCTAAGATAGAGGAGAGTTGTGACAACTATATGAGGTGGTCTTTTATCCTTTCAAAAGCATCTTAATACTCATCGATCCATAGGAAGCTCTATGAGTTGTTTAATGCCCGAAAGATATATAGGCACCTATCACTTGATTGGGATAGGAATCAACTGAGTGTTGCTATTCTCCTTGTTAACTATTAGACTTCCCTTACCGAATAAGGTAGAAGCATCTCTAATATTAGCTCGTACCTTCTCGAGGTTTGTGTCTGTTAGTTACAGGTGTCTTGCAAGCTAATTACATTGGTGATAATATGTGTGATATGTTATATAATCTTTTTGGTTAATATTTATTATGGTATTTTCTATATTGGATGATGAATATATTGTGATGTTCTTGGATCTGTGTAATAAGAATTTGATTATGATGATATCATGATAATAAGACCAATTCGCATATAAACACAAACCCTAAATATTTCTGGTCATAAGTTACTCGAAAGAGACATCAAGATAACCAAAGAAACTGATGTGCTATATACTCGTCCATATGATGGAGGCAGCTAGTCTCATAGTTACTTATATGGAGATACTAGGGATAGAATCTCATATTTCCATAAAAAAAATTAGTCTCTTGTCGTCGTGCAAAGATTAGTGCGCAAAAAACATGTGAAACCGAAAAACTATACATATAAGAAAATCGTGTTACCTAGGGAGATCGTATATCCCTGAATTCCTATAGATTTATGAGAGAGGATAAAGGAGGTCAACTGTCTTCCTCTCTAGCGGTGATCCATATGGCAGTGGCTGCAAAGACACTCTTCAAATCGCTGCACACTCCTCGTTGCGCGCACCACACAATCAAGAAAGAGTGGCCCTTCTTACTGTCCAAATGCTCTAAATAGGGGCTGCAAGTTAAGGAGGAGTGGGGAGAGGAGAATAGGAGATGCCAACTAAAAAGGCTTAGCTTATGGCTTATTGGTTCTCTCTTATTTATAGAGGTCGCCTATAAACTTAAACCTAGTAGATCCTGCCCTGTTTGGTACTTGATCTTCATCCAAGTACCAAAACCTCTTAGATTAGTGGGTCTCTACCTAATAATCTCTCATTGGCTCTTATTGGATCTCATACATAGGATCCAATAATTCAATAACTTATTGGATATCCAATAAGCTAAGGGCTCCAACGGATATCTCATTTCCGAACCTCTACTCATCACAACACCTACCAGATGTGTGTGACCCTTTAGACCCAATATCGAGCTGATAGTGAGTCTTATTTATCAGGACTTGCTCTGGCTTAGTGAATTATTAATAACCTTCATAATAATTCACTCAACTCATCGATTGTGAACGTACTAGGCCAATACGCCAAAGTCCCTAGACGATATAAGAGAATCCAATCCATTAGATCTATCTATCCTTAGTTACTATATATCTATAGTCTCTCATCCACTTAATATCTCAAAGGTCGTATACCGGGTATGATGCTATCAGACTTATATAATTTCTACTCGAGTCTCGCTCTAATCGGATTCTCCTGAATAACTTTTTCTCTCTCAATCCGAATGACCCTGGCTAGGGATTTGTCTGAGCAAGAACACATGGAATATTTCTCTCATGACACTGAGAGTGGATGATCTTCTATCGATACTCAATAGCCCTTGTAAAATTGACTACCACTCTCGATGGTCGGATGTGCTAGATCTGGAACTTCTAGGCCTATAAGTATGATATCAAAGAGTGGAGTACTTATACAGGATATCCTTGGTGTCTCAAGTCTTAGGATCAGATACACCACTAGGATGACGGAATCATTATTTGATAATGAGGTATCATCAACCATCAAACATTCCGTGAGCGGATCAATCAGTGAACTTATTCTCTAATAAGTACCTGCACGGTATCCATAGTGTCTCCACATGAGCAGCTATAAGACCAGCCGCCTCAATCATATAGACATGTGTACAGTACACCAATCTATTCAGTCATCTCGAATCCCTCTTGAGTCATATATGACTGGGATTATTTAGGGTCTGTGTTTAAAGGTAAATTGATCTCATTATCGTGATCTCATCATAATCTGATTTTCATTGCATAGATCTACGAACATCATAATATATGCAACATTCACTTTGGTAGCAACGTTCACTTACTCGGCATTGTCCTCTAACTTGTCGAGCTTCCGTAAGCGAATATGAGCTCTAGAGCAGTACAACTCATCAGCCACTCTGATCATACCTCTGCATGATCAAGTCCCCCCCATGGGGCTTACTGGTACTTTTATTTGATATTCTCTCTCGATAGTACACAGCTCTCATATGCTGATGATCAAAACTTTTATCCGATATAAAATTTAATGCATGCATGGAAGACCCGCCTCTACGATACAATGACATCCACTTTTTAAATTTATAGCCTTTCTTATCGTCATGTTATTCACCAAAGTGGAGCTCCCAATAGCTCCCGATCATACCTTTGTATGATCTAGTCTCTCGTGGGACTAGTTTTGTGTGTATTGTCACAAATTGTTCTACCATGATCTACTGCACCATATCACCTCCTAGTGATATCTCTATTTCATTATGATCATTATGGAATGAACTTAAATTGTGATCCTTCCACGTGGGGCTTCTGCCAACACATCACACAACCTCTTCCACCTTCGATTATATTCACTCCTATGATAATCAACCTTCGTCCACCCGCTCTCAGGTCATACACAGATGAAGCACAACTCTATGATAGTCCATCACCTAGTAGCTCCCAAAGTCCACTGACTTTGCTGAAATTGGTGCACCATTGTTTGGATCCTAGGCCTTTGCCCCCACCAGCACAATCTCCTATACACACTGCTTTCTTCATGGCAACTCAAATAGTATCAATGTGGTGTATTCTTCAAGAGTAGCTACCTTCACATCCTCTTGCCTCATGCCAAGGCCTTCTAAAGCCAACTTCGCCTTTGCAAGTTGAGTCGCCTTGATTCCTCCGTCAAATGCTTCTCTAAGATAAGGTGCATGTGCATTGAAACTTCTTTCGTCTTTGGCATTATGTAGGATGAGTTTGCTCCATCAAAATGAAGGACCCATGGAACGACATGATCCTACTTTTGTCTCTACAAGAGTTCATATCCTTAACCTATATCCAAGGAAAGCTTCATGCCTTCAGTATATGTTTCATCTTCTATGTCAACTCCCTTCATGCGGCTTGGGTCCTTCACCAAGTTACACACAAGTTGCTCTGCTCCTCAATTTGCATTAAGTTGATGGTGGCCCTCATGCCCGCCATTCCAAGGGTCAACTCTCTATTGAGTTCAATCTTCATATCAACTCCAAGTGTGCCTTTATTTTGTATTGTCTTGGGTCACTCCCCCACTTGATCTCATAATGCATCTACCAAAGCATTACCTCATGTGAGATCATACGATAACTCCTGGCCACTCACTCGAGCCGTTGAACTTTTTAGGGTTATTGTCTTGAGGTACTCCTCCTCAATATGTACAGTTCATTGTACATGATTCTCCCTCTAAAGAATCGAGATTTATCTTTCTAAGGTATTTGTCCTGTTCGAGTAACTTCTCTTTGTGTCCTTCCCTCTGAAAGTTTCGGAGACCACCATCCCCTTGAACTACTCTGTCTTGCTTAACAAACTATGCATTATTATACCCCTACAAATACATTTACTAAATTGAGACTCCTCGCTAATGTAACCCTTGCTACACCGCTTAAGGCCTGGCAACATGCTGAACTCGTTGCATACTTTAGCCTCCTACTGACGCATCCTTGTCATCCCGAAGAAAAAGTTTCAATGCTCCATGGCGTCAAGTTTTGGTCACCTTGGGATGGCCACGAACATTCCATCGTCCGCATACAGGCCCTTGCATGAGTATCAAATTCTTCGAGTTAGTAATTCCCCTCACCTTTGTGAGCTTTGCATAACTTTTTCGATCGCTGAGCAACTCATTCCATTTTGTATGGTCTCATCATTTACTAAGCGTCTTGCTTGCCTTAAGCATTATCAAGTATGGTTGCCAAAGTCGAGCCATAGCTCTAACTCAGCCATCCCAACCTTTATGCACTATGCATTCTTCCTAGCTTACTTGTCCTCGTGATGCCTCTTGCGCGAAGGGTTGGTCATTGCTCTGAATGTCGGTCTCAAATGTCCGCTCCTCTGAGTGACTCCTTTTGCCTACATTTCCATGCTTGTCTCCCCCAAACAGTCGCGCATGCAGGCTGCCCTCAACACAACCCCACTAGGTCCCCCACATTTGCATGTCAAGTATTTCTATGTGTGCTTGTCCCACTCTAATACTATATGTCACGAACTTAGCTGGTTTTGCCTAAGTCGTGTGACACTCTTACGTGTCTATCCGCAAAGGTCAGCTTCCCTAAAACCTCCTATGATCCCTTAGGACATACAAAAGAGAAAATGAGTTAGAGAAAGAAGTTTACTCAAGATTCACAAGCAATCATTTCAGCAAATACTTCATAGCTAATGCAAATTATAAATAGACTTCATAAGTTATGAACGATCGAACAACAAAGAGTCCAAAATGGTCTACTACAGATCAAAATTCCCACAAGTGCCTGCATAACATAACCTTTGTTTACAAGCCTAAGACAATCACCAAAACCAAAGAAAATAGGGTTACTAAGCCTACTATCAGTCCTTTACATGCTATGCAAAACATGAACAAAACCGAAAGACATGGACATATATGAGTATTATATCAAACACCTTATTTATAATTTTAACCATGACACAGCGTGAAAAGAAATCTACCATAGTGGAGGCACAAAGCAAAATGTACCTACGATGCATAAGTCAAAAAAACCTAACTTGCGTGAAGAGAAATCTGTCACGCTGAAAGCACGAGGCAAAATACGCCCGAGGTGCATGAATTAAGAAAACCTCATTCGCATGAGGAGAAATTCGTCATGATAAAGGCACAAGGCAAAATATGCTTGAAATACGTGAGTTTGGAAAATCGGATCTGCATGAGGAGATCAAGAAGACTAACTCGCCTCCGTTTGAGGTGTGGAAATCAAGAAGACTGACCCTCACCTCCATTTGAGGTGTAGAGGCTACGAAGAGACAGGGAGGTTGGAAAACCCAACCCTGCCCGACTAACACATGCCCTTTGATGCACAATGGTTAGGTTGGTAATATGGATCACCACCAGTAATGCTATGGGGCGATCCCAAGCGCACTCATGTTGGATGAACTAAACCTTGAAACTCGAACCCCTCTCACAAGAGCCTCCAAGCATGCTTTGGGATGGGGATAAATGATAGGGAGTACTATCAACTAATCATCATCTGACCTATAGCTGTCACATGGAGTCCTAGATAGGAGGAAATATTCAAGTTACCTTTCACACGTCTACTCAAGTGGACAAGAGTCCAAAACAGGTTTAAGGCAGGCAGTTCGGGATTGTGCCCCCTGGTTATCCACATGGACAAGAGGCTAAGAGGGGATCGTTGAGGGTAGTTAGAGGCTGCATCCTCATAAAATATTTCATGGAATATACTGCTCCTTTGTGAGTAAGTGTAAAAGCTCTTTAACACGATGAGTAGAGGCTTATCTTTTTTTAATCACTCGCATCCGCACTCATACATCTTGGGTTACTAACTTGGACGTTGAAGGAATCGAGTCGGGAAACCTCTTTCAACCTTGTTCTTTATGCAGGTGGTACCTCAGGAGCTTGATATTTTCACCTCAACTAATACTACATAGGTCTGGACCACATCAGATGTCAATGAATTTTTCCCCTAAGCAAATGTTGAAAATATTTTTTAAAAACATTATTCCGGTGGATCGAATCACTTTGGAAATTTTACGAGGTGACGTGGCTTCCGCGAAAACTCAGTACTTAGCATAACTCTTTCAAAATAAGAAATTATTTAAATAGACTTAATTATAAGATTTAATAAATTTAATTATAAATTTATTATATTAACTTGGGTTTCACTGGATCGAATTATAGCATATCAGACTTATGAAATCCACATGGGGGGTACGAACACGCATGTGTTTTGTGTGCTTGTAATTTGTCTAGCTATGCATCAGCCTATGAAACTATTTGTGTGGTTAGAAAATAGGTGAAAAAGAAAAAGAGGGGAGATGTGTCCTGCCTAACCTTATGATGGCATGAAGAGTCGCATCCTCAGTAAGTTTGGATGTGAGTCAGATATCTCGATAAAGGAAAAAAAATGGTACGAGATATTAACGAACGTGTTCTTGACATAACAAGTATCTCTGCGGCATCCAAATCCCGCATGTGGTGGGTGCAAAGAAGACCAGGAGAAGATAGTTTTGCTCCTTCCTATTGGCCCGAGAATACTGACATTGACAGGGCATGCATGCAGTAGGGACATTTCCTTGGACGTGCATGCAATCTTGCCCTCCTCTCTCACGTACACCCTCGCTGATTGCTTATATCCAATAGACCACATCTTGCATGGAAGTATAACCTATCGACACCTGCATGCAATCATCTTTTGAGGCCAATCATGCTTTGGGTGGCTAAATCGGAAACTTATCCGCCATTTATATTACCATAGTGCAACGCCATGCATGACTTGTTTCCATTACTGGAGCAGTGGCGATGAAGTTGCAAAAGGATAGAGCCAATGAGAACGACAGAGGAAAATATCGCCTTTGGACTCTACTACAACTATATATGCTACATACACGGAGTGGAACAACAAAAGAAGGGCTCTCACTGCCTGCACTGAACTCCCCAAAGCTATCGAACTCATTTCAAAGGCATTTGGCGTGCAAAATGAGGAGAAGGTACATCAAACTCCGCAGCTCGAAGAGGAAATCTCACGTCTCACTGGGAGTACCTGAAGCCTTACATGACGGTGATCTTCCACATTCTAGGTTAAGCAGCAAGTGTGACCCCATGTAGATCAGAAACGAGGCGTTTGCATGGAGCAAGCAGAACTCATCCTGCGTGCAGATTGACATGGATGTAAGTAAAACTTGAAATGGATAGAAAGCATGCTTGAGTGGCTGTACTTCCCCGAATCATTTTATATCAGTCATGCAGTCCTTCATACTGTTGCTGCTCCTTTGTGCTTGAGATTGCGGCTGCCAATTTGGATGGCATTTCAGTAAGGCAATAGTACAAACAGTTCATAAGTGACATAAATGCTATTGACGATTTGAGCTTAATTGAGTTTTATATCAGAGAGGAACTTGTCATTTGGTATGTACTACCAAACGTAAATCCTTTTCGATGCCAAATGTCATTTCCATTCCTATTGAAGAGGTCAATTGGGGAAGCAAATCACTAGCGAATTCATGGATATTTAGAAAGACCGTCGATCTCACCCCCCTAAGTTTTAGGATGTGACGATGTCTCCGCTCATCCTATACAACTTTTAATGGAACCCACGCCTCCTAAGCCAACCAATACCGGGATAAGAAACGGGTTCCTTAAATGAGCCAACCGATACCTTACCCGAGCCCGAACGGCCTCGCGGTCCACCACAGGATCGCGAGGCCAAGAAGTTTCATGCCGCTTGTGGCTCACGTGACACCTCACGTGACTGTTCCATCGTCGGCGCCATCTCGCTTCAACGTTTCATACCAAACGCGATCAGTCCCCCGTCAAATCGGCACTGGCGGACGTCGAATCAGAGCCGTACGCTGGGGTCGGGTAGCCGCCCGAACAAGGAAAGCCGATCACAACGTGCGCCCTCGTGCCCCACGCTTCCCTCCACGAAAGGAGGAAAGAGAAGGAGAAGGAAAAGAAGAGCAGGTGTCCGCCGTCAATTCCTCCAAGTCCAAATTAACCGCCGCTTTCAATGACGTCGTCACCGCCCATCAAATCGAACACACCCTCGCCGTATAAATCTTGCACAGGAACAGCCTCTTCCTTCCTTATTCTGATCATCGCCACAATTGCATTAGCCACTCCACGCCAGCGGCGGCACGAGCAGCCGCACCAGCAGCTTAGGCGTTGGCTGTGGTAAGATAAACTAGAATGAGGCTCGCATTTGGTATCTCTCGGTCGTCCTTTCCGACGAGGGAGCCGCGGCGCTCCACCGATTTCTTCGCTTCCACCTCTACGGCTTTCCCATCGGGCCGCCCGACCACCGTGAAGATCGGAAAACGGTGGAGGGAGTACCAGGGCGCCAACAACTGGGACGGCCTGCTCGACCCGCTCGACGACGCACTCCGTTCCGAGATCCTCCGGTATGGCGAGTTCGCTCGGGCCGCTTACACCTGCTTCGACTTCGACCCGTCATCCCCCACCTACGGCACCTGCCGCTTCCCCAAGCGGTCCCTCCTTCGCCGCTCCGGCATCCCCGACACCGGCTACTGCATCAGCCGGAACCTCACTGCGACCTCAGGCGCGCGCCTTCCCGGATGGGCAGAACCCGGCGCCCCCGCCTGGCTCTCCCGCGGCACCAGCTGGATCGGGTACGTCGCCGTGTGCCAGGACGAAGACGAGATCGAGCGGCTGGGCCGGCGGGACATCGTCATCTCGTTCCGCGGCACCGCCACCCTCCTCGAGTGGATGGAGAACCTCCGGGCTACGCTCACGCATCTCCCCTCCGTCGTCGTGCCAGCCGCATTGGGCTCCGACGCGGCTGAGCCCATGGTCGAGCGTGGCTTCTGGAGTCTCTTCACCTCTTCCAGTTCAACCCGGCGCAGCCTCCGTGACCAAGTGCGCCAGGAGATAAGAAGGCTCATCAACAAGTACGACGCCCGTGGGAAGCCTCTCAGCCTTACGGTGACAGGCCACAGCCTCGGGGCCGCCCTCGCCGTCCTCACTGCACACGACATCACCACGGCGTTCCAAGACGTACCGATGGTCACGGTCGTGTCGTTCGGCGGCCCTCGCGTCGGCAACGCTAGCTTCCGCCGTCGCCTGGAGGAGCGGGGAACCAAGGTGCTCCGGATAGTTAACACTCAGGACATCATAACCAAGGTTCCCGGCTTCGTGGTCGAGGAGGACCGCAGAGTGGCCGCGGACGACGACAACGGCTGGCTACCGAGCTGGCTTCTGTCGAAGTCCGGGTGGGTGTACGCCGACATCGGCAGAGAGCTTCGGCTCAACGGGCGGCGCACGGCCAATGTGGTGGCCTGCCATGACCTTGGCGTCTACCTCAACCTAGTGAACCAGCTAAGCGCCAATTGCCCCTTGAGATCGTTAGCCATGCGAGCAGCAACCAGTCAAAACCAGGGACCGATTCTTGGATAAAATCACAGCCATTGTACATATATTAAAGCAAAAGGAGAACAAAACCGTTGAAGTTGGCGTAAAGGCAGTCCCTGGTGTTTTGCCATGCACGTTTTGTGAAGTCAGCTACATCGAGTTGACATGCATCCGTGCTTTCGCATCTCGTAGAATTCGCGACGAAGATCGATAGAAACAGACGGCATGACCCAAGGCAATCAATGCAAGGAAGCCATCGTCGATGGTGTTGCTGCTCGAAGCCTTTTCACATTTACCTAACCTCGTGTCGATAGATAGGGACTTCTACGTGTATATAAATAGCGGTCATTTCAAGTATTGTACGTTGCGGTGGGAACGAGCCACGTTGCCCACCGGCCATGCTTCTCCCGGTGTGTGGTTCACGAACCGTAGCCCTTTTCCTGGTGCAGTCTCATTCATGGCCACGCACGTCTGAAGTGACGGCCGTCGTCATTGACGTAAACACTCTTGACCGTGGATGCATCTTCTCAGACCATACACTTTGCGATAGGCCACAGTATATACCTTCACCTAAGTTGCCCGACTTGTTGATCGGATCCCAACCCGATGAACGTATCTGCTCTACGTGTGCCGAATTAAAAGTTTGATATATGCACGTAGACTTCATTCTTTCATTAGTTACGATGCCAACGACTTACAAATCACAAGGCCCATGCACTGCGTGTGTCATATCGTCAAGCATTGACGCAGTAGTAAATTAGTACGTAGACGCAACAAAATAAACAAAAATTGGAAAAGACTTGCATTGTTTTGGTGCAGTAGATCTTGATACGATGGAATGAAACGTGCATGTTGATCTCACCAGATATGAACTAAGCTTAAACAGCATGAAAGGGACGACATATAATAAAAAGCCTACTTAAAGGGATGATGATATAAATGAGCCATTGCACATTTCCTGGAGATATCAAGGTAAGGTATGAGATTTTTTTATATGAACAGTTTTGAGATATTTTATCGCCAATATAACTGGTTGTAATTATGTCTCTAATTGCCGGGAATCAGGAGAATGAGGTAGCAAGTACACTATATGACTTGGTCGGAGATTGCCATAAAAATGGACCACAGGATATATAGCGGCCTGACTCTAATGAATTGGGGTTCATACAACTCTCTCTCTCTCTCTCTCTCTCTCTCTCTCTTCTCAATCAAAGGCCCCGTAGAGAGCTTAGAAGTTTCTATCGCCATGAATGAATCGGCGTTTAAGGTCAATCAATCGGTGGAGTTCGATGGTGACTGATATCTACATTTTTAGTTATGTGATGAGGTGCGTGGCAAATCTATTTTAGCCGAGACAAGGGAGAACTCTCACAAAGATGGTGACCCTCGAGCCATTTCATTTCATGCAAGTATAAATAGCTACACAGATCCCGTAATATCAACAGTTTTATATACATGGTGTGGAACTCGTCATCTTGCAATCCTTTGGCTTGATGGAGATGGGCAAGCTCCATCCAGAGACATCCATCACTAGCTAGTTTGATACACAATAGTAATTAACTAGTGTCAGGATTGACCAAGAACACTCTAATTTGGACAACCCAGAGATCTTGATTTGACATGTTGGTTGGATTCTAATTCACCTACAGTTTAATCAGTTTGATAAATAATAATAATTAATTAGTGTCAGGATTGACCAAGAACACTCTAATTTGGTCAACCCAGAGATCTTGAAATGACATGTTGGTTGGATTCTATTTCACCTACAGTTTAATCAGTTTGGTACATAATAGTGATTAATTAGTGTCAGGATTGACCAAGAACAGTCTAATTTGGTCAACTCAGAGATCTTGAAATGACATGTTGATTGGATTCTAATTCACCTACAGTTTAACCTCATTCCCTTACATCGTTTGTCAGCCCAGATTGATAAACTCGAACGTCTCAGGAAATCCATATCATTGTGTTGCTTGGGCCATTACCTTGTCCAAGCTCTACAACCACTACAAACTACACAATGAGCCCATGCCACAAATAGAACAGAGAAGTCTAGAGAACTTGACTTTTGACACGCAGAGTCGGAGAAATAACGCAGACCGGTTATAGATTTTTGATAGTTTTTCTCATTCAAATGTTGTCAATAAAAAACTCAACGAAAATACGTATCTCGTATTTTCAATATATTCTTCCAAAGGTAAATTAGGAAATGATATTTTAATCTGTCAATTATTTCTCTTTCTTCTTCAATGGCTGTTATTACTTGTAATATTATGAACGTAACTGTCCAAGCACAATCTCATTGCTTGCATGCTTGCTTTCCCGACGCGTGTTGGCGGTCCATAATTCAGTGGACGCCCGGCCGGTTGTCATTTCGGCCGTGGCGTCGGCAAGCAGGCGACAGTAGTGCACTGGGATTAGCATGGATGGTGTCGTAACGCACGTCCTCATCACCAGTAGGTGGTGTATGCGGCGACGTCCCATAGCTTCCCACTTCCCACTGGCTCAGGAGATTTGTTTCGTCGCCGCCATTTCTCTCAGCGAACAAAGGTCGAACAGGTGAGCCTCCCATCGCACCTCCACGAGCTTCCGGGAAGGGACGGAGCGACGTGAACTGCACCGTTCGTCCAGCTTCGGTTGACGCCAGATCCTAGAGGATGGAAGTCAACGCACGCGTTCCAATGATTGGGTCGATGCGATCCTATTCCGATGCGGATGGGGAGCTCGGAAAGATGCGTCACCGCCCAGAGCCAGCGACGTCTTCAGCGTCCATTACTTTCGCATGCAAAATCTGGGGAAAAGAGCACAAGCTTTTATTTAGTTAGCCAAGGACAAGCCGCCCTCCCTTGTGAACGCCTCAACTGCGGAACGACGGGAGAAGAGAAGAGAAAGCATGATTCCTGAGACGATGACGAGCGGTGGATTGTTTCTGGGAATAACACATGCTTATTTTTCATTCAATCCTTTCAGCGTAGGTGGATTGATGGATATGGAAGGGTTTCTGTGACTTTTCTTTGAGGTAAAAAACGTGATATATATATATATATATATCTCGTTTTGTTTATTTAAATAGTAATCGTTATAATTTTCGTCGGACATCGACCGTTTACAGACCTTCATTTGGATATTTGTATAACGATATACCATAATTAATAAAAATATATATCACAAAATGGTTTAGGTCACACACTAGTACATATTTCGGATCCAAATTAAATTCGAGATCCGATTGATTATGTCCAACCCGGACCTTCATCCGAAGTCCGAAATTGTTTAGGTCACACACTAGTACATATTATTATTATCGTTATTAATTACTGTTATAGGAAGAATCTTTGCCTTTCCCTCTCAAATAGAGGCTCTCGAGAGAGCACAGCCGAAGAAAACGGTGGAGGGAAGGGAAAGGATCCATCCTTCGTTCATCCGCAATCGCGATTCCTCCAACTCCCTTCACCCAATTCCTCTCTGCCGCAGCAATTTGCCGCATTTCAATCCCGAGTAGTAAGTCAGTTTCCTCCCCATTTCTTGTTTCTTTCTTTTTAATGATGATCCTGTTCGAGAGAGCTATTAGATTTCGATGGATTCTCGTCTTGTGGTGCCCCTGGATTGACCTCGTCGGATCTTATCTTGGGAGTCAATGGGCATATCCCGCTCCTTGGACGCACCTAGGTGTTCCTTGATAGGGGTCTTGAGGCGCCATCTCCTCTGATCGACAATGTGCGCTAGATCTGATGCTTTCAGCAGTTCTGTTGGTTACCTGGTTGTCGTTGGTAAACCCATTTGTCATCGCTTTCTTTGCGAATGGACGTAATTAATTCCTGTAGATTAAATGGAAGATATTTTTACGAACTAAAGATTTCATAAAAGGTGAGATCTTGAGCACAGAAGATAGCAATTCAGCTTATCCAAACATGTAGGCTGTGAGTGGTCGTTCTCTTCTTAGGTCAGCATTGTCGGTGGGTGTCATTTTGTCCAACTTTGGAAAGACGCAATCGCATATCGAGACTGTATCTGGAGGTTTTGTACGTATCTTGTGAATTTTTTGGAGTTTCTCCTATAAAGTCTCCAAAATCAACAAATTGACGAAGAGAGAGCGAGTCACAGTAATGTACATTAGGTAAAAAAAAGAGACCAAATTTAGTTGTTCTTGCTGTTATTACATCTAATTTAGCAAACACTTGTTGCCTAATTTAATGGGTTCTGGACAGATTTAAATTATTTTAATCGGAGACTAAGTGGTTTATGTCAATTCTTGATAGTATGATTTCCTTGAAGTTCTTGTTTGATTTTTCATAATAAAATCAGGTTTATTGCTGGTTGTTCTTAATTATTTTTAGCTATCAGATATTGTCCTGTACAGAGCTCATTGATTGGGAAATATATGTAGTCAACACCAAATATGGGGTCTTATGGCTTGTTGTTATTGTTAATTTTATTGTTGTTTTTATGCTGAGTTTTATCTCCTTCTCTAACATTCTTCTCTGGATTTCTCTCTATTCCTTCTCTGGTTTCCTGGTCACTTATAGTCTAATGATGGTGCCAATACCATCACGAAGGTAAATTTCTGTTGATGCAGATTCTACACCTCCTTTATAGGGTAGCACCCACCTGGAGAGCCATTGTTAAAAGCTGATCTGGGTCTTATTTTGGGAGCTTAATTTAGATTGTAAGAGGATCACTAGAATATAACATATGAACAGAAAAAAAAAAAAAAAAAATTACAATGAGATGAACTTTTAGCTGCAACCAATTTGAAATATGATGTAACTGTAAAGTATAAATAAGAAGTAAGATCGATGTAAACTCCTTGAATTTCACTCCCCTGTATGTAGCAAGTGAGAACTTCACTTATTGATCAACCATAGCTTCCTGCCATCGCACATGCCTGAACTTCCATTTGGATAGCTAGATTTACATAGTTATTAGCCCTGTACCTTCTCTGTTTTTCAATATTTGTTGACATTAGAAGTTCTAAGTCTAAATATTGGTGCTTTGCTTTGCATTTTGTAGTGAAATTTCTGTTTTATCCATGATAAACCACCTCATTTTCTTTTCACAGTGAGATACTGTTGATCAATAATGCTTCAGGACAATTACCACCAGTTGAGGTCCTAATAATTGAGAGTTTGTTTAAATCCATGTGCCCTTTCTAATTCACACAAGAAAAATAAAGAAACTTTTTTGCTGAAAAATAGATATCTTCACTTGATAATAGGTAGTTCCCATTATCACATGCAAGGATATCTTTACGAATGTCAACCAGTTACTGAATGTGATTGATAGTTGTGCAAGTGAAAATGTCAACAAGCGTTTGCTCGGCAATAAATGTGATATTATTGTCACAGAGTTAGTTGAAATTGCCTAAATCGTGAGGTACCCTTGCGGCAAAGACGCGAACTTAGCTTGCGTTGCCTAAGTCGCGATTCACTCTTGCGGCAAATACGTGAAGTTAGCTTGCTTTGCCTAAGCCATGCTTCGCCCTTGCGATTTGCGTCCACAAAGATCAGCTCACTTGCAACCTCTCGCAAGTCCTAAAGGACCTGTAAAAAAGAAAGTTGATTAGTTCGAAGAACGAGCGACGGATAAGTTCCAACGTCTCACGAAAATGGGAAGTTTTACAAGTAATTCAGCGAGCACCTTGCATGTACAAGAGAAAAGAGAGAGATGAGGAAAACAATGACTTTAGAGGGTTGAACGAACAACTGCAAGTCCACAAACAACTACTCACCGGGTGCCGGGCACGACAACAAGTTCCCATCAAGGTAACGTGCGAACTTGCGAAAGATTGTTCAATGCCCGACACTATACCAAAGCCCTATCTCCCATGGTACCACTCGGGTGGTTCTAGGGTGCTGAGATGGCTGACGTTTCGCGTGCAATAACGGGCTGCAGAAAACAGCCTGTGGCACGTGAAAACGGAGCTGTTTTGGCTCGGTTCGGTGAGCGGTCACACTATAATGCTGTAACTTGTTTGAACTTATATTTTTACAAGCAAAAAGACTTAAAACCAAGCCAAAACATGTTGCTAAGCAGCTGTACATATGGATGAGAGCGACAAACGGTTTGTTGAATGAAGTTGTTGCAGGT
Source organism: Musa acuminata AAA Group (assembly GCF_036884655.1). Taxonomy (NCBI): domain Eukaryota; kingdom Viridiplantae; phylum Streptophyta; class Magnoliopsida; order Zingiberales; family Musaceae; genus Musa; species Musa acuminata. Next base: position 41,861,026 of record NC_088354.1, on the reverse strand, counting down.
GCGCGATGACCGTTCGTGACATTCTCCCCCACTCAAACTGTCGATGCTCTCGTCGACACTTGTTGATAATCGTTGATAATTGCTTTTTCATGTCGTAGAGCGTCTTTAGGCTCCCAACTGGCTTCAATTCGGGGAAGCTTTCACCGTTTCACAAAGTACTCGGTCTACTCAGCTCCAATGGGTAGCTTTATCTTGCGGTCCACTAAAATGGTTTCAACTCGCTTCTCGTAGGGGGCTGTGGTGGGGGGTAGCCGAGTTGGAACACTTTGGGAAGTATCTTGCGGATCTAAGTGGTAGGCTTTCAAGTTGCTAGCGTGAAGAACATTGTGAATTTTGAACCACGCTGGCAGCTGTAACTTGTAGGAGACGTTGCCCACCCTATAGATAATTGAAAAGGGCCCTTCATACTTACGCACAAATCCTTTATAGACTTTATTCCTAAAGAATTGGAGTGATGCTGGTTGGAGCTTGACCAACACCAAATCGCCAATCTTGAACTCTTGCGGTCGCCTTCCCAAGTCTACCCACTTCTTCATTCTTTTTGCTGCCTTCTCCAAGTAAGCCCACGCAATATCTGCATTTCGATGCCACTCCCTTGTAAAGTGGTAGGCTTACGGACTACTCCCAGTATACCTAATTACCATGGTGTGAGGAGATGACGGTTGTTACCCTGTAATGATCTCGAAGGGGCTCTTGTTGGACGCAGAGCTCTGCTATAAGTTGTAGGAGAATTGGGCAATGTCCAACAACTTCACCCAATCTTGTTGGTTGGCACTCACGTAGTACTGAAGATATTGCTCTAGGAGCGAGTTTATCCTTTCAGTCTAGCCATCTGTCTGGGGGTGGAGGCTTATGGAGAAGTATAACTTCGATCCCAACAATTTGAATAGCTCGGTCCAGAATCATCCCAAGAACCGAGCGTCTCGATCACTAATGATATTGTACGGGACTCTCAATACTTCATCACATCTTTCATCATCAGCTTGGCTGCCTCTTCTGCTGAACAGTGTAGGGGAGCAGTAATGAAAGTTGCATACTTAGAAAATCAATCGACCACCACGAGTATCGATCCGAGTCTCCTTACTGTAGGCAAGCTTGATATGAAGTATAAGGAAATGCTCTCCCACGGCCTTTCTGGTACGGACAACGGCTTCAAAAGTCCCACGGGCTTCCGTTGCTCCATCTTGTCTTGTTGGCAAGTGAGGCATGTTCGAACATATTCCTCCACATCAGTCCCCATCTTCGGCCAATAGAAGGCCCTCTCCATGAGAGCCAAGGTTCTATGAATGCCTGGGTGTCCAGCCAAAGGGAATCGTGATACTCTCTTAAGAGTTTACATCTTAGATTATCCACTTAAGGAACATAGACCCTATTCCCTTTGGTGTAAACGAGTCTCTCGTGGACCCAAAACCGTCGTGCCTTACCTTCTTTAATGAGTTGTATCATGGCTTCTACCTAGGGATCGCTGTATAGTCCATCCCTGATCATAGAAAGGAAGTTGGAGTGCGACTGACTTGCTTGGCCTCTGCCCTCCAATTGTACGACATTCACACGCTCCACTTTTTGACTCAATGCATCGGCCACGACATTCGCCTTTCCGGGCTTATACTCCATTACCATATCAAACTGCCATGAAGTCTTGCCATCATGCCTGCTTTGGGGAGAGTTTCTTCTAGGTTTAGAAATAGCTCAAAGCGATGTTATTTGTCTTTAGTACAAATCGTGATCCAAGAAGGTAGTGTTGCCAAACTCATAGACAGTGGATCATCGCTGTCATCTCCTTCTCGTGCACTGGATACCGCCGTTCGGTCTTGTTGAGTTTGCGGCACTCGTAGGCCACCGGATGACCCTCCTGCATGAGTACTCCCCCAATAGCGAAGTCTAAAGCATCTATATGGACTTTGAAGGGCTCCCCATAGTTTGGCAATTTGAGCACTGGTTCTTCCAACACAGCAGTCTTCAGATCTTAGAATGCAATTTTATATTTATCATACCACCTCCAAGGCTGCTCCTTCTTTAGCAACTCTGTTAGTGGAGTTGCACACTTTGAATACCCTGCTATGAAGCGTCGATAGTAGTTGACGAAGCCAAGGAAGGATCTCAACTCTAGCACCTTCTTTGGAGTTCGTCATTCCGCAACCGCTTGCACCTTCGATTTGTCTATCCGAATGGAGCCATCACCGATTCGATGCCCCAAGAATAAGATCTCCGTTTGTGCAAAGTAGCATTTCTCCCTTTTTACAAACAAAGTGTTCTCCTTGAGAACCTTGAAGATTATCCGAAGGTACTTAGACATGCTCCTCAAGCATTTGACTATAGACGACGATATCGTCTAAGTAGACGACCATGAACTTATCCAAATACTCCTTGAATAGTTGGTTTATAAGCATGCTCCTCAAATGCTCCATACTTGGTCACGCAGGTAGTCTTCTCTTCGTCACCTTTAGCAATGCGCACCTGCCAATACCTCGATCAAAGGTCGAGTTTTGAGAAATACTTGGCTTTGCCCAACTGGTCGAACAAGTTCGCGATGAGCGGGATGGGATACTTGTTCTTTACCGTCACTTTGTTGAGGGCTCGGTAATTGATGTATAGTCGGAGGCTCCCATCTTGTTTCTTCTGGAAGAGAACGGGAGCTCCGAATGGTGCTTTAGAACTGTAAATGAGACCACCACTTAGTAGTTCACCTAACTGCTTTCTGAGTTCTGCTAACTCTATCGGGGACATGCGGTAGGGTAGTCTCGCTAGAGGCTTCACTTCCGCTCCAGCTCGATGTTATAATCCACGCATCTGCGTGGCGAAAGAGTCTTCGGCAACTCGGATGGCATAATGTCAGTGAACTCTTTCAGGACGTTCGCCACCACAGCAGGTTCATGAATTGCCTTCTCGTCGAGTGGCTCTAGCTTCATAGCAGCCACGAATGTTAATTCACCTCTTTGCACCCCTTTTTTTAGTTGTAATATCGATATATGTTGGGGTTCCCTAGCTCCTCTCCGAAAGATGGGAACCACACAGGGGTTGTCACCTCCCATCACACATAGGGAGTTAAAGAACGACATTGGCACCAACTTTGTCGTGTGCATAAATTTCATTCCAAGAATCACTTGGAAGTCATCTAGTGGCACCGCCATCATGTTTGTGCTCCCGCTCCATGTTCCGATCTTGATGGGAACTCCTTTTGCCAAGCCGGAGATTTGCTTGACCTCCGAGTTCACTGCCTTCATTCGACTTGGGCTCGTCTCCAAGATCAGCCCAAGTCGCTTTGCTTCTCGATCGGTAATAAAATTGTGGGTAGCACCCATGTCCACCATTACATCGGTCGTTTGGCCATTGAGCTTAATATCTACGTACATCAACTCACCACTTCTTGTTTTTTATAGCCTTGTCTTCGCGTTCTCCCCCACTTGACCCCGCATGGTGTTCAACAAACACATTGCTCCTATTTGGGGTCCTTGCGACTCCTCATCGTCACTGCTGGATTCAGAACTACCCGAACTAAGAGCGACGGCCTTGCCCTTGTCTGATTTGGGGGGATAGATGAAAGTTGTTAAAGCATTGAGTGCCTGTTTTTGTGGGCACTCCCTCACCATGTGCGGCCCTCCGCACAAGAAGCATCCGCTAGGTTTCAGGGCCTTGCCTTTCGGGCTTGGCCCTTTGTGGGAACTCTTCATTGTTTACCCTCGAGCTCCTTCTCTCGAGAATATTTTGGAGGGCGATTGCTTGAAGATTATTTCCTTTTTCCTAGGTCTTCAAAGGAAATAAAGTCAGTGAGCCTTTCTGCGGCAGCAATTGCCCTGATCACGTCGGTGACATTCCTTCGATGTAGTTTTTGTTGAGCCCATGGCTTTAAACCATCGAGGAAGCTAAACGGCTTGTCCTTCTTAGATATGTCCTATATGTCCAGTATTAGCATAGAAAATTGCTTCACGTAGTCTTAAATAGAAGTATTTTGGTGGAGTTGTCTCAACTTCCTTCTTGCGACAAACTCTATGTTCTCCGGTAGGAACTGAGTTCTCTACTCTCGCTTCAAGTCCTCCCATGTGTCAACTTGACACTAACCTTATTGGATCTCCTCCCAACGGGTTCGTCACCAAAGTTTTACATCTCTATTCAGATACATTGTTGCTATAGAAACTTTGGTTTCTTTAGAATCAGGCCTCGTAGCTCGAAAGTATTGTTCCATATCGAACAAGAAATTCTCGAGATCTTTAGCATCTCTGGCCCCTCCATAACTATGAGGCTCGGGTGCCCTTAAGTTTTGTGGCGGCGCAACGCGGGTGTTGCTTCATCCCGCATTTAGTGCTCTTGTGAGCATGGTCACCCTTGAAGTGAGTTCCGCCACAACTTCCTACAGGTGTTGCACGGAGTCTTTGGTGTCATCTGACAATCGGACGACTAGGGCCTTAACCTTGTCGATCTTGGACTCCGCTTCTTTTTGTGAGCTTTCTATCCCAATAAGCCTTCGTTGGCCATGGTAGAGTTCCTCCAAGCTCGCTTCAAGAATATCTAAGCGGGTTTCCGCCGTTGTGAGTCTCTTCTTATGTCTCTTTTTCCCGGTTGGTGTACCAGATTGCGCCTCTTCCGCTCGCGGAGAGTAGCCAACTTCTCGCTCATCATGTTCACTATCGTGCTCCTCTTGAGTGGCTCCAACAGCATGAGAGTGAGTGTGCACTTGCAGCCCACCTGCAGCTGCTTGGGGAAATGGTCTGGCTTGCCCCGTCTTGCTTGATTTGCCACGATGTTTTACCATGGCGAAGTTGCGAAGTTCCTTCGCTGCTCGCTCGAAGTGCTTGCCCACTCTGATACCATAATTTCATGGACTTAGCTGGAATTACCTAAGTCATGAGGTACCCTTGCGGCAAAGACGCGAACTTAGCTTGCGTTGCCTAAGTCACGAGGCACTCTTGCGACAAAGAGAAAGTTGATTAGTCGAAGAACGAGCGACGGACAAGTTCCGACGTCTCACGAAAAGGGAAAGCTTTACAAGCAATTCAGCGAGCACCTTATGTGCACAAGAGAAAAGAGGGAGAGGAGGAAAACAAAGACTTTAGAGGGTTGAACGAATAGTTGCAAATCTACAAACAGTTGCTCACCGGGTGCCGGGTGTGATAACAAGTTCCCGTTAAGGTAACGTACGAACTTGCGAAAGATTATTTAACGCCTGACACTATACCGAAGTCTCATCCCCCATGGTGCCACTTGGGTGGTTCTAGGGTGCTGAGATGGCTGACATTTCGCATGTAGCAGCGGGCTACAGAAAACAGCCCGTGGCACGTGAAAATAGAGCTATTTTAGGCTGCTTTGGGGATGTTTTTGCTCGGTTCGGTGAACGATCGTACTATAGCGCTATAACTTATTCGAACTTATATTTTTACAAGTAAAAAGACTTAAAACCAAGCCAAAACATATTGCCAAGCAAATATACATGTAGATGAGAGTGACGAACGGTTCGTTAAACGGAATTATTGCGGGTGCGCAATGACCGTTCGTGACATTAAGACAAATGAAGTTGTATCTGAGACAGCCAAGGTGATTTTCTCTTGTGAGAGCTAGTTAAAGTAACCATCTTTCCTTGAGCAGAATAAAGCACCCAGATATGAACTATTGTTATGATCTAGCTAACCAAAATATTTACAGAATACAGGCTCTATTATCGTGTTGTAGACTTGCAAAGCAGCATGAAAATTTCTTTCTTGCAAATCCATTTTGTCCTCTCGTCATCCATTTACACAGATGGTCTGAAAGGTCAAATGAGATTCAATGTATAATCTAAGTACTGCTCAAATTCTTGTGCTTTTGCTTTCCCCTAGTTGATTGTCCATCAGATGATGACATGTTCCTATCCATTTCATAATATATCTGTACTTACGGGATGGCAAGGCTGTATGCCATGAACAATCGAGGCCTCTATAATACTCTATCTAAGCATGCCTTTATCCAAGTTGGTAATTTATTTTTGATTGCTTACGGGATGGCAAGGCAGCATGCCATGAACAGTTGAAGGCTTGAAGCCTCCTAGGATGCAAATCGGTGGGCAACCTGTTAATTAGAAGGCCACTTTGAACTGGCTATGTCTCCTGCATCTTCCCAGACCTTGGGCTTCTGCTTCCTTAAATGCTGATGATAATAATCTAAATTTTTTGATAATTATATCTCATCATGCACAAATGATGATCAAGCTAACATTCCTGCAGTTATCGATCATGTTGCTTCAAATATAGTCAACAAGTGCTGACATATGCTGCGAGAGTATTTTTCATTTTTATGTTGCAATTCTTTTGACACAAAACTGATTGTTGTTTCATCTATTATTTACCATAATATTTTTCTTCTCCCATCTCAAAAACCAGTTGTTTAATCATGACCTGTGTTTTCTATCCCTAGGATCATTCACATATTTATTTGATCTGCTCGTGCCATTTCAGACCAATAACAACAAGGAGGCCGATCAAAGAATGGTGTTTCCTGGAGAGCTGGGAGTCTATGTTGATAATATCTCATTCCAGCGCATCGGGTACTCTGTGGATGATAGAAGCAAGAGGACTTAAAAAGAACTTCACATGAGAAACCAACGGGTGACTCAATGCTGACCACCTTGCCACCTACTACCAAAGATTAAACTCAATGCTAACTGGTTTGATATAAACATGATTTTGTATGTCTCCGAGCATGCCTCGCAGAAAGAATGGTATTCCTGACTAGGATTTTAGCAATAGGAAGACCATTTGAGGACAAAATTGGCACAAAGAACAGTTGAAGACAAAGTGAAAGATTAACAACACTACATGTAAAATTTTGGAAAGTTACTCAGCCGAGCTTTTCATGAGATTACTGTTTAAACTCCTTTCCCAATGATAGTGTTTCAACCTCGATTTCTTTTCGGTATAATTTTTTTACCTGCTGTTATATAAACCTTGAATACAAGAAATCGAAGGTATTGCATCTATTCAAACTGCATGTATTTACATTAAAGGCAATGGACTAAAATATGCACAAAAACTAGAATATATTTATGTACATATTCACTATTTTAGTTATTTGTTTAAAGTGCATGGTATTACATTTATCCATTACGAAACACAAATAGGAAGGTCTCACATCATTAGGTAAGAGTAACCGTCAATGCAAATGATAGCAGCGGAAGCCGGAGGAGAGGATTAGGAGGAAGACATTAGAGCGACCTTAATTCCAAGAAAGGAAAGAGATGGTACGTTTGCAGAAACAAGATTGGGAGATCAAATAATATAAATGTTTGCAAAAGAGAATAAATTCAGTTGTAATTACCAAAAGGATGAACATTTTCCATCAAACTCCAATAGAATAAATTTGCAAACACACAAGAAGTAAAATGAAAATTTCCAAGACAAAAAAAGAAGTAAAATGTAGAGGGCAAAGACCTTTTCATTAACTTCAACAATTAATAGGCTGCTTTTGGCACCAAGAGCAAACGATGGCTTCTTTGGTGTTCCTCTTTGCATCGGTAGGCGCCAATTCCCTGTTGCTCCTTCTCAAAGCTACCTCCTAATCATTTCCTCTCCCCTAATAAAAAACCCCACACCTTCATCTCTTATGGTGTTGGCATTCCCCCATCACGTCTGACATGGTGAGGAGTTGGCCTCCATAGCTCTCTCTCTTGACACAGACCCCAAGAACAATACAAAATTCCGTAGCATGAGCACTTTGATTTGGACCATATATGTACGTTGCAAATGCATCGATCAAACTTACCGCAACCAGCAACGTTATGTGCACGTTCGTAGAAAGCAGCTAAGCATGCATAGGAGCACATTAGCTGTGGAAGAGATAAGGATCTGAAAGCTACACGGCTTCAAGTATGTGGGACATCATGATTCAGGCTCAAAGCTCGGAGTAACAAGGGACCTAATTTGCTTGGGGAATAATGGCTCGGATTCTACGAAAAAGGCCACAATAATGCATGTGTACCTACAAAAAAGGCTTTTGTACGTGTGTGTGTGTGTGTGTGTGTTGCATGTGAGGCATCACTGTAGCCGCGTGCTGTTAGTACGACAGAAAACGAAGGCAAACGAATTTGTGCATAACCACTTGGTAGGATTTACGAACTGTGTCCATGGCATTGTTGTCTCAGAAGTATCACCAACCCGGAGCAGTAGATAGAACACTATCTCCCACCAGAAGCCAGAAGAAAAGGTTCCTGTTACATTGTTGGAATAACATCATTCTGTAGCAAAGAGAGAATTCGTTGCCGAGTCCTTTTTATGTTAGATGAGAAGGAGAAGGAGCTAGGAAGGCTCGTCCCGTGCAATTAGAGAAGAGAGAGAGAGAGAGAAAGTGAGAGAGTGAGAGAGCGAGAGAGAGAGATATGAGACGGGAAGAGAAGAGAGAGAGAGGGAGAGAAAAGATCTACCGTCGTGCCTCACATAAAAGGGGAGAGCTCTCCTACCAAAGACTGCTCAAAGTTGGAGAGAGAGAAGGGTATAAGAATAAGAAGAACAGCGAATCAACATAGAGAAGAGGGAATGGGGCATCACTCCTGTTGCAACCAACAGAAGGTGAGGAGAGGGCTATGGTCTCCTGAAGAAGACGAGAAGCTCATCAGATATATCACAGCCCACGGCTATTGCTGCTGGAGTGAGGTCCCCATGAAAGCAGGTCTTGTTTCTATTCTCTCTCTCTCTCTCTCTCTCTCTCTAAAGTATGTCTGTGCTTGTCATTTGAGATTCTTATGCTTGGATCGTTGTACAGGGCTTCAAAGGTGTGGCAAGAGTTGCCGCTTAAGATGGATCAATTACTTGAGACCCGGCATAAGGCGAGGAAGGATAACGCCGGAGGAGGAGAAGTTAATCATCAGCCTCCACGGGATTGTTGGGAACAGGTTCTCATCTGCCCACCTTCCGAAATCATCGTCCGCATTAAGCTTCTTGAATGCTTGCACTGCCATCACTTTTATCACGAATATGATTACATTTTTTCTGGTCTCACTTCGTCTTCTCGCTGGCAAATCTACCGCAGATGGGCTCACATAGCAAGCCATTTGCCTGGTCGAACAGACAACGAGATCAAGAACTACTGGAACTCTTGGATCAAGAAGAAGATCCGCAAGCCTACGACACCCCAGCCTACCGCGTCCCCGAGAGTTGAGCTGGTCCACCCATCTCGCAACTCCATGAATCAACTCGATTCTACTGATCTCCATCGAGATTTAACGTCCAAGTCATCGCCGGATCCCATATTTCCTTCTCCTTGGCCTCTTTTCATGTTTGACGATGGAGGCGTCAGTGGCAGACACTCAGCCAGCAGCTGCACGAGGGAGGAACCTCTTCAGGAAGCGACATGTTCCGACATGTACAACGTCCCTAACCACAAGCAAGACGAAGCAGATATGCCTTCCCTCTTCGACTTGGTGAACAGCAGCATGACCTACAACAATTTGCCGCCTTTGGTTGACGACATGGAGAACACTGTCACTGAGGAGGAGGCACAGCCGTGTTGTCTGGGAGACAATGGGGAGGTAAGCGGGGAAAGCTTTGAGAAGAAAGGGCTGGGTGAGTGGCTGGTGCCACAGCAATACTCTTGCTTGCTTTCTTGGGACGATGTCCAGAGTCCCATTGGAGATGAAGCTATCATCACAACTTCCTCTAGTATGGCCACCATGGATACAACGTTCCCTTTCCCATGGCAATAAACACACGTCACACACACGAGGGAACATTTTGTGGTTTGGAATTGGATGGTCCTTTGATTTGTTTTGTTTGCTTGACATTGTGGATAACAGTAATAATGAGCGATGATCACGCAATATGGAGAACATTTGGAAGGAAGGAATGGAAGAAATGAAACGGGGAGGTGACCTCAATTCTCGGGTGTTGTGGTTGTGAGATTGTGATGCTAACTTCACACCTTCGTGTACTTCTTTCCTGACGGAGCGATGGCGTCGTGTCGACTGCAGGCGTGACCAGAAGAAGCATTTTGTCGACTGCCGGCCACCTCATACTGCATCCATAAATCCATATATTCTTTCCCGCATTACAAGTGACGCAACAGATATCCCTTTTGGCCTTCCGCCAGCTTTGCTCTGTTTCGACTGTCCTCGTGGATGCCCAACCTTATGTTCTTCGACGATGCCTCCTTTGTTCTCTGCAATTTCATCAAACATCTTTGACAATTGACATCGCATGCATCCATTATTTTACAGAAATCACACACATATCCGCATACGATTTTGTTAAGCATATAAGTAGAGCCCCGTACTTGTCGATTATTCTATCTAATGTTTGAGAGAGAGGATGGATACATGCAATTCTGAAATGCTTCTGCATCACTTGTGAATACAGCAACTGCAATCGACGGATTGCGATCAACAAGAGCTTGATCCTGTTAATATATGTTAGAACAGATCATCCATCCATTTTGGACTCCTCTCCTTCATCCACAACGATCCTCCTCCAAAACGGATGCTCCCTCCACACTCTGCCCATCTGCTCCATGGGTATGTTCCTGGTCTCTGGCAACAGCATGTGTATGAACATGGTCATGATGACCAGCCATCCCGCAAAGAAGAAGAAGATCCCGGACTTCATGTGGCACAGCATGGCCAGGAAGGTCTGAGCTATGATGAAGGTGAAGATGAAACTGACGGCCACTGTAATGCTCTGCCCTGCAGACCGTATCTCCAGTGGGAAGATCTCACTGGGGACCAACCAGCCCAGCGGCCCCCATGACCACCCAAAACCCGCGACGTACACACATATCAACAGCAGGACGAGGTAGGCGTATCCTCTGCTCACCCCACCGTGGTCGCCGAGCTGGGTCGCCAGTATTCCCGCAATTATCACCTGCGAAATCAACATTTGGATCCCCCCGATCAGGAACAGTCGACGCCGGCCGAGTCTGTCCACCACGATCATCGATATGAGCGTGGAGGAGATGCCGACCGCTCCCCCGACGACGGCCGAGATCAAGGACGCGTTCTGGCCCAGGCCGATGGTCCGGAACAGCACCGGCTGGTAGAACGCGATGGCGTTGATGCCGGTCACCTGTTGGAAGAAGGGGATGGCGATGGCCATCACCAGCTGGGGACGGTAATTTCGTCGAACGATGGTTCGGAGCGGCCGGCGAACGATCCGGGACGCGTTGCTGGCCGCGACGAGATCCTCCAACTCCTGGTCGACGTCGGTGGTGCCTCGAATCTTTTGGAGCAGCTGCTTGGCGTCGTGGACGTCGCCGCCCTGTTGAATGAGGCTGTTCGGAGTCTCGGGAAGGAAGAAGGTTCCGAGTGTCAGCAACAAAGCTGGAACTGCTGCTAAAGCCAGGGAGACTCGCCAGCCCCACCCGCCCTTAATGTTCGCGGTGCCATAGTTGATGATGTTCGCAATGAGAGCTCCGATTCCAATGCTGAACTGGAAGCCATTGTTGAACGCCCCTCGATACTGAGGCGGAGCCATCTCCGAGAGGTACAACGGAACGGACTGCATCATGATCAACAAGTCAGATACCGCCAGCGCAGTGTTCGACGCTGTAACACAAAAGACACACGCGCGCTCTCTCTCTCTCTCTCTCTCTCTCTTCGTTGCAACCTGTAGACCTTATGTTTCTACGAAATGAAGTCATTCATCGACTTGACTTTTCCGTTTGCTGTCATCACGACGGAACACGTATACGACGATGCGTCCTATAGATGGTGTGATGTCGCTGTTTGACGTATATTTAATCGAAGCCAAACACCTTTTTTGCAATCTTGCAAGCCGCCATTTGGGACCGCTTCAAGCAAATCATTGAAGCGCCGCCAACAGATACTTATCTTTAGGGTACGCTTTGAGTGGACCTCGTTTCAGATCAAACATGGTGCTTCAGAGAACAAAAGGTTTGGAATTCTTACCTGGTTGGCTAATCCGACGCCTATACCCAGCAAGACGCGGCCGAAGATGACCATGTAGATGTCAGCCGCAGCTCCACCGAGCGCTGCCCCGGCCATGAAAGCGAAACCCCCCGCCAGCATCGTCCGCCTGCGGCCGAACCGCCGCGTCACCCACGAGGCGATGAAGGTGGCGAAGAGCCCGGCGACGTACAGCGACGACGTGAAGGTCGTCAGCAACTGGCTGTTGAACTTGCAGTAGTTGCTTACGGCGGAGTCCCCTCTCATCTTGGCGTACACGTCTGGGAAGAACTTCTCCAGAAACGACTCCATGGAGGTCACTCCACCTACAAGTAGAACCGAGTTGAACGAAGAGAAGCTCACCCGTGGCTGGCCGACGAAGGGATTACTTACCTGAGATCCCGATGTCGTAGCCGAAGATGACGCCTCCCATGCCAGCCATGACGCAGGAGATGACCACAAAGGTTGTGACCCTGCCATTGTAGGTGGTTGCCGCTCCGGTAGCAGCCGAGATATGGACGGCCATGGGGGTGGATGGGAGGAGGGGAGGCGTCGCGATAAAGGACTGTATTTTATAGATCTTCGCAGTGTCGAAGAACACTTACAGAAGGGAACAAAGAAGAATAGCAGTCGTGATTGACTTTTTGGGTCTCCCTTTTTCTCTCACGTCGCGATGAAACGGGCGCAGGGAAAATTTCTACCTTCTATCCACTCTCATAAAAAGGAAGTAATCTTTTATTGATTGGGCCATGAAAAGAAAACAATTGAAAGAATCCTTGATTACCTTAATTTATATGAAAATATTGCTTACCAATTGAATCATTGATATGATTTCCTCCATTATTTCTATCAGAATTTACTCTTTTGCTTTTCCATCATGTTTGAAAAAAAATTTCATGATTCAATAAATTATCATGAAACATTATATTGCTATACCAGGATTCAATAATTTATACTATAATTAGAAATTATAATAGAATAATCAATACTTGCCGAATTAAAAATTCTGTAGATTTTGCGATATAGGAATGCAAGAATAAAACTTGGATAAATATTCATCGTATTCTATAATCATAAACAATTTAATCATAGGATATTGTTAATAATTTTGACAATTCAGATCCATAAGAAATTTCATGATCAAAACATAAATAAGTGACATTATCCTTATACAATCTAGAGAGTTATATATCATCATATAACCATCAAAACTCTTTATCATATCACAGTCAATACCAATACCAATTTATTTACATAATTACAATATAATCATATTATTACCAAAATAAATAATATTTCATATTAATATTATACAAGTCTAAAATAGGATACATTTTTAAATAATAATATTTCTCTCAAGCCTACGCTACTCTGCTCCTCTGACAAAACGATTTTTAAGAATAAACATTAGCAAACGATAGATAAATAATAATAGTCTTCTAGTAAACATCATAACTAACTCATATACCAGTAAAAACGACTATAAATGCTTATAGATAAATATTTTATAAATATACTTTTATAATCAATTTAGAAAAAAAAAATATATAATACCATATCATTTTTATGATTTCTATCAAATACACATAAATGACATATCAATATTTGATCGATAAAATAAATTTAAACTTTTTAATTGAATTGATATAGACTCAATTCATATGCAAAAAATATTATGATCTAAATCAGCTAAAAAATGTAACCTTTTAAGAAATATCTAAGTTTAGTCGCAAGATGGAAGGAGATTTGAATTGATATTCTATCATTAATTTGTATTAAAATATTTTTTAAGTCAATTATTCAAATTGAACAAATGAATATGTCGATTATTCTATTATTATATGATTTGGGTACTAAAATATTTTGAATTAATGGGTTCCAACTCAACAGATGAATGGATCTTTAATCATCATGATTACATACGTTGGATAAATGAAATATATGGGCCAAAATTTTGAGTTGGCTAACATTGGCTCGGGTCCAGACCGTTCGGCCGAGACATTATTATTTTCTTAGGCATAAATGCATCCCTCCAAACAGAAAATTTTTTGTATTTGGTTTGTTTACCCCAAAATTATACTTGTCACTATTATTTAATCTCTACTGAACATCATAAACAAATTAATTGTTGGTTAAGACTATAATTTCCAGTAATATCTTTTAGAAACTCTCTACGAATAGTGCAAATATATTTAGATAATTTATATTTTAATTTCAGTCATAATTAGAAATGATATTCTGGAGATCTTAGATATATGCCAACGATATTGGCACATTTGGACGATCTAAATAGAATGAATATATATATATATATATATATATATATATATATATATATAATATTAAATATTTATAATTTATATGTTTCTTTTCAATGATGAGTACAAGATTCAATCACAGAACATATATATATAATTGCTGACGTATGGAGCTGTGCAAATTATATGCTCTAAACTACCATTCTCATGTTCGTTTTCTTACAAAAATCAAATAAAAATTGTTGACCATATTATCACTGCAATAAACAACAGCAAAAAAAAAACACACACACACACACTTAAGTCGAAGCTTGTGTCAACTCCCAGTCTCCAAAGACATTCAAATCACATGGACCGTTGATTGGCTTCTTAAATAAGCCTGGCTGTGAAATGGACTACCCATCTCTGTGGTCATGATATAGACTAACATATCTTGCATTAATTTCCCAAGACATATATACGCACATCAATAACACCGAAGTATTAATGTTGTAGGTGAACTCTACAAGATCTAACAACGTTGATGCTTCTTTGACCGATAGATGGAGCAGCAATTAAAAGGCAGCAGCAAGCTTTCCGAAGGAGAGAGACAGAGAGAGAGAGGTGCGCGTGGACTATTTTTTGGAGTTGGAGGAGGAATGAGAAGAGGCATGGAGATGGAGAGCGAGGACGTGGAGGAAGAGTTGGAGGAGATGAGCGGTGGGCTGGACACGCCCCGTGGAGCTGCTCCGGAGACGGAGGAAGGCGGCGGCGGGGAAGCGGAGCAGAGGAGCGTCTATTACGACGAGGACCAAGGTTTGTATAGCCTCGCCGTCTCTCTTCGCGTCTTTATTCCGTTTTCTATTTTTGGTTCTCGAAACCAAGAAAAATGGGCAATTATGAAATGACGATGATGCCCTGGCGCAGTGAGTATAGAATGCCAAGACAGAAAGCATCGATTTCCTCGAAACCCTCTTCTGTTGTTATTTGTCGCTCGCTCGTTCCCGTTCTTGATCCTCTCCTTGTCCTCATTCTTCCCTGGGAATGGGAATGGTGAGCTTCGAGCGATCATGGGGTTTTCTTCTCTCTTGCTGCTGCATGCAGTCTATCATCTTGCTTTTATCACCTAGATCGGATTTCTTGTTGTGATGGGAGAACGCCACTGGATCTTGGCGGTAGGTTAGTTTCTTGATCTTTGAGACATGACTCTACATGGAAGAATGGCTTGTATATTGTTGTTGCTTCTCTCTTCTTGAACCCTCTGATTTTGATTCTGGCGGCAGGGTTTAACGAGTGTTTTTGGTCCTTTAGATCTCCATGCAAGAGTGGTTTGTGTATGGGTATCATTCCATCATGTCAACCAGATATCGTCTTGCTTCTCTCTTCTTGAATCTTTTGTCCTTGATGCTGCGGCGTCGGATTCATGTTGACGCTTCAGGGATTCGGCAGTCTTCCATTTCAATGTTCGGATGTCAGTCGTCACATCGTGAATCTCTTCGTTAGAAATCCTTTTCGGAATGGTTCTGTGATCAGCATCCGGGGAAGGGCGAGTTGGTTCCCTTGGATCCCTAATGATCTCTGTTTCTTTGTTTCCTCATCTGATGAGATCCTCTGACGCACACGAGCCGATGAATGCAATTTTTTTATAGAGAGGTTTGCTAGATTGCGATCTGATCCCGAAGAGGAGATATGAATATTTATTATAAATCTTGCCATCTTATTTAACTTCTTTTGCTTTATCTTAATGGTCTTTACATTAATTGTGTGATAATTGTTCTCAGCCATTGATGTGACTATTAGGTTATTTTCTTGTGCATCCGACATGACTAATAGGAAGTTGCTTTGCTTGATAATCTCTTATGGAGATATATGCATTCTACCATCTACAATTAGTGTCTAATTAACCACCAATCAGTTATGCCATGGTTTTTCAAGTATGTATATTTCTTTTATACAACTTCATTCACATTTTAGCATGCAGTTTATAAATGCATCTGAGCTCTACTTTGAACAAATTAAAGTACGGAATTTCTTAGTTCAGACATTACCAACTATTTCATTATGGCATTAGGTTCTTTGCCTTTGTTTTGTCGTGTCTAGTCTAACAATATCATTATGGCATTAGGTTCTTTGCCTTTGTTTTGTCGTGTCTAGTCTAACAATATCAATCGGGTGGCTTGTGCAAAAAGTCCTGATTGCACAATCAACTAACCTCTTTAAGATGTTGAAATTAGATTTCCTTCAATAAAATCAAGGTACTGAAATTAAATGAATTTGAGATTGAATGACTTGGTGTTGAATTTGTTGTTCACGATACCATATAATCAAGATTTTCAATTTCGAATGATACCGTCGGCAGTACACGGACCGCTCGCTACTGGGCGGTACCGTCAATTGAGGTTGTTTCCGCCCCGTCACCATGCTAAATCGATCGGTGAGAGTCGATTTTGATTGTCGTCGCCCGCTACGGGGCGGTATTAGTCGAGGGAGAAGGAAGAAGAGGGAGAAGAAAAGGGAGACCTTGGAGATCCGGGGTCGCTCTCCCTCAACGATCTCGATCCGTCGCTGCCCTCTCTTGTCGGACGTCGTAGATGAGATGTCGTCTACTTCTCGTCTGAGGTGACGAGGCCTCGGCATCGTCCGCGACTTCTCATCCGCGCGGGGAGAAGAAGCCTCGGCAACGACGTCACCGAGGCTTCGCTGGGAGAAGAAACGAGGCGTCGTGGCCCTTATTATTATTATTATTATTATTATTATTATATATATATATATATATACACACACACACGCCAGAGCGTACTGCTCAGTATACTCGTACCATACCGTATCAAGCTGATCTTGATACTCCGGTATGATACGAAATTGCAAACCTTACATATAATATCATTGTAGAGAACCTTATTTGCAAAGAATGAGATGTTCGTAAGTTATGGGAGTCAGAAGAAATTATTTAGAATTTTGCTTTCATTAAAAAAAAAATGCATAACTACATGTAGTATTGTGATCAATTTTACAAACAACCACTAGGCTTAAAATATAAGAAATAGAGTGTGAAACCAGTGATTTAAAAAGCGCTAGATGCCAAGATCAAAAAACACCCGAGGCGCTAGGCGCTCGCCCGAGCGAAGCGAGGCGCTAAAATATAAAAATATATAATATAATTAATAAATATAATTATTTAAAATTTTAAATAAAAATATGCTATTAAATTAAAAAAATCATAATGTCACATTAACAAAAAATTTCAAAATTCAAAACAATAAAATTTTACATCAAAGTCATTCATCATAATTAATATTATCATCATTTTCACACAAATCATCTTCATTGAATTCGTCTTCTTCCTCTTGTCCTTCGACTCTTTCCTCTTCATCAAGATATGTTTCATTCTTTATGTCTTCAACAATAGCAGGAGCCGAGCTTGATGCTTTTGCACTCATTTTTCTCTTTGTCATCTGTCTTGTATATGTTTGTAATTCTTCAGCACCTGAAGCTCTTGTCACATCTCCCCATGTCAATCTATCATATTCAAATACAAGCTCGTCTTCGGCATCTTACAAGTTAGTACCCATTTCTCCTACTAACCATTCATTTGAATCATCAATATCTTGTAATGAGATTGAATCAAATCTATTTTGCAAATAATAACGAGCTTTCAAAGCTTGATTATACTTTATGTAAACAAGATCGTGCAATCGTTGATGTTCCAATCGATTTCTTCTCTTCGAGTGAATCTGTCATGTCATATAATTTAAAAATATATTAATACATCTATCTAAATAAATAAATAAATTAAAACAAAAATATTTAGTGATCCTTACATGCTCAAAGACACTCCAGTTTCGCTCACAACCCGAAGCACTACATGTCAAACTAAGTACTTTGATAGCAAATTGCTGTAAGTTCGGGGTGGAATTTCCAAATAGGCTCCACCATTCAACTGCAAAATTTATGTTATTATTAGCAATAACATAGTAACATAATATATATGAAATTAATTATATCAAATTATTAATACCTGGAGACGTAGTTGTCCTGGATCGAACGACAATTGGAATTCCAAAAATACCTTCGGCATTTTTATATAAAGATAATTCATGAATAATCTTATCTTGAACCTCAAGGCTGGGAACTAATCTTGCAACGCACTGATATAACCCATCCAAAACTTATGCATCAAACCTAACAGATTTAATCTTATAAAAGAATTCAGGATTCAAATAATATCCTGCTGCATGTAAGGGACGATGAAGTTGACAATTCCATCTTTCGCCAATGAATGTAAAAATTTTCTCATATTTTTCTTTATTTTTATTAAAATATCTTTTAATCGTCTCTTTTGTTCTATCCATAACCTCATAAATATATCTCATTGCAGACTTATTTTCATTATCCATCAACCGAAGGACTTGAACAAGAGGGCCCATTACCTTTAATATATAAACTACATGATTCCAAAAGGATGACATTAAGATGATATTAGCAGCCCTCTTGCCTTTTGCTTCTTTTGTCTATTTGCTTGTCACCCATTTCTTAGAGGTAAACATGTTTCTCAGATTATGTTTTTGACGATGCATGCTCTATAATGTCAAGAATGAAGTTGCAAATCGGGTGATACCATATCTCACTAATTCTTTGTTCCCTATAAATTCTCTCATCATATTCAAAGCCCCAATATGATTATAAAGAAATCCAACAATAAAAATTACCCTTTCTAAGGTTTTCTTGATGTCTAAGATCTTTCTAATATCCTCCAACATTAAATCAATACAATGTGCTGCACATGAAGTCCAATACAAGTGTTGTCTTTTTGTTTCAAGCAATTTACATGAGACAAAGGATAACAAAAATGATAAGACTTAAGAGTTTAACACATTTAATTGAAGATAAAATAATTAACAAATTCAAAAGATGAATATTACCAACTAATACATAGTTGCTTCTATTGTCGGTTATGATTTGAACGATATTTTGTTCTCCAATTTCTTCCACGAAGTTGTCAAGTAAATCATATATCTTGTCTCCAAATTTTACAAAAGATGAAGTATCTATTGACTTCACAAACATAGTCCCTAAAGAACAATTAACCATAAAATTAATTATACTCCTGCGCCTCCTGTCAGTCCAAACATCTGACATAATAGAGCAACCATGTGTTGCTCGTAATTCTTTATGACCCTTTAGCAAGTCATTTGTATAAGTCAACTCATTTTACAATAATGGAACTCGCATCTCATAATAACTTGGAGGTTTTAATCCTGCACCATATCTTCCAATAGCTTCAATCATATCCTTAAAACTGTCTAAACGAGTTGTACTAAGGGGAAGATCAGCCTGATAGAAGAAGCGAGCAATGTGCTGAATTGTTCTTCCTCTTATTTCTTTATCACAAGCATCACATATATTTTTTTGTCTAAATTTTGAGCCTCCTGCTTGCCCTTGTTGTTTCTAGGATCCTTGAAACATATATAGATCCATCGGTCCTTTTTTACCCTTCTTAGTACTCATAATTTTTTTTCCTTTTTTGTCATATACTTTTTTTCCACTTGGGTTAATACTCATAGAATAATCTTCTTCTTCATCCCTGAGATGTTCAACATTATCTTCTGGTTCCCTTAAGATTCATTCTTTTGTATCTTCTTTTCATTCATAAAACTTAGCAACTCTTCTTTTACATCAGGTGGACACTTTTTACAAGCTGCTGCATTCTTGAAATTTCCTACTAGATGTTGTTTTATACGAAAAATACCATTTCTAGTAGTCTTATCGCAGAATATGCAAGTCACTGCATTAGGATCTTTCGGATCCTTCAGATAATTATACTTACATGCAGGATCTTTTTTTGATGCCATTAGAGACTCTATTGAGTTGCTCTGTACACTTGCCATTTATCTTGAAACCTAACGATAATTTCAAATAAATAAAAATTAACAGTATTAAAATCAAAATAATATATTATTAATCTATTAACAGTATTGAAAATTAATAATTTCAAATAAACCTAACAATATTAACAGTATACAGAAGGAGAAGAAGGAAGAGTGTAAGGGGGTGCTGAGTCTGCTGATTGAGAAAAGAGGAAGCGACAACGGGAGCGGGAGTGTAAGGAGGCAGCGGCAGCGGGAGCGGGAATGTAAGGAGGCAGCGGGAGTGTAAGGAGGCAGCGGTAGCGGCGGTGGGAGCAAGAGCGGCGACAGCGGCAGCGGTTGCGAGCAGTGGGAGCGGCAGCGGCAAAGAGCAGTGTTAAGGTTGGGCAGCGACAGCAGATATCGGTTTTAGTTGGTTCGATTGAACCAACTAACCACCGGAGACCGAACCAGACCTAAAATCCTGGTTCGGTCACCTGGTTTAACCCAGGCGCTCGCCCGAAGCGCCCAGCACCTGGGCTCGGGCGAGCGCCCAGGCGGTGCCTCTTTGAAGCGCGCCGCCTGGAAGTTTAGCGAGGCGCTCGAGCCTCGCCTCGCCTCGCCCGAGAGCCTTTTTAAATCACTGTGTGAAACATACAATTGCTCGCTTTTCTCTTTTTCATTCTAGAGTAGTTCTCTTTTGGTGATTGAGGAACATACGAGCAAGGATTGAAATTTCGGTTCGTATCGACGTGCCGAGCCCTACTCTATATGGTATATACCAAGGCGTACCGACGGCATGCTGGGGCATACCAACGATACGCCCAAAATCATAAAAAAACCTCTAAAAATAGAAAAAAGTTAGATTAGGGTTTTTAAGTTAGAAATAAATATAAATTTAGTATCATTTTAGCAAAACTAATATAAATTAGGGAAGAATAATGTTATATATCTTTTTGAGCTTTAAGGAGTACCTTTATGGTTCGTTCCAGATCATTTTTATGTTAATATTGAGTTATCTACGAGGAAATTATTTAAATTTTATAATTTATTTTTTTTATATAACTTAAATTTTAAAATTCAAATGAATTAAGTAATTAATCGATGAATATATCTAGTTCTACCACAAAAAAGAACGGCGAGACTCCACGGGCAGTGGATCGGGGTCCTCGATCCTATGTATCTCTATATCAATATGATATGTTTGTCGGACCCAATCGTAAAATTGATCCCACGACAATGTATTGATATACTGTATGCTTTGTTGAGTTTAGGAGAGTGAAAATGTGAGAATAAGAGAGAGATGCGAGTGAAAAAGAGTTTATGAGAATTTAAGAGATTGAGAGAGTGAAATGAGTTGAAAGAGGACGGAGGAAAAGGTTTTAAATATCTATTCTAAGCTTCAAACGGTTAAATTGACCATTTGAAATAGGGTAGTCTCAGCCAGTAATCGTTAACGGTCGAAATCTGAGCGTATCGACCGGTATAGGTCGGTAATGGTCGGATTTCAATCGTTACTGCCTGGTACAGATCCTATATCGCTTGATATTAGGTGAAGTGACCGGTACCGTCCGGTAGACGACAATCTGCGTATCAGTATCTTATCGGACCGGTAGATATCGCCCGTATCGGGCGGTACGCATCGGTACAACAAACCTTGCATATGGGTACTTTTCTATTTCTTTGGCTGAAGGAGTATGGAAGTGTCTCACTGCACTTGGACCTTCCCATTAGTTGGTCCTGATAGACATCATATTTAGAATCATGAAGGTAGCTATCAAGTGATGATGGATGTCAAATCACTAAGACTGCTTGAATCATTTTGTCTCATTGAATAAAGGTACATTAATTTTCTATTATATGAATTTAGTGCAAGGAGATAATACTATGTCCATGATCTTCTTAAGTCTAAGAGAAGCAGATAAAGGCAGTCTGTGTCTATCATAAGGCAAAATGTTGAATATCATAAGACAAAAAGTTGAATATTCATCATTTTGATGCTCATTAATGCCAAAAGAAACTTCTCATCATTGTTTTTTTCCTACTTACTAGAAACCAGAATTTTCATCTTGTGAATCTTTATATTGTTGTTTATTTTAAGGATCATAATCTCGTACCAAGGTACTATACTGGTCCCCGATTGGACCAATACATACCACATACCAACCAGTATTGGGTGCCGATATATGGTACACCGGCATGTATTAGAGACTCAAAGAGGAATAAGAAGAAGAAGAGGAAGGAAGAGATGGCTGTGGAGGAAGAGGAGGAAGAAGGAAGAGGTAGGAGGAGGAAAAGGAAGGAAGAAGAGGAGGTGGTGGAGGAAGAGGAGGCAGTGGAGAAACAAGAGGAGGAGGAAAGAGGAAGAGGAAGAAAGAGGAGGAAGTGGAGGCGATGAACGAAGATGAAGAAGAGGGTGATGGAGGAACAAGAAGAAGATGAAGGAGGTAGAAGAGAAAGAAGAAGAGGTGATGGAGGAAGAGGAGGAAGCATATCCAAGGTTGATGTTGGTGGCCGGCTGGGAGGTAGTGGCAGCGGATGGCAGGAGGATGATGATGGTGGCTCATGGAGCTCCGCATGTATGGAGAAGAGAATGCAAGCTCTAATTCAAGTTTTAAGTTCTTTTTTTCTTCATTAATAGACCGAAATGGATTGCCCAAAATAGGGGTGGTCTGTGTCTGTATGGGCTCCAACTGGTATATATCGGTCAGTGCGAGCTGAACCAGCCAAAACTGCAGTCCTTGATTTATGATCTTATAGCTACTGTTACTTGTAACATCAATATTAACAAATTTAGTGTACAATATATGGCAGCCCATGCTGCAGTCACAGTTGAAATTGGTGGAATGAAGCCCCAAACAGGATGATCAGATTGCTAATTCTCAAGAAGTTGCCAATGGAAGATCAGATTTTAAATCTCATTTGATAAATGATCAAAAGGACCTTGAAAAAGCAAATTATGTCTTAATAGATACAAAGATGGAATATGGGTCAAATTCACAATGTTATTATGAAAACATGGCGAATGACTGAAAGCAAAGATGAAATAGCAGTGCATGAACATATTATGGTACAAAAATTAGTAAACTGAAAGTGACAGAGTTTGATCATGAGAGGATATTAGAGGAACAAGATACACATGATTTGTACTGTCCTAGGTGTAACTCATGCATCACAAAAGGAAATGGTCAGTTAGAGGAATTCAACATGATGTGCCATCAAAGAAAGTGCATTAACAACTATATGGTGCTTTGGATACTGAATTTGTTTCAGGTTGACAAATTTAACTGATCCACCAGAACCAGATGTATTCATGTGTTTATCACGTGTCAGCTTTTTCAGTCCAACAGGTTTGCACCTGTTAATTCTGCCTCTGTATGTATCTAACAAAGTGTATAAAAATCAGATGTTCTTAGGATAGATAGCCTGTAGTGGCCTTTTGCTTTGTGATGGTGATAAATTACCACTCCTGTAATATACAGATATTCTACGATGTTCTTACATTTTTGGGCACAATCCTCACATTGTGGCTCATACTAAGTCAGTTTTGCACTGGCAAGGGTCATGATGCAGCAAGGAAAATCATGGTTTTAAGTTTTAACTTTTAAGTACTATGCATGCTTTTAACTTATTAGCTTCAACCTTGAATTGATGGGAAATGGATATAATGGTTGCTCTCTTTGTATTCTGAACAGAGGGTGGTTTTAACATATTTCACATATTTGAGAAAGGAAAGGATACTCATGTGCAAAGTTCAGAGCAAGTGCCCGAGAAGAAGATAAATTGGATTTCTTCTATTTTTAAAGTGGATAGAAGCAAAACGAAAGAAAGCGAACCAGGTGTGTTTCTATTGCATCTTTTTGTGATTTATGGAGCGAACACTTGGTCTAAATTCATCCTAATAACTTAGATCTATCATGCTAAGTAATTAACTTGTTGCATTGGTAAAACATGTGACTGGCAATTAGTGTAAATCCCACAAAATAAATGAATTATTAGTCTCAAAGATAATTAAGATCTTGTCTTGAGTTGTTTGGTTGCCTCCATTTAAATTTACCTTTTGTGTTATGTGTCAGATGGAAATTGAGATGCCATTTAATTTGGTCATGTTATTAAATGAACAAACTTCTTTCATTCTGGCTACATATTCTTGATGAATTTCTGAGTTGGGTTTAGATCTCTCATTAGTTCTGAAACATGGATATGGTTTGCCTAATTACCTTCAACTACTTCTGATGGTCCCAAAAGATATTTCTTGTTCTTGCAAATTCTATTTTTGTAATTCCCTTTTGGTCAATTGATCTGACTCTGTGGATAGCTTTCACAGTTTTGTCTCTTTAAGATTATATTATTTTCCTGTATTAGTTAGTTACTGTTCTTTAGTCAATTGTTATGAAGCTAGGATTTGATGTTCTTTCATCATATATTCGTTTACTGTAAATTTGTTGATAAAAAAACACAACTGGGGATGTGGACATTACTCATCATACCCATTATTGATGAAAGCTGGAGTGAATCTTATGCCATTCTAAGGTTGTTAGGAGCTTTAAAGCCCAGTGAATCTTTTACCACCGTTAGAAGAGTCGATGACTTCATACAAAAGAGAAGAAAGAATCACCTCCCATAACTCTGCATAGCAAGGTTCGTAATACCGTACCGTACCGGTATTTCGATCCGGGCTCGGTACCGGTACGGTACGGTATACCGAGCGGTATACCCAGGTGTGCCGAGTACTGTAACAGCACTATAGTGCTACAGTGCACTGCTAC
Source organism: Musa acuminata AAA Group (assembly GCF_036884655.1). NCBI lineage: Eukaryota > Viridiplantae > Streptophyta > Magnoliopsida > Zingiberales > Musaceae > Musa > Musa acuminata. Next base: position 41,836,320 of record NC_088354.1, on the reverse strand, counting down.
AGTGCTACAGTGCACTCGGACCGGTAACAGACGGTCCGCGTACCGACAACCTGTCGGACTGGTACGTACCGCCCGTACCGGGTGGTATGGTTCGGTACGGCAGACCCTGCTGCATAGTGCTTTGAAGTTTTTAAAGTCTCAAATCATTTCTCAAAAGAATGATAGGTTTGTTATTCTAAAGTGAACTAAGAAATTAATATTGGAATATAACTAGGTTGGTCTATAGTCATTACTATTAATTTTATATGCAGCCTTATATGGGAATTGGGAAAGATCAACTTATGTGGCCTTATCTCCTTAAGTAGTGGGGCTGTAGGGATAACTAATTTAATAAAACAAAAGCATAACATGGATATGGAAATTAAATAAATATGTGTCATTTTTTCTAGTATTACATATATGGAGATAAAATTTGAACAATTTATACAATATATGATCATCATATGTGCAATTCATGAGATGCATAATAATCATTTGCATGAGCAACATACTAACAGTATTAAAAAAAATGCTTTCCCTGAACAATATTCATAGAAACACTTCAATCACTTATATGAAACATTAAGGATAATATTCTTATTGTCAATACTCGGTTCACATATATGTATGTACATATACATATGTATATATATATGTATATATACATACATATAAACATGGTTCGCATTACCGGTTTGTATCGGTATACTGATCGGTTGTTAGTATGGTACATACCGAGCATATCGACACAAGGTATACTAGGGTGTACTAATATACTGCCTATGCCGGTCCTCTATTGGACCAGTATGTACCACTCGTATCAAGCGGTATGCTTCGGTACATCAAACTTTGCTCACAATAAAGCTTATTAATTTATCTATATCCATTTATAGTTCTTTTTACATGAGTTTTTGAATTAGAGGTTGAATAACAAATTAATTTTAAAGGTCCATAATACTATCAGAGATGGATTTACAGACCTCCAGTATTACCAGTCTGACTAAGGACCAATTCTGGACCTTATAGATCAATACCGATAAGTATTTATTTATTTATTTGTTAATAAAAACTTTATATTCTTTTAGACTTGGTAATTCTGAAACGTTTAATTGTTTCACTAGCAAGTCTAGCTGCATATTGATGATTATTGCAGTAATTTGTACAACTCTAGGCAACAATCTAAATTACTGATCACAACATCTTGGTCGATATAGCAGAAAGAACATTTCAAAATTTTGATTTATCTATGAATACATCATCAACATAAGTAGGTTCATCATAGAAAACAAATGAAGATAGCTGATATAGTAGTACACACACCCTAACAGAACACTGTCAACGATAAATATCAAGATCACCAAGGGGACAGAAAAGAACATGACCAGCTGCGATTGTACCAAAAAAAAGGAAGATTTGGTACTTCTCAAATTACAATTATTAATAATGATCAAATTGCAATGTTAAAACCATATCTTGGATAATAGGTAAGATAGTATTTTATTCATGACTCATTCCAATTTCTAAGGTGAGAATTTGAGCTAAGGGAAATTTGGATCTCAATGCCGAAGGACCATTCCTAGAAAAGGCAGGAAGTACCATATCATTCCTTACAGTATTGATAACTTATAGTATTGAAACCTTTACAATGCAGCATAAGAAAAACATATAAATCAATACAAAGGCAGATCCACTTAAATGAGTATGCTGTCTGTACAGTTTGAGTAAATAGAAAAGACATAGATTGCATATTATACATGAAATCATGATATTTCTATAAAAAAGCTCATAACAGCCTAACTTGCGTAACTTGCGTGCATTAGGTAACTGCAAGAAGGAACTTTACTGAAATTATAAACCAGCCTCAATTGTTTCCACACATTTCCATAAATATGATGATTCTCTATGTTTAGGACCCAAAAAATGACCCATATAATTAATAATAGTTGCTATAACATTTTACAATAAGCAGGGAAGGCAGAACAAATGTCCAGGTAAAAAAAAAGTATAGTGAATAGACAAGAGCGATTTCCCTAGAAAACAAAGTTTTGGATATCGGTTTGTACCAACGGTACACCTTAAAATCTTAAAAATATTTTCATCTATCATGCCAAGGCATATTGATCGGTACACCTCAGTAACGATCGAAATCCAGGGTGGTACCGGTCTATACGTCTTGGTACCGATATCCTCTTGGACTGGTATGTACTACCCGTACTAGGCAGTACACATCGAAATTGAGAACCCTGCACATATATATTTATATATATAAATATATATATATGTATACATATACATATATGTATATGTATACATATATGTATATGTATACATATACATATATGTATATAGTTTCTAGTGTAGATATGTTTTTTTAATACATGTTTTGTAATGTCTTAAATGCCTGTCATTGTGCTAGGAAGTGTCCAATGAATATCAATATCTTACATGGATATGTCATGGATACAACAAGAATCAAGAATCTTTTAGTTTTTATGTTTCCTAGTACTTTTTCGTATGAAATTACTGTTGAATTTATATGTTTTGAATTATGTTGCACCTGCATGGTTTCCAGCGAGCTAAGAATTCACCCAGAAACTTCCATGGACATTATCAATTCATGTTGCCTTTGTTAAATAGAGAACCACTTATTCTGTTTGTATTAAATCAACTTATAAAAGGAGAAAATGATGCCTACAAGTAATTAATTTTTTGAATACTTATAATCAGCACTAATGTCATCACTTATATATGCACTGAATAATATTAGAAAAATAGACAATTTCACTAGTTGCCTGCTAGTGTGTCTTGCATGTTATTACATCACAACAATCTTTCACTAGTGGCAACCAACAGTTTGCAGCTTCTTCCATATCCCTGCCAATATTATATATCTTCCTAAATGGCTCTATAATCAGTTAAATGTGAAAGATTATGACTTAAAGTAAGTGTCTATATGCATTTCTTTGTATACACAGGAGGCCCAACCACTGTAGAAGGAAAACAAATCAGGGAAACATCATCCTCACTGGGAAGTGCAGAAACTTGACACTAGTGCAACTCTCCTAGAAAAATAACCATTCAGATCTTGTATATAAACAAATTCAGTGCTGCTTGGTATGAATATATGGAAAATATTATAAAACAAATCCAGTGATGCTTCACATATGAAAATATAGAAAATATTATATCTATCTTTAAGTGTGTAAAAACATTGTTTGTACTTTGTAATCTTCAGTATCTTATTGATCCTGATTACTTACAATAGTTATTTTGAGTGGGAATTCATAAAATAATGATTTCCAGATAAACAAGCAAAACATTGGTACAACTGTACCAGGAAGAAAACTTGACAATCATGGAATTGCCACTGCAGTAATTGATGCAGATATGATATTGTACTCCAAAGAGATTTAGGCATAAAAAAAGGGGTACATGGACTTATAGCTGTTGACATGCTTCAAGACATTTTATTTATATGATATCAAGCAACAAGCTTAGAGTATAACTGCGGCTTCAATTCTTGTAATCGTGTAACTGCAACCTTCAATTTTTGTAGTCAGTCATAAAAGCTGAGCCTTCACTGAGTAATATGGTAGAATGGTAAAAAATTATATATGGTAGAATATTATAAAATATGAATATTTGAGCTTTGCAAATAATTCAATCTATAAACTACATCTTGCATCTTCAGTTATTGAGATTCACAAATTAATGCCTGACGATTCATATCTCTTGATGACATTGTAAAAAGAAAAGCTTATTATCTTGCCATCTTTAACTTAGCATGCATTTCCTGTTCTCCTGATTGATGTTTAAGGCGATATCTCATCTGGTTAACATTTGTTTTTCTATATGTCACATTTATGATTTTTTATTCATTTTTTAAATAAAAGTGAAGTACTAAACTCAACTTAATTGTCAGGGACTTGTAGAGTTGTCCTCTCTAATTTTTTACGGATCCAATTTGTATAGACTATTTTTCCAATTTTCCAGCCATTATCTCATCTTAACGATTCATTTCTATTAGCCCTTAGATGTGACAGGATGGATGGAGCCCATCCTGCCATGTGGGGCATACCCATGAATGGCTGAAGGGTGAATGGACAGCTGTGTTGGGGATGAACTGCACCATACCAACTGGAAAGGATCCTAATTCTGCATTTGTAATTCTAATTGTTTTTTAGGGTTTTACTCGTGCACTTATATAAGGATGTGAAATATCTAAACACGGATGGATGATGTGATTAAAATGCCTTAAGTCCATTTTTTGTTAGTTAGAAGACTGTGATGCATCTCTTTGGCTCTTTGCTTCTGCACCTATTCTTTAGTCCATAATAATATTTTCTTGTCTATTATAATTGGGTTCTATGACTATATTGAAACATGTGGAATTGTAAATTTAGGAGCTCATCGTTGAAAAATGTTTGGAGTTTCTCAAATTTGTTGTAATTGATGGAAATTTGCTGAGCTAGTCATGGTCAATACTCACATCTTTGTTTTCTGTTTGTTTTGGTAGATTTCTCAGTAACTTAAAATGTAGTTAGTAACACAGTGTATTTCTTCTTAATATTCTTTTTACCTGTTCATCTTTGTGCTATGCATTACCTTATATTTTCTCATGACCAGCAAATAATTGACATTTATGTCAACTTAAGTAATTAGCAATAAAATTTTATCTTCCTATGCATAACCTTTGCTTGCTTCTTCAGCAGTTGTAGAAATATTTTGTCACTTATGTGCATATGATGATTTTATCCAAGTATCTGAACTTGTCCGTGTACTTTTCTTCAGCTGGATAACTTATTTGACCACAATCATATTTAATTTGTATATGATGCAAATTTGTTATCCAAAATGCTAATATTTTGAATGATTCTAGATAAGATGTTTAGTGGACCGTCTAGTGTTAGTTTCAAAGAACAGATGGAGGATCGATCCAAACTACATGATCCTGCCACTCAGATCACATCCACTTCAGGAGCTATGGTTCAGACCAAAAAGTGAATTTATGTTGGAGTAAAAGATGTCAGAATAAGGGACCAGTGATTTAAAAAGCTCTAGGCACCAAAAGGTGCTAAGGTCCAAAAACGCCCGAGGCGCTAGGCGCTCGCCTGAGCGAAGTGAGGCGCTAAAATATAAAAATATATAATATAATTAATAAATATAATTATTTAAATTTTTAAATAAAAATATGTTATTAAATTAATCTAATAAATACAAATACTATTGCTAGTATACAGTATACCGTTAACAATATACTATCGAAAGAGGAGAAGAGTATAAGGGAAGAGTCGGAAGACCGAGGATGTTGACTGAGAAGAGCGAGAGCGGCAGCTGCGAGCGATGATAGTGGCAGCGGCAGCAGCGATAGCGGGAGCGGCAAGCGGTGACAGTGGCACCGGTAGCAGCGAGCAGCGGAAGCGACGAGTGGAGACAGTGGCAACGGTAGCAGCAAGCAACGGTAACAGCAGCGGGAGCGGCAAGCGAAGACCGTGGCAGCAGTAGCAGTGGTAGTGGGAGCGCGAGCGGCGACAGTGGGAGTGGCAGCGATAGCAACTAGCAGCGGCAACGGTAGCAGCGAGCAGCGGCAGCGAGAGCGGCAACAGCAGCAACGACAGCAGTAGCGTGAACGACGAGCAGGGTTAGGGTTGGGGAAGTCACGCTGATATTGGGGAAGTCACCATACCTCAAACGTTGGTTCGGTCACCTAGTTTAACCCAGGCACTCGCCCGACGCCTGGGCTCGGGCGAGCGCCCAGGCAGCATCTCTTTGAAGCGCGTCGCCTGGAAATGAAGCGAGGCGCTCGGGCCTCGCCTCGCCTCGCCCGAGCGCCTTTTTAAATCACTGTAAGGGACGATCCAGGTAAATTTCTTTAATGACCAGAAAATTATGAATGGTAAAAGGATAAATTGTGAAAACAATTATCCAAGTGTAGCTTAAGCTAGCATATACAACACTTATGATGACATACTATTTCATTTATTTTCTTTGGACTTTATCTATCTGAAATTGTCCGATGTGACAGCTTCTCTATGCTTTTGTCTTTGTTCATTCATGAGTTGATGCTACTACTGAAATAACTTCTCAAATTGACCGGATAATTCGAGGTTCAGAAGCAAGTGCTACTGAAGCTTTGGCACATTCAGATGTTCGGATTAATGCGACAGAGCAAACTACCAGAGATGCTGAAATAAGCGATGACAGGTTTAGTGGGCCACCTGGTGTTAGCTTTGAAGAACAGACGGATGATCAACCTGAACTACATGATTCTGTCACTCAGACCATATCCACTTCAGAAGCTATGATTCAGACCAAAGAGTTAATTTATGCTGGAGTTAAAGATAATGATGGTAGAATGAGAGATGATTCAGGTAAATTTCTTTATGACCTGAAAATTATGAATGCTAGAAGGCTAAATTGTGAAAACAATTATCTGAGTGTAGCTGAAGCTCAGCATATACACTTATGATCACAGATGACATACTATGTCCTTACTTGCTTTGAACTATATATCTCTGAAATTGTCTGAAGTGACATCTTTGCTATGCTTTCGTCTGTTCATGCAGGAGTTGATGCTACTAAAATAACTTCTCAAAGTGACCAGATAATTCAAAGTTCAGAAGCAACTACTACTGAAGTTTTGGCACATTCGGATGTTCGAATTAATGTATTAGAGCAAACTGCCAGAGATACTGAAATAAGCAATGACAGGCTTAGTGGACCTTCTAGCGTTAGTTTCAAAGGACACATGGAGGATCAGTCCGAACTACATGATCCTGCTCAGACCATAACCACTTTAGGAGCTATGTTTCAGATCAAAGAGTCAATTGATGCTGGAGTTAAAGAAAATGATGTCAGACTCAGAATGATGGACGATTCTGGTAAATTTCTTTAGTGACCTGAAATTTATGAGTTGTAGAAGGCTAAATTGTGAAAACAATTATCTGAGTGCACCTTAAGCTAGCATATACAACCCTTACGAGGCCTACTATGTCATTATTTGCTTTGTACTTTTATCTATCTGAAATTGTCTGAAGTGACAGCTCTCTATGCATTTGTCTGTGTTCATGCAGGAGTTGATGCTTCTAAAATAACTTTCCAAAATGAACAGATAATTCAAGATTCAGAAACAAATGCTACTGAAGTGTTGACGCATTCTGATGTTGCGATTAATGTAGCAGAGCAAACTGCCAGAGATACTGAAATAAGCAATTACAGGCTTAGTGGACCTTCTAGTGTTAGTTACAAAGAACAGACGGAGGATCAGCCAGAACTACAGGATCCTTCCACTCAGACCATATCCACTTCGGATGCTATGAAACAGATCAAAGAGTTAATTGACGATGGAGTTAATGATAATGATGTCAGAATGAAAGATGACTCAGGTAAATTTCTTTGATAACCTGAAAATTATGAAGAGTAAAATGCTAAATTGTGAAAACAATTATCTGAGTGTAGCTTAAGCGCATATACAACACTTATGATGACCGACTATGTCCTTATTTGCTTTGAACTTTATCTGAAGTTGTTCGAAGTGACAGCATCTCTATGCTTTTGTTTTTGTTCGTGCAGGAGTTGATGCTAATAAAATAACTTCTCAAAGTGACCAAATAATTCAAGGTTCAGAAACAAGTACTACGGAAGTGTTGGCACATTCAGATGTTCGGATTAATGTAGCAGAGCAAACTGCCAGAGATACTGAAATAAGCAATGACTGGGATATACTAAAAAGCATTGTATATGGAGGTCTGAATGAATCAATTACTAGCCTGGCTGTTGTGTCATCAGCAGCTGGTGCTGACGTTTCAACATGTAAGTTTCAAGATCAATATCCTTATCTCAGTTTCAAGAGTAATTAGGTCGACCTTTTTTTTTCGGGGGGGGGGGGGGGGGCCGTGGTGGGGGGAGCATGATTGACATCAAGTGTCATATTCTTAAATATGCTTATGGAGTAACATAGGATGCACATCATTAATTCTTTGGTACACATAGGTGGACTTAAAAATGAGTTAACTCTGGTGGGATGAGATCTTGGTGGTAAGTTCACAACTATCTATTATTGTGTTGTTCAATTAAGTAATTAGATTGGTAATTTTAGAAAATTTTATTTAGTAATACATTGCATAGTTTTGCTATGTTATGTTGCACATTCATCCCACATTGTAGTGTTAACTAAATTCATACACTGCTAAAATAATTGTTTTTACTTCCATGATAAAGAATGTAGGTCTCCTTAGTCTGGAAAGAATTAGGTAGATAAATGAAATTGCTAACCGACCATTCGTTATAATTTTCTACTCAATTTTGGAAAAACACTAGCATTATGTTGATGACACTCTTGGTTTTCTTTTCCTTACCTTTATTTTCCCGGAGGCAAAGGTTCATTATTCTCTACACTTTATTGTAATTATTACTTTCTTTTGCAGTGAAAATTGTTGCATTAGGGTTGGCAAAATTGATTGGCGGATTTCTTTTAATTACCCATGAAGTAAGTTGATTTCTTAGATGATACTTTTTTTGTCTTTGCCTCTTCTTTCAAAGATAAAAGTATTTTTCATATTTCAAGGAAACTGACCTGTTTAAGGCTTCTACTGTTCGTGAATTTATGTGATGGAAAAGATCTATCCAAGTTGTTTTTAGCCTGACAACAACAGTTAGAATGCCGATATATGAAGGAGAATTTAATCTCAGGAACTATGATCAATTGATAATCAAAAAGCCATAAAATGAGAGTTGTCCTGGTGTTCTCATGGAGTAGTTGCAAGAATCATATAAATATGTGGAGAGTTCCAAGTATGGCTATTTTTTGTTAGGCATCTTTTTTTTTCCAGCTAATGGCCAATGGCTTCAATGGCACACATTTTGCTTCAATGGCCAATGGCTTCAATGGCTTCAATGGCCAATGGCCAATGGCTTCAATGTATGTTAATATTGGAAATATAAGCCAATGGCTTCAATGGCACACATTTTGCTTCTTTGTATGGCATTATTACTTGAACAACATTGTGCTTTAGTCAAAGTCAAGTTTTCATTATGTTTCCAATATTAACATACATTTCCCTGAAATAGTATAAAACTCAGATTTTATTCTTGATAGACTCGTAATTTTCCAAAGGGATGGGTGCTAGAGGGATTTCTGACATGTTTTATCCGAGTGTTTTGCAAGTAAAGCAGATAGATTGCTCCCATCCTATTGATAAATTATGAGTGTATCTTCTATACTTGCAATTTCCCTTGTAATCTCCTAGCATGGGCTCTTTGGATCGATAAACAACATAAATTCATGTAGGACAGCAAATATAACAACTAGTAAGAGGCTATAATGTCCCAAGTATTAGTGAGGCCAATATCACCAGTCAAAGCAAGAGAAGCAAAAAGTATCATGAATAAAGTCTTTTAGGTCTTCCTCCATCAGTACTCACACCACTAATTTTAAATGATTTATTTTGTCTAGCCAGTGTGTCTTTTAAGTCTCTTTTGCACATAAGCACAAATTTTAGGTTAAAAGTTTATTGCATGAAACTTCAATGATGAACCTCTCTGTGTGGCTTTTGGATAGCAGCTAATATAGTTCAAGCAAGCATTCTCAATTCTTACTTTGGGCATTTTTTTGTCACAGCTTTTTGAGCTTAGAACTGCACAAGATGAAGCTACTGAACAGAAAGATGAACAAGGTGGACGTTACTGGGAACTGCTTGGGTGGAGAGCAAATTTCCGCCGGCACTTTCCTGTTGCTACAATATCATACATTTTATTTGGCTTAGTCCCTCCTGTTGTTTATGGTTTCTCATTTAGGAGGAGCGACGAGAAGGAATTCAAGCTCATGGCTGTTGCTGCATCATCTCTTCTATGCACAGCTTTGCTGGCCTTATGTAAGGCCCATGTTAAACCACAAAAAGGCTACGTAAAAACCATGGTCTACTACCTAGTTCTTGGTGTATCAGCATGTGGTCCTTCCTATCTGGCTGGGATGATGATCGACAAGTTACTTGAGAAGCTTGGTTTGTTTGATCATGGGACAACTCTTCAGTCACCTCCCACTCTTATGTGTCAAGACTTAAGAGAACCATCATGGACATCTTATTGATGATGGAACCCTGCTACTGATAGACGTGAAGGTATGATCATTCAGTACACCTGTTCCAGATGATAATATATGCTTTATTCTTATCCAGTTGGATTTCGGGGATGTTGTCCTCAAAAATTACTCTTTTTGGTGCGCCAGGGGTGCATCGAAGGACTTGGGATGATGCCGATCTGGTCGTTCAAAATCGCTGTGCACTCGCTGCAGCTGTCCAAGTGAGATTTTTTTTCTTTGTTTTAGCTTTACTATGATTTCATAGTCTTGAGTGATGACGCAATTGACAGTAACTACATAATTGGTCTTTTCTATCGCTATAATTACATATTTGGTTGGGACGAATGAATAGTGCAAACGAATCGTAGACGAGTATAATGGGCCAAAGTTTGGGTTTGCGAACGTTTGTGTGAGGGCCAACCGATCACGGACGCCGAATTCTTCGTACTGTTCCCAACATTGTCAAGGAGCTCTAAATACTATTTAGAGTCCCCATCTTATTATTCATAATCCTCTTACTCTTTATAATCTTTTAAAAAATTAATAAATTATTATTATACTATTCACAATCATTGTAGTTCTATTTTTACTTTTTTTCCTCATAATTGTTGCCTGTGGATCCTATCCTATTACTGTTGACTCTCTTCATCACTCATGCACTTATTTTGTAAAGGTTTGAAACATAACATCTTCTAGGTTAATAAAATTGGCCTAGAAGATAGTATTTACTTGACTATTTTAGAATGTACGATCTTAAAAATATTTATCATTGTAATAAATATAAAAAATATTATTTTTATTTCCTTCTTTTCGTTATTTGGTTTGTTTGATTTAATCATCTTTTTTTTTGTAATTTTATATCACTTCTGGCAAAGAAGAGGAGAAAAAATATATATATGAAGAAAAAAATGTTATAGATAAAGAATAAAAAGATTTTATTGAAAATAAGTTATAAATTAATGGTATATATATATATATAAAGAAATAATTTAAAAATATTTAAAAGTCTTAATATGAGGTTGTAAATAATATGTTTTCAAGTATTTATCTTCCATTGCCAATTATCATATGAGGATGGATATTCGGACCGGAGCAAAATAATAAGAGAATCACCTGGGATAATATTGCAATTTGAATTATTAATTTTGAAAGCAAGATGTATTGACATGATTGTCAAGATTTTCTTAGATATATATATATGAATTTGTTGTTGATCATTTCATTGCTGCAATAAATAACAAAAAGAAACTACAATTTGAATCAAGTCAGATATCATAATTTAGAACTTAGTAGCGCTTTTATTATACTTACCTGAAGTCACAAAAAACAGGTCGGTGATTCTTTGACCGACGGATGGAATGGCGGGAATTAAAAGGCAGCAGGCGAGCTTTCAAAATGTGAGAGAGAGAGAGAGAAAGAGAGGTGTGGGTTTGGTTTCTTTCTTGGAGTCAGAGGAGGTTGGAGAAGAGACATGGAGATGGTGACGGGGAGGTGTTGGAGGAGAGCGGTGGGCTGGTGGAAGCAAGGCGGCGCCCGAGGAGGAGCGCCAGCGCAGTGGAAACTCCCGGTGGAGCATCGCCGGAGACGGAGGAAGAAGGCAGCGGCGAGGAAGCGGAGCAGAGGAGCGTCTATTACGACGCGGACCAAGGTTTGTGTGGTTTCTTCTTGGTGGCCGTCCCATTCGTTTCTGTCGCCACCTTAAACCAAGAAACAAGAAACATTGTGAAATGACGATGATGCTCGTGTTCTTTTGTTGATTTGTACGAGGAGCATTTCCTCCCTCCCAGCGCCATTCGTGTCTTTGCTGGTGCCCTTTACGACGTCTGAGAACAGAAAGAATCCGTTTGTTTTCCCAGAAAGAATCTGGGATCGTTTACGGGAACGGGAATTAGAAGATACAAGCGATCGCGTGGTTTTCTGCTCTGTTGCCGAAGCTTTCCGTCTATCATCTTACTTCATTTCTTGGATCGGATTTCTTGTTGTGATGGGTAAAGAACACTGAATCTTGGCGGTAGGTCTGTTTCTTGCTCTCTTAGATCGACATGGAAGAATGGTTTGTGTATCGTTTTTGCTTCATCATGTCAGCAAGATGCCTAGGTTATTATCTCTTCTTGAACCCTCTGATCTTGATATTGGCGGCAGGGTTTATTGAGTTCCTTGGTCTTTTAGATCTCCATGGACGAACGAATTGTATATGGGTTTCGCTTCCTCGCGTCAACTAGATGCCTTTTTGCTTCTCTCTTCTTGAACCCTTTGTTCTTGATGCTGTGGCGTCGGATTCAGGTTGACGCGTCAGAGTTTGGTCGGCCTTTCATTTCATTGTTAGGAATTCAATTCTTAGATCGCGAATCTCTTCGGAATGGTTCTGTGCTTAGCGTCTGGGGGAAGGGCGAGTTGGTCCACTTGGATCCCTCGTGAGCTTTACTTGTTTGTTTCCTCATCTGATGAGTTCCTACAAGAGGACGAATGCAATTCTTTCATAATGAGGTTTGGTTTGACTTTGTCTTCATGGTCTTTACATTAATTGTGTGATAATTTGTTCTCAGCCCTTGATGTGATAATTAGGTTACTTTCTTGTGCATGCGACAGGAATAATATGAAGTTGCTTTTCTTAGATTCACAGTGATGCAATAATCTCCTATCGACAGATGAAATTGGTGAAATGAAGCCCAGAATTTAAACCTCAATTGACAAAACATGGCAGTGAAATTACTGAAAGTGAAGACAAAAGAGCAGTACATGAACAGAGTATGGTACCAAAAAAAGAGTCTATTGAAGGTGATAGAGTTTGATCTTGAGAGGATATTAGAGGAACAGGATACACATGATTTGTGCTGTCCTAATTGTAACTCATGCATCACAAAAAGAGTGATTTTACAAAAAAGGAAATGGTCAGTTAGAGAAATTCAGCATGATGTGCCATCAAAGAAAGTGCATGAAGAACAATATGATGCTGAGAGGTTGGATACTGCATCTGTTTCAGGTGAAATGACAAATCTTGCTGATGCACCAGAACCAGATGTATTCAGATGTTTATCATGTTTCAGCTTTTTCATTCCAACAGGTATGTTAATTTGGCCTCTGTATTTATGTAGTAAAGCATATAAAAAACAGATGTTTCTAGAATAGGAAGCCCATGGTTGCCATTCTTCTTTGTGGCAACGATAGTTTACCTCTCCTATCATATATAGATATTCTAGGATGTTCTTACATATATGTTTCAGGTACAATCCCCATGTTGTGGCTCATATTAAGCCAGTTTTCCACTGGCAAGGGGCACGATGCAGCAAGAAAAATCATGATTTTAAGTACTATGTGTGCGTTTAACTAATTAACTTTGACCTTGAATCGACAGAGAATAGATATAATGGTTGCTCTCTTCATATTTTGAACAGAGGGTGGTTTTAACATATTCCGGGTATTTGAGAAAGGAAAGGAATCTCATGTGAAAAGGAAAGAAATTCAATTGGATTTCGTCTATTTTTAAAGTGGATAAAAGCAAAACGAAAGAAAGTGAACCAGGTATGTTTCTATTGCATCTTTTTATGATTTTAATTCATATGGATAAGTTCTGTTATCCTGATAACTTAGATCCACTATGCTAAGAAATTGACTTGTTGCACTGGTAAGACAAGTGACTGGTAATCAGTGTAAACCACACTAAACAAATGAATTACTAGCCTCAAAAATGATCAAGATCTTGTGATGACTTGCTTGGTTTCCTAATACTACATAGATTTACTTTCTGTGTCATGCGTTAGATGGAAATTGAGATATGCCCATTTAATTTGGTCATGTACTTAAATGGACAAGCTTCTATTCTGGCTACATATTGGTGATGAATTTTTGGGTTTGGTTTAGGTCTGATTAGTTCTGAATATGGATATGGTATGCCTAATTACCTTCAACTACTTCCGATGGTCCCAAGATTTATTTATTTTTCTCGTGAGTTCTATTTTCGTAATTCTCTTTTGGCCAATTGATCTGACTCTGTGGATAGCTTTCATAATTTTGTCTCTTTAAAAGTGATATTCTTTTCTTGTATTAGTTGGTTACTGTTCTTTAGTCATAATTGTTATGAACCTAGGATTTGATGTTTTTTCATCATATGTTTTCTTTTAGTGTATATTTGTTGATAAAGAAACACATTTAGGGATGTTGATATTGCTCATCATACCCACCTCATTGATGAAAGCCGGAGTGCATCTTATACCATCTTAAAATTGTTAGGAACTTGAAAGCCAAGTGACTATTATACCTTCACTAGAAGAGTTTTTGACTTGATACAAAAGAAAAGAAACAATCACCTCCCATAAGTCTGCATGGTTCTCTAAGGTTTAGAGAGTCTCAAAGCATTTATCAGAAGAATGATGACAGGCTTTCTATAGTGCTCTTCGAAAGTGAACTAAGAAATTAACATTAGAATATAACTAGGTTGCTCTATAGTTGTTACTATTGGTTTTATATGCAGCTTTATTTGGGGTTTAGAAAACATCAATTTATATAGCTTTAGTAGGAAGTGTCCAACGAGTATCATAGAAGGAAAACAAATCATTGCTTTGTATATACAGGAAGCCCGTCAATCATAGAAGGAAAACAAATCAGAGAGCCAGGAGGTGCAGAACTTGGTACAAGTGCAACTCTCCCAGAATATAATCATTCAGGTCTTGTATATTAACAAATTCGTACATACGAATATATGGAAATATATAGAACAAGTCCAATGATGCTTTACACGAGATGTTCAAATATTGTTTGTAATCTTCAATATTTGATATAGTTATTTTGAATGGGGATTCATATTTTGTTGGTGGACAAGAAATGGCTACTGATTTCCAGATAAATGAGCAGAACATTGGTAGTCCAAAGAGGCATAGAAAAAGGCAAATGTTGACATGCTTCAATAGGCTTATATTACAAATTCGTGCTACTTTACATACGAATATATGGAAATATCCAATGATGCTTTACACAGGAGATGTTCAAATATTGTTTGTAATCTTCAATATCTTACAGATTTTGATTACTTATTTGATATAGTTATTTTGAATGGGGATTCATATTTTGTTGGTGGACAAGAAATGGCTACTGATTTCCAGATAAATGAGCAGAACATTGGTACAAAACGGCATGCATTTATCTGACAGTAATGAAATTGCCACTGCAGTAATTGATGCAGTCCAAAACGGCTTATGATGTCAAACAACTGGCTTAGATTATTAACTGCAACCATAAATTCTTGTCGTCAGAGAAGCTGAGCCTTCACTGAATAATATGGTAGAATCTTATAAAATATGAATATTTGTGCTTTACAAATAATTCAATCTGTTAAGGGCAATCTTGCATCTTTTTTATTGTGATTCACAAATTAATGCCTAGCAGAAGGTATTCATATCTGTTGATGACATTGTAAAAAAACCTTATTATCTTGACATCTTTAACTTGCCATGCATTTCCTATTGGTTGGTTGTGTCAACAGCAGCTGGTGCTGACGCTTCAACATGTAAGTTTCAAGATCAATATCCTTATCTCAATTCAAAAGTAATCAGGTCAACTTTTTTTTTTTGGGGGGGGAAGCATGATTGACATCAAATATCATGTTAGTGTGATCTTCTTAAATATGCTTGTGGAGTAACACATGATGCTGCATCATTAATTCTTCGGGCATTTTGCTGTTGCAACAGGTTGGGACCATCCGAGTCCAGCTGCTTTCTGCTTTGCGGAGTTGAGAGCAGCCAACAGATAACTGCGACTACTTCCTCCATGCTGACGATCACTTCCAATGCTACAACTGAAAGAGTCCTGTGTACTTGAGTAACTATTACAGAGGAATAGGAGATGCATTAAGTAAACTAAAAAATTGTATTGTAACATCTTCCAAGTTATGTTTTTTTTTTTTAATTTATATTGTAAATACATCGTAATACAAATCTATCTTCGAGGGATGTGATTGATAGCAGCAATAAACACAAGCTAAGTTCCAAGGCATTCATAATATCTATAAATATAAAAAGTTGCCCATCATTAACCCAATATAAACATCTGCTTAAACGCTTCAAGGCACAAGGCCCACAAATACACCGGATTAATGTAGTAAGTTGGGGGTTAAGTCTCATGGTATCTCTGTATCAGGCAGGATACTGTCTAACTGTTACAGATTGAACCAGTCATGAATTAGCTTATCTGCATGTATTTGTAGTATGACATGCCCTAATAAATTCACCTGAAAACTCTTATATAAGTCATCACTAGGTATGCCATCACTAATAAATTCAACTGCAAAATTATTGTCATGGACAATGAGCTCATTGGTTGTTGGTTAAGAAATTAGGTTATACTGAAAACAAGATAGCTCGGTGCCAAAAGAGTACCGTGGACAACAAAATAAGACTATGTCATGTCAACTTAGACTCCACAACTGAATCTAAGACAGTTATTAAGCAATGATGATCAATCCTTGTTAAGCAACTTTAGAAAGGGAACTAGTCATGAAACCTAACACAACTTTAGAAAGGCAATTAATCATGAAACCTAATATTTCCTGAATAAAGAACGCCATGGGAACGATTTCAGAAGAAGTAAAGATCAATCAAGATTAGAGGTATCTGATGGAAGACAACCACGAAGCGATTAGGGAGAGAACGATTTCTTCCTTCTTTCCTGATGCAAAAGTTGAAGAATTTGTGCGGAGTTTGGTTGACGCTCTCCGGACTTCCGTCGGCCATGGCGATTCTTGAAGCATCGATTTGGACTTTGTATATGGCACACGCGTCGGGCTGCGGGCCGCATCCGTAAGAGCTTGACATTAAGTCCCAATTTGGGCCCGTCAGGAAATGAAGCTCGAAAATTACATATATTAATATTTTATGCTTCCAAATTAAATATAAATTTAGCATATATTCTTACCAAAATTAACTGAAACCATAAATGATGTTAATATCCTTTAAAAACTCATTATGATTATAAAATATAAAGAGTATTTTAAGTATTTAAATATATTCTTAAAAAAAAAAAAAAAAAAACTACTTGTACGCCATGGTTGAAATAAATTTTCTTTCTGAATGGCTGATAAGAGATGCATACATACAAAGAATTATAATATTTGAAGGGACACATGAATCAGGAAATCAGGACACCGACACCTGTCGTCTAAAACCGGATTAGAATCGGAAAAATGGTGATCAGGTGGTCTATCAGTGTTTCTGCTTAATGCTAAGACTCCTCGTTTTTGTCTCAAGAGGTAGTAGTAAGTAGTAGTAGTAGCAGCAGCAGTATGGCCTTGCTGGCTGGCATTAATTATCATCAATATGGAGGGGCCATCTGTCGTCCTTTTGCCACACCGGAATGATAGCAATCCACGGCAATTGGAAATGCCCATAATTATTATTACGTTTCCTCCACACCGTTCTACAGTCTCTAAGAGACCCCACGCCATGAGACTAGCAAGCCAATACCACAGACATAATATGCTGACATAATATGCTGGATTTGATGTCATGTCACACAAAGTGGTGTGTTATAATTTTTTTTAAAGTAATTATATAATTTAAGTAACGAAGAGATATTTTATCGGATACTCTCTCAACATAATACAAATTAAAAGTCAGTCACCTTCGAGGAGATCAACAAAATAGTTTCGACATACCGTATTTGAGAAACGAGTCGTCAGATGACCGAAATGCATATTTTAATAATATTAATTTAATTAAATCAGTACGATAAATCTTTTCCGATCTCACATCTATCTTCCTCTTAGATCAGTGAACTTAAGACATCAGCTCAAGCAGTTTTTCTCCACGGCATAAGATGGTCCAGTGAACTAATGCTCACCACCCCAAGCGAGTGCAATTGTATCTTATAGGGTAATCAATAGCAGAAGCATACTAAACCTGTGGGAGAGCTCAATACGAACACCACCATTTGTTTAGCCAATCAACGACACGATTGTGTGCTTTGTATTTATTGTTGCTGATCCAGTGGTTGGTTGCTTGGTTTCCCAACTTCATACGGCAACACTTGCCTTCTCGATTGTTTCTTGTCAGAGTCACGCTGTGGAGCGCCCTAATGACTGACCCATGCCTCTCATTTATTTGTATGTTCATCGTGCATCTCTGTTTTATTTATATGTATATATATATATATATATATATATATACACACACACACGTAGACAAAAAGAATATAAATACATTATTTATTTATTTAAAAATATTTTATATATTTATATATTTATATATTATTTGAGCCCGCTTCGTCTTCTATATATTATTTGCCAGCTAAACCAAGCATGAAAGAAATAAGGCAACCATGCGGGCGCTGCAGTGAAGCAAAGCACAGAAGAAAGGAGAAGCAGCAAGCTTTCCCCTCCCCACTCCTCCCATTGCCGCCTCTCGCGGGTCTAAAGAGACGCTGTTAGCGAGGAAGAATACGACCATGCCGGTCCCTCTTGGGGACGACGCTTTCTTCCACCCTCCGCCGCCCACCAGGGTCGGCAGGAGCTTCAACGCAACCAGCAACAAGTGGGGCCCCTACTCCGGCGCCGGCGACTTCGGTGCCGGCATGGCCATCGTCCTCGCCTCGCTCTTTTCCACCGTCCTCCTCGCCCTCGCGCTCGGCGCCGCCGTCCGCCTCCTCCTCCGCCGACTCCGCCGCGGACCCCCCGACACGCCCGAGAAGCCTGCGGCACCGCCGCCTGCAGCGTCCGGCACGCCGACGACGTGGTTCTCGGCGGCGGGGACGAAGCTGGCCGGGGCGGAGGCGGAGTGCGCCATCTGCCTGACGGAGTTCGTGGAGGGCGACGCCGTCCGGGTGCTACCGGCGTGCAGCCACGGGTTCCACGTCCGGTGCATCGACCGGTGGCTGGCCGGGAGGAGCTCCTGTCCGACCTGCCGGGCGTGCTGCGGCGTCAACTCAGACAAAGCAGAGCAGACTCAGTCTCGGTTTGTGGTGGAGAGGGTTTAGTGTCAACCCAGCAGCAGCAGCAGCTTCCGTTTGCCTGGTGTCATGATGCCAATGATGGCGTTCTGAGAATGTGTTTTCGGGTTGCGATTAATTGTTCTTCGGAATCGCCGTTTGGTAAGGACGTAACTCAAAATCAAAACAATTCAATATTAGGGTCTCGACATCATGAAAGATACATCATCTCTGCACTGCACAAGAAGTGATACCATCTTGAAGTTGATCGTAGCGTATGAGGAGGATCTATCAATTTTAGCAAGAGTGACTCATCGTTCGGCAACCAGCGGGACCGACCGACCGTCCATGTGAGACCAAGAAGGTCCCATCCGTCTCACAGCCTATGTGGCGTCTTCTGTCGCTCGGATACGGGCCTCGTTACTGGATCCATGAGCTCGGCCGGATAAGCGAGCTACTAAGGCGTCACAGCCCAAGCGGTACAGGTCAATGGGTTATATTTTGGGATAGTCTTTGAGCGTTATCTATCATCAAATGACGATTTCTAATGGGGATAAGATCCATATCACGATAAATGTGATATAAGATAAGCTCGATTCATGTGTGGTCAATTAGAATTTAAGGAACGTAAATTTATCTCTTCGCGAGCGCACGCGTTTACCACGTGGAAGCAAGCGACCATCGCGCAAGATGGCGAGCCTAATGATCGGGGCCAATCCACGCCGGGACCCGCTTCCCCCCCCCCAATATTTTGCCCTTCCCAGGTGGGACCCCCTGCTTCTCTCTTCTCTCTCTCTCTCTCTCTCTGTGTACGCGCACGCTATGGAGAGGAGTCGCTGTAGCTCGGGTGTTCGCTGCCTGAGAAAGCTGCTGTGTTAAGAATGCAAACGAAAAGAAACCATAAAGAAGGCGATCGAATAGAGAAAGACGTCTAATGGTGCAATGGGCTCCTATTTTATTGGCTGAAAGCTGTAGTAGAAGCATAATGTAAGAAGGTGGAGAGTGCAGTGGGGACAATGGAAAGAAGAAACACAAGGAAAAGGCGATGGCGCGGGTGGTTCCATACACGGTGGAGCGGACAGTGGAGGTGGCTGCTCGGCTACGTCTCCTCTTCTTTTCAAGTGTATATACTTGGTACATTAGAGCACTCCTCTTCGCTTTGTTGCCCTCACAAATCAATCTCGTTATATCCTTAGATTCAAGAAACTGATGGAAAAAAGGGACATGTATACATGAAATGATCTGGACATGGATGTATATAGTAGGCCGGTAACCTCCATCTAGACATTCTATTATGACATGAATTAAGTGCAAAAAAGATGTCTTTGTAGGATAATAGGATCGTAAATATGCGGACATGTCTTTTCATTCTTTACATTCCTCGGGATTTATATAGTGGTGGGAAGGTTGTTGAAAGTGCAAGAGCTCTCAAGGAAGATTTACTTTTAGACTGCCTCTCCTCCGTTTCCGTTCTCTGCCTCTCTCCCTCTGTAGCGGGCACGCGAGGTGGGTGCAGCAGAGCCTTTCTCCTTTCTTCCTACCATCTCTTTTCATGGCAGAAAGCCTGAGATATATGTTATCCATGTCCAGTACTTGAAAAGCTATCCTCTGCTATCTATTCCTCGACCACTGCTCTCAGCTGCCTCCTATCTTTCCTCCCCTTGCGATCGGATCATTTGGCGTACCAGCAATTGTCTTTATTGTTTTGGTGTGTTTCAGGTGGTGCCAAGGTAGGTTTTGTGTTTGTTTTTGTGATCCCCTCCAGCATAAAAGCGAAGGAGAACAAAAGATCCAGATCTTGCATACTGGGATCTTACGGACGACAACAAGAAGAGAAACCGATTCAGGTGATATCAACAGGTGAGCTTTTGTATTCAGAAGAACTCGCCGATCATGGATACACTTTCCTTTGCCTTAAAATGGAAGTAAGACCGTGTTATCTCTCTCTCTCTCTCTCTCTCTCTCTCTTGTTTTCTGCATAAGCTCCGTGGAATATAAGATCTCCATGGTTTTTCCTCTTTAGTTTCCTTTCCTTGTATCGTTATTTCTTTTTGAGATCTTTTAATGAACGTTTATAGGCATACCGAACATATGATTAATCCCATGCAGGCAGTCTCTCTCTCATAGTGAGATCCTTAAAGCAGATTGATTCTTTAACTAATTTTCTTCTTTCCGCCTTACGAATGAATGATTATAGTGAGAAGTAGAAATTGTTGGTGAAAAGATTTCTTCCCCTTCTTTCCAAGAATTGTTAGAAGAATCAGTTCAACCGGACATAATATTTTATGTGGCGGATTAATTTGTGAACCACAGATAAGCGGAAACCAGTTGTTATATTTAGTTGATGATGATGATATATGTACTTGAAAAAGCTTGCAGATATTTGTTCTTTAGAATATTTGCGTATAATTTCTTTCGGCAATTCATCTATTATACTTGTTATAAACATCTTTATATTGCCTGCCATTCAATTATATCTGGCTACATTGCCAAGAAACAAAATCTCACTAGTCATCCAAAGTACCAATTCTTGATTTCATTCATATTGTGAGTGAGATAGATCACCTTTGAAGATCTTTTCTTCCCCTTCTTTATCTCGGGTGTCCAATAACCTCAAAAGACCATCTATCGATTTAAACTTGCGTGAAGCAAGTAACAAATATGTTGGAAAAGAAGATAATTGTCGGAAACTAGAGAATAGGTGGTGCATCTAATGATCTTTGCTAGTTCGATTTGTTGGAAAACCCACATAGACACATACCAAACGGATTCGTTCGTTGGTTGGTTCTTACATCTTTGATTTGGTTTATATATGATGCCTCGACTGCAGATGAAATATATCCGATCGAACAAATTAGTTGGATGGATATATATGATGCCTCGACTGCAGATGATCGAGCAGGCAGTGCATCAATCTACGTCAATCACAACGAGCATTCCACCTCACTGAGGACATTAATCCAAGAGTTGCATGTATTAAAGAACAAGCACCCTAAGCTACATTTCCACAGAGGAATCTTGGGCCAAGTGAGACATTTATTGCATCAACAGTAATTGTGGTTTTCATTACATCGCTTGCAGGAGATACTTCGACTATGAACGACGACATCTCCTGTGTTCCTCCGGGTTTCCGGTTCCACCCCACCGATGAAGAACTGGTAGGCTACTACCTGAGGAAGAAAGTGGCTGCAAGAAAGATCGATTTGGACGTAATAAAAGACGTCGATTTATACAAGATCGAACCTTGGGATCTTGAAGGTATGTATGTATCTACATCCGCTTCTACCGAAAAGATTTGTACAAATTTCGTCCGCTGAAAGTGTGTATGTTTGCGATCATATAGAGATATGTAAGATCGGAGCAGAAGAGCAGACTGAGTGGCACTTCTTTAGCCACAAAGACAAGAAGTATCCGACTGGAACTCGAACGAATCGAGCAACAGCAGCTGGATTCTGGAAAGCTACGGGAAGAGACAAGCCGATCTACTCCGTGCGTCGCTTGATCGGGATGAGAAAGACCTTGGTCTATTACAAGGGTCGAGCACCGAACGGGCAGAAGTCGGATTGGATCATGCATGAATACCGGCTGGAGACGAACGAAGATGGAACTCCACAGGCAAGCATTTCCTTTTTGTGCTTCGCGATCTCTCACGGCAAAGATTTTAAGTTCCAGCATACGTTACGTGCATTTTCTTTGTGATGTTTCTTCCTCGTTATCCGAAAGCCCAACACCACTTTTGCTGCTCTCTTTGGATCTTAATCAACAAAGACAATGCAACAACAAGCTCATGATCATATCATATCCTCTGACTTCATATCACAGGAAGAGGGTTGGGTGGTGTGTAGGGCGTTCAAGAAACGAGTGCCTACTGCAAGAAAAGCGAGTGATGAATTGCTGCCATGGTACGATGAACAAGCTTCCTTCATGCAAGACATCTACTCCCCAAAGAGGACTATTCCGCAGGCAGACATAGGATATCACCACCAACTCTACCCCCACAAGAGAGATATAAAGCTGCATCACCACTCACCACATGAAGCTTGTCACCAACTCCCACCATTGGAGAGCCCTAAGTTCCTCAACTACCTAAATCATGAAAGCTCTCTGCAACGATGCATCATCTCAGAGAATGAAGCTTTGCAACCCGGCCACCGATTCGGGGAAATCACGACCTGCAACGACAATGAAAATACAAGTCGAGCATCAGATCAAATGACAGATTGGAGGGTCCTCGACAAGTTCGTCGCGTCTCAGCTTAGCCATGATGTTTCAAGAGAGCCTATTTACTCGGATGAAGCTAATATTCTTCAAGCTCCTGTTGAACAACAAGTTGTCGGAGTGGAGCTTCCGCTGGCATCAGCTTCAAGCTGCCAAATTGATCCATGGAAATGAAACGAGAAGATGATTAATGGAATTAGAAATATATACGTAGCAGGCAGGTCCTCTTGTTTTGCTACAACAGTATAAATCATGTGTGTCATGATCATGGTTTTGTATGGTATATAAGCAACCATAAGATTGCAATGTCGGTGTTATTCTTGATATTGCTGGTTGTTAATGGTACAAAAATATATCTAGCAATATAAATACCATGGTAGGCCTCCGGCCAAGAATTTCTACAGCTCATCGTTTGGGATGGAACCTAATCTCTCCATTACGACACTGACTGACATCATCTATCTGCTCCTCGTAATGCGCCTGGCCAAATTCACTAGCTAACTCGAAAATATTACCTCCATTAATCGTTTCATGCAACGATGAAAACACATTGCAAAAGTTCATCATGATAAGGTAAACATTATTTCACTGTGACAAATACGAACAAAAACATGAATGCTAACTAAAGCTCACGCAAAAGCAATACATGAGTGTTACAGATCATATTAACGACAAAAATAGAACGACCTTAATGAATCCAATAACATGCACGATCAAAAAGAGCATCATCATATCATCCGCGAACTAGTTATCATAAGTTAATATACAATGATTTCAAGACTCGGTCGATGTTACATGTATCAATGTGCTGAAGAACTACTGGAAAGTAGGAGTTTGTCGTAGCAAAATAATGATGGTAGCATGTGATACCTGTTGTGCACAAGGCAAAGCTGGTGGCATGACCAACACAGGTATATACATCCTTAGCATTCGATGGTCCTTTTAAGCAGGCCGATAGATGAAGAGTACCTACAGATCGTCGTAACACAAAAGCTTTCCCTCCTAAACTATGATCACGTGAGACTATAACTCGAATCCACACCATTCGCACATCGCTAAACAAAATCTCTTCTCACTTGTAATGAGATAAAGACTACTATACGAATCCTAAATCTAACCTGTTTTCAGCAACTCCTCTTCCTACCAGTCGAGCTCGACAACAGTGAGACAAATTTTGAGTTCACAGCCTTGGCAACATCTATGCAGACTTTTGGCACTTCTTCTGGAAAGCTGCTGTAGGAACCACCACCAGAATCGAGAGTAACGAAGCATCAGAAGCTGAAAGCCTTGCAGCGGAGACCGTCCGACAACGAAGAGATCACTCTAACACGAGAAGATGGATTCGATGTAAAGATCGGTAGAACAATATTGCTTCCAACTTACCATTTGGGTTTCGTTTCCATGGACTGGACGAATCCACAGGAATCCGGCAGAATCGTCTCGCTCAGCCCTTTAAAGCCGATAAAATATCTCTGTCTATATATCACACAGACACAGACACATCTCAAAGTGGGCATGAGATGCATGCAGTATAAAAGCATGGGACGTGGGAGAATAATTAGAGTTGATGGGAGTAAGCGTTGTTGTTTGTAGACGAAGATAACATGATGTCTGCGTGAAAGCTCTCATGTGACGGCTCATCATGCAACCAAACCCCATCTCTTCTTTCCTTCCACGCCTTGTTCTGACCCACCTTAAGCCCGCTCTCGGGGGTCTCTAATCAATCATCTTCCTCCCCTTCACGTTTCGTCTCTCTGTCTAAGTATAGATTTATTGGCTGACAAAGTGGTGGCCCACCTGACAATCCATACAACGTAATTAGAGCATCCAAACACTGTAATCATCCA
Organism: Musa acuminata AAA Group; assembly: GCF_036884655.1. Taxonomy (NCBI): domain Eukaryota; kingdom Viridiplantae; phylum Streptophyta; class Magnoliopsida; order Zingiberales; family Musaceae; genus Musa; species Musa acuminata. The sequence continues at coordinate 41,811,285 of NC_088354.1, read as the reverse complement.
CACTGACTCTTTTAATACGGTTTTCTGCCTATTTAATTGCAGCACTTATGGTATATATATATATATATATATATCCACTTGTCAGCCACCAAAGATGAAAGCTGTTGCAAAGGGAAACCACTATGGAGACAATGCTTCTGACTTCAGTGACTGAGGCTTGCTTGTTATGAGCCAAAGAGCACGGGAAGCAAAGCTCATGATATTGCTTTTGATCGAACACCTTCTGCCCTATCCCAAGCTTTACTTTGGTGTCATGTCACTCTGAGGTTTGAGCTTTTGTCCCCATTGACTTGTCCAGGCAAATGCCTTTCTCCTTGTTGCTCCTGTGCATCGGAAGGTGTCATTTTATGCAGTAAATATGGTGGTTTGTGTAGTTCTTCTGGATCAGTACAATACCAATCACATATATCTAAATCATGATATTTGCTTTTGAAATGAAGTGTTAGTTGTTATATAACAATTAAAATGCAAATAATTATTTTAGGCCTCTCAAATATTATGTTGAAAACAAACACTCGGTAGACGAACTTTCGGGTAAAGAAGACTTTTCACTTTTCCTTTAAAAATGATATTGACTTTATAAATCCATCTACCGCTGTTGCCATGATACTGTGATGGGACTATGCCTAAATCAACCACATGTGATCACATATATATTATATATGAGTAAGTAGAAACATAGTATTGGAACATATTGCATATGTCACAGCATCTCTTTAAGAAAATTGAATGTCTCGCTCCGTGATGATTTTTACTTGAAATTGGCCTCAAAATAGATTTTTTTAATTATTTTTGTGATCAAATACTTTTTTTTTTTATGACGTTATGTATCTACACCAAATAACTCAGATTTATACTGTCTTTTCTCCCAGAATGTTTAAATTCCACGTGATAATATTATTAACCATACAACTTTTCATTTTCCTTTTGCTTTTGTAACTAGTTCTATTTGTAGTTTTCTAACAAAAGCCTTCAAGGAATGGGAGGGATGAAGGAGGAAAAAAAAAAAAAAGAGAAAAAGAGGGAAAAAAAGTGATAAGAGTCACAAATGCCATCGGCTAATGAGTCGATGCAGTGAATATACCGTGAGTCGATCCGGTTGATTCACTACCGAAGGTGTAGGTGCCTTCTAATGACTCTTCACTGATGTGAAGTGTAGACATGGTGGACTGTTAAGAGAGGTCTGTTAGGGGGATGGTTCATCGAGGGTGATCTGGCCTTAGAACAGAGAGGTCGGGTAGACGAATAGAGGTCTCCATTGCTACGGGATCATCTCCTGGTGGCAGGGTCATATCCTGGACGTCGATAGTCCTGCACAATAGGTCTACACCAAGGGCTTCCTGGCTCGACCTTTTCGATGCTTAAGTCGATGAGAGGCAAAGAGGGAGGAAGACAATAGTATAAGCTGTGTAAACAAGAGAATAGAGAGTAAAGAGGCTATTGCCTGCCCTCTTAGCTTAGCCTATGGTATGGCCTTTATACTTGGGCGTCGAGCGATTTGGTCATGCATTAGCCAAGGCCCTCTTTACCCTAAACGGTGGAGGCCTTAATAAGGGTTGCTTACTGTCAATCATTAATGCAGAGGGATGGCTCGAGATGTCAACCAAGAGGTGCTTAGGGAAGTTAAGGTGTGCTGTCATTCATGATCGCTGGTTCTCATGCCTTTATTATTTGTTAGTGCACGTAGTGGAGAGAGCTAAAGGGTGTCAATATTATCCCTATCACTGTCTCCTCCGGGAGGTGTGTTTCGGGGCTTCACGGGGGGCTCTCAAAGCATATCATTTTGCTTATATTATTGCCCACTTGCATGAGCATTGTTTTTGCTATGAGTTCTTCAGTGAGGCAGTGGTGGTTGGTGCGAGGCCTGCTAAGGTGGACGGTGCTCTCGGGACATTTGTAGGAGTGACGAATGTTGAACTAACGGGTTTGGCTAGGCTACTTTTGAGCGGGAGGATAGATCCGTTATGGGACTTGGCTCGACTGTGTTTAACAAGAGGTTGGACCTATCATGGGGTATGGCTTGATCGTCGTAGAATGTCTTTTGACCGAGATACATGGCTTGAGAGTGGGTATGCTTAGCTGAGGTGCACAACTCAAGTGCTCCTGCGATGTAGTAGATCTTCTAGCTGAGGTGCACAACTTGGGAGTGGGTCTGCTCGGCAGAGGTGCACGACTTGGGTGCTCGTCTACTGTAGCGGGTCTTTCTAGCCAAGGTGCGCGATTCAAGAGTGGGTTTGCTTGGCCGATGTATAGGCCTCGAGTCTTCTTGCTAAGGTGCAAGGCTCGAGAGTGGGTTTGCTCAATTGAAGTATAGGCCTTGGGCCTTCTTACCGAGGTGCATAGCTCAGGAGTAGGTTTACTCAACTGAGGTGCATAGCTCGGAAGCGGGTTTGCTTAGTTGAGGTATAGGCTTCGGGTCTTCTTACCAAGGTGCATAGCTTGGGAGTAAGTTTGCTCAACCGAGGTGCATGACTCAAGTCTTCTAGTATCAAAATGTCATTGTCCTTGATGCCATGGCATGAGAGTTGGCATAACTTGGTGCGTTCCCGATCATGCTAGGGTGTCCATGTAGGCGTTCCGAGGTAGAGATGAGGGCAAGATTGGAGCGACAATGGGTGTCTCCTAGGCCAGCCCGGGGCGAAGCTAGGATTGCCTTTGGCATTGGGTCCTTCGGTTGTTCTTGGCATTGGAGCTAGCTCACCTGTGAACAAAGGAAGCTGAACAAAAGCTCGTGGAGGCCTAGAGAGCGCTGTTGAGGCTGAGGCGAGGGCATAGGGCCACTGAGGCCTAGATCCCTAAGCTATCCCTTACGCTAGAGATGGCTCACCTGTGAGCAAAGTAAGCCGAGTAGAGGCTCAAGGAGGCCTAATGGGTGTTGTCGGGGATAAGGCGATGCACCATAGTAAGGGAGCCAAGGAGCTGTTGTGGGCCGTTGTTGATGCTCCGGCTCAACACTAGGAGAGAGCTCGTCGGGGTCGCCATAGAGGCCCCCAAGAGTTGCTAGCAGGTGAGGCCTAGGAGGGCCTCCAATGAGATGAGCAGGTGTCTAAGAGGGATAGTCTCAAGTCATCAAACTGACACCAATAGTGTTCAAGGGTTGGTGCCCCTCTACAAGGGGTTTTGGACCACGAGTAACGCTTACTTGCTAAAGCATTTATTGAGAGTAGTAGTAGAAGGATATTTCTACGATATTCATGCTAGTCATAGGTGCTTTATAAGTCAATCACATGAGTAATGACACGTGTAACAGGCTACATACTTTTTTTATTTATTATTATTTATTAATATTTTTCTCACTTTACATTACATATATAATGATGTTTGTAGATCTGTGCAATAAGAATCAGATCATGATGAGATCGCAATAATAAGACCAATTCATCTTTAAACATGGATCCTAAATAATCTCAATCATATGTTACTTAAGAGAAACATCGAGATAACCGGACATACTGATGTGTTATATACTCGTTTATATGATAAAGGTGGCTAGTCTTAAAGCTGCTCGTGTGGGGACACCGAGGATATAGTGTAGGTACTTATTAAAGAATAAGTTCACTGATTGATTCGCTCATAGAATGTTGGATGGCTAATAATGCCTCATTTGTTAGACAGTGATTCCGTCATCCTAATTATATATCTGGTCCTTAGACTTTAGACACTAAGAATATTGTATGAGTACTTCACTCTTTAATACCGGACTTATAGATCTGGAAGTTACATATCTAGCACAATTGGTTATTGGGAGTAGCAACTAACCTTACAAGGGTTATTGAGTATTGATAGAGGATCATCTGCTCTCGGTATTATCAGAGGAATATCCTATATATTCTTGCTTAAGCAAATCCTTGATCAAGGTCATTCGGAGTAAGAGAGAAAAAGTTCTTCGGAAAAATCCAATTAGAATGATACTCGAGTGGAAAATGTATAGATTTGACAGTACCATGCCCGATATACGGTCTATGTAATATTAGATGGATAAAAAACTATAAATACATGATAATAAAGAACAAATATATTTTATTAAATTCCCTTTATCATTTTAAGAGTAGTACGATGAATATCCTCTTCTCGAAGAGGTACGATGAATCGGAGAACTTGTTAAGAGCAATTATTAAATATAGGTTGGGAGGAAGAGATTTTTCTATATAATGAACTCAAATCTATGATTGGCCTCTACGCTCTATCCGTGGGGTGATCGCAACAGATCTTCAGCCCCAATGAACTCCTTCCATCTTCATGGCAAACATGTTTTTCATTTGCCGATCAGCATTCATGCGTGTCGCTAACTAGAGGGCATACGCATTAAGCGAGAACTTTTCTCTTGAGTTTGTAGAAAGAAGGCACAAGCTAAAACAACTTGAGTCGATAGCTTGCTTGCGAAACTTTTTCCTAAATTCTCAGCAAAAAGCAAAAAGAAAAAAAGAAAGAACATAGAACAAGCCTGGTGGTAAATGACCAACAATGCATCTTGTTTACAGAGCAAAAGTTTTTACAAGTAGCAATGGTACAAAAAAAAAAAAAAAAACCTAAAGAACCTTGCGGACATACCATGTCTCACCCCCAAATACTTTGACAATAACTCAAAAGTCGCATTGCTAGATGATCAGTAATCCTTTGCCGCTAAATAAGCAAATGATCACACAACAACCTCGAAGGTGATTTTGATACAAGCACACAACAAAGAAACTCAGGCACCGATAACAGATATGCAAACAACCTAAACTCCTAGAATGGAAAAGCTAATTGAAACAAGTCAGGTTTTCTTAAAAGGGTTAAAAATGACACATCAAATACACTTCAATCTAACCTGGACTAATTACGGGAAAATGACAATTGAAGCAAAAATCATCATGCATGTAAGCAGCATGGCCCCAACATATGTGGTGAAAGAAGATGAACCCTGAGAGCCATGTGGAGTCTGCTGCCTGCAAAATTTGAACAACAAGAAAGTGGATGCATAAAGCAGTTTAAGAACATTATTCCAAATTTAGGCTGGAACAGATGGTGTTAAGAATAATTTAAACATACTTCTGCTTATCTTTGAGGAGTCCGCAATAGAGAACATTATCTGGCATCGGCAACTCTGTCTTGTTAGAATTATCTTCCGGATTGACAACTCTTACATACACCTCCTGCCCAAGGTACCATGTATCAAGATTCTCCACACGCACATTCCAAAAACCTACGCTGTCCAATGAAACTAGTACAGCAGTCCATGCCCCTGGGAAAACCTGAAAAAGAAAAAAAGGGTGCACAATGTTATCATCAGAGATCATTGTGAGCAGCGAACTGGTATGGCATGATTTTGTAACTGAGAAGAGGAGCCCCAAATTAGGAGATGAACAAGCGATAGCTAAGAATATATTTTGGTTGATAAAATTGTTATTTTGAAGAACTTCCATCCAGTTGAGTTGAAACAAGTACTACAAGAAAAATTGTTTCCAAAGGATGAGATGAGAACATTACAGAAGAATATTTATTAATGGATGACACAACATGATCATATTTCTTATTCAAAAGCTGCCAGAAGACCTCAAAAATCAGGAAGCTGGAAAGCTATCTAATTAGACAAAACAAACTCCACCTTCTTAATCACAATTTAGGACAAGACAAAGTTAAATTTCTATTTTGACCTCCACCAAAATTTATTTTTCTGGCCTTTCTTAGACCACAGTTTCAGCTTTAGGAAAAAAATTGTAGATTGTTGGATAACTTTGCTTTCAAATGGACACGGGGAGGTGGCAAGTGTTTTTGCTTCTCCATGAAACTTCTGACCATAAGTAACTAAGCTGAAAAACATATCAACAACAATTGGAAAGCCTATCCCCACAGTTATATATCTAAAAGTGTATCAAGTAAATTGTAAGGTCCATCATAGAGTGTGAATAACCCTGTGGCCACAACTGTAGGGCCAACTTTGTGACCCTAGGGTGATTGACCTTATTATGGCAGCATAAATGGGGTCATATAGGAGTACATAATAAGTGGGTATGAAACACAGCATCAGAGGATTGGAACGCCAAGGCAGCGAATGACTGTGGACAACCACCATCTGGAGATGCAGATGTGGCTGCCAAATGTTGCCACAGAAGATCTAATCTCCGGTAAGGCATGTAAATCCATAGGCCACTAGATCTGAATAAAAGTCAATTCATTTTGTAGCATCACAAAACTGACAGAAAAAAAAGCCAAAAAGACACATCAGAACATGTCAAACAGAGAAACTAAAAGAAAACTCATGAACCAAAAAAATCAATATCAGAGATCAGTGACAAGAAATTAGAAGATGAAGTATTGCATATCAATAAGTAGTTTTCTACAATAAAGTAGATAGCATTAATCTGAAACTAGAAGCCTGGAGGAGAACAGGAAAAATCCAGATTCAAATTATACAATTTGATTAATTTATCAAATTGTTTGAAGAGCAAATCCAGAATTTTATGTACACTTACAGAATTTTATGCACTTAAGTGTATGCCAAATTTTGGTTTCCGTATGCCCATATCATCATATCATATTTGAAGTAACTTCACAGACGAGGTATAACAAAAACACACATCTCAACTACTTGGGAGGCAAAAATAATCACATAATATGTGAACAAATTCTTGCCACATCAATGCAAGAAAATCAACAAGCACAAGTGAAGGCAGGTAATATATTCAAATATTTTCATCAGTTAGGAAAACCAATAGACTTTGAGACTAACTTTGAATTCAGCAAAATGAATTTTCATTTGAAAGACTTTTGCAGTAAAAGAGGAAAAAAGAGAGTATATTGGTGTATAAAGAAACAAGGAAATCCTCTAGCAAAGACCTGTGTTGTGCAGCGAGAAACACCATCCCACTTATTGTATGTGCCCCTACTGTTCTCTGTCCATTCTCCATAATCCATCCTGTGTTAATTAAAAACCAATGTCACATATAGAAAGATAAACAGCATAAATACAGTTTCCTATAGCTAGTATGCAACACTAAATGTTGTCCATACCCCACCACAAAGAATGCATATCCATCCATGTGGTATGTCTGAACTGTGGTGTCATTGTTTTGGAATATAATTTCCATGAAACCCCTATATGTGCCATTGATTACAGATGTTCCAAGTCGAGGTGGTCTATCAAGTGGTCTAGTGGGAAAATCAAGTGTATAAACTCCCTGCTTGTCAAACTCGTCAGCAAGCCTCAAAGGAGTAGCTGGAGGAGAATATGATATACCACTAAGTACAGTCCTGCGTTTTCCATTGATGATCACAGGAGGCATATTTCTCAAAACATACACCTGGGTAACATTGATCGAACCATATCTGAATGATCCTTGAGGATTAGGACGTGCAGCACCAGCACTAACATTTGTCCTGAAAAGATATGAGAACAATAAGCTGCATGAAAATAGTTGATAGTAACAACTGCAGATTTGATTTTAGAGTATACTACATAAACCAACTGTATATTCCTTCTGAAGACCAATGAATAAGCAGCCAGCAAGAAATTCTCAAGAGAATAAAGAGTTCACATTACAAATTCCAACATCAAAAAAGCCAAAACGAGGAAAATATGGGCTCTTTTTGCACAACCAGATACAATTGCAGAGCATATTACAAAAGGAATACAGCATATTATCACGAAAGCTGGAATATTTTAGATATGAAATTGTACACAAACCTGATAGATCTGGCCTGATTCATCGAAAAGGTTTTATCATAGAAATCATTAGGGGGATCAGGAAGAGGACCAGCTGCTTTTCCCTTGGAATTTGAATAGTGTAAAATGGCAACACCAGTAACTCTGGTCCATAGCGACTCATTCACAAACCTAGCACTTGCCACAATATAGTAGTCACTGCTTGCATTCTGATCCATGGTAATCAAGAAGGAATATGATTGACCCACATGGATATCGAGGTTGGTATAATTCTGTTGCACGGTATATGTTCCTTCTGTCTCCGCAAGAAGCAGGTTGTGATTTTGAATTCTAAAGTTCAAGCTAGTTGAGATGCCAACGTTGTGAACACGAAAACGATATGTTTTGCCTGTTTCAAGGAAACAAATTTCTCAGATGTCATATAAAACTAATACAACAAAAAAGGACCTATCAATGAGAAGATAAAGAAAATATAAATCAACTATGGTCCAACAGACTTGGGAAATAAGATCATCTACAGAGAACAAGAAAACTCTCGAATTGGATCTAGAATAATGTTTCCAGTTGCTCCCAGACTAGATGCATTCTATGTGGCTTTTTTGTGGAAAAAAAAAAGACTCAATCAGAAAGCATTTCCTTCATAAATATGTACGGAATTAGCTGATATGGCTTTTAATCTAACAAACCAAGTATGGTGGTTAAAGCTGGATACTGCATAACTGGAAGTGCATCAGAGGCATGCACATAAAACCTTTGTGTGATTTCACCAACTCTAATTTCTCACCACTACAACTAAAATCTAAAATTATTTGTCACGATCAAAAAGAAAACTCATATAAGTGTGCATCAATGGAATTAAACAACATCTGACCAAACAATGTTTTCTTATAAATAATATAAGCTTTTAGCTCACAGTGATCCTGGTGTTACAGAGAATTTAACCACAATGTTGGAATGAATTACAACCAGGTCCAAACTTACTGCCTAAAGTTCAAAATCAATACCTAAAAATATAAATCAACACCTCTACATGAAATAATTCATCCTATATCAGCTTTTGATTTTTTAAGTTTTGCTGCTATTATCGAGAAGACCAAACTCCTGAGCAGTTCAAGCATGCAAACTGAGCAACCTCCTTCAGGGAAATCAAAACTAAGGACCTGACTTAAAATTTCTTTTATTCATAATTGATGGTTTGGTAATCACTAACAATTACCAGGTTCGACGTTGATGGTTTCATAATCGATGCCATCAGGAACAAGTGTGGTATTGTAACGGTATGGCCCCTTCCCATTCATCAGAACACCATCAGGCATACCAAGGTCCTTCCCCTCATCAAGGGCCTTCCTCAGGTCCTGCACACAGGATCCCACCAAGCTAAGGTCATGCGGATTACATGCTTACGGGTAGAGAGATGGACAGCAGTTGAGAATCCACTGACCTTGTGGCTCTTGATGTACCAATCCCCGGTGAAGAGAGTGATGTCCCCATCCGGGTTCCCAAAGGGCACAGCAATGACTTCACGGTTATTGACGGTGATCCCACCAAAGCCACCGGCAGCACGCTGGAGGCCAAGGGAGGGAAAGTAGAAGAAGCTGCCGATCTGGTCCTTCACTTGGAACTGGTAGGTCCAGTTCCAGCCCTGGGGGATGGGGCAGTTGGTGCCCAGCACCCCGTCCTGCCAACAGTTCTTTCGGTGCTGGATTCCGTCCCTAGATCCAAGCAGACCGACCACACAGACAAAACACCAATCAACAGCAAGAAACCAAACTCAAAACCTCGTTCCTTGTCCCCGAGCGGAGGCAGCATATAAACGAACACCATATCGACATCAAAAGACCACCCTCCAAACCCTCAAAACAACCAAGTCCAAAAGAACAAGAACAAAAAGAAAAAGAACACCATGTCGCACCAAATCAACACCAAGAAGACGAACTTGTGATCCCCTTCAAACCGTCGAAGGGAAAAGGGGAGGGATCAAGAAAGAAAAAGGAGAAGGAAAAAAAAAGAAGCCATGGCATCAAAAACACAACTTGAAAGCCTACTTTTAAACCCTCGAAAGAAACAGCGAAAAAAGAGGATCAAGAACAGGAGTCCAGAAAAGATACCATGTGAGTAGCAAGGGCTCATCCAAGCTGTTGAGCACGTTCACGACCACATTCCAGTTGGTGGTAACGTTCATAACGGGGCCGGGAAATTGCTTCGAGATCGCGATCACCTGCCATCAATCGCCGCCATCACAAATCAACGGTGACTACAAAATCCGAAAGGGAAAAGAACCCAACAAAACCCTAAGAATCACCCTACGAGTCGTGCGCCGCTTCCACCTAAACCCGCTGAAGAAAAGCTAATCGTTTCCACGTACTAAAGTAATGAAGAAGCATCACCTCATGTTCTTCTTCAGATCAAGCAGATTTCTAGATCTAAAAAGTAAACGTGAAGGGAAAAGAGGTGCAAACACAAGCGGGAGACGTAACCTGCTGGGGGACGCCGAGAGGGGAAGCGGTGATGTAGGAGACATCGAAGTCGAAGTAAGCGAAGGGGTCGCCGGCGGAGCAGGGGCCAACCAAGGTGGCGGCGCACACGACCGCCACCGCCACCCACCCGGCGCTCGACCTCCACCGGCCCAGCATTTCCTTCTGTCCCCCTAGACTAGTGATTCTTGTCTATTTTCGTACAAGAGCTGCCTCAGAGAACTCTTCTTCCGCCGTTGACAAACCAAGTTGCTTGCCAGGGAATCGGAGAGCAGTTGACAGATGAGGGAGATCAGCAACAGCAGCGGTAGTGTATCCTCTCGCTAATCACTCTCTCTTTCTGCCTCGCTCGCCGGTTGGAATGGCAGGTTGTACTCCCAACACCGCCTGTCTTATGCTCACCTCCGAAGACTCGTTAGTGAAATGGGGAGCGTCTTCTTTTGGTTGCGGTTAGGGGAGAGAGAGAGAGAGAGAGATTAATAGGGTTTTCCTCGAGGACTGGTATTATTATGTATGGAGGAGATTGAAAGAGAAGGGAGTTGCGCTGTTATTATTCTACTAAATTAATAAGGACAAGAAATATTATTGTGTTAATTTATTTACTTATGTGAGGTCTAATAAAAAAGGAAGGGGATGGATGGATTTAAATGCTGGCTTGGCTTGGCTTGGCTGGGCTTTTGAAACGTTTAGGTATTCCTGGAAAGACGTGTACTTCTTGTAATTTTTTATTGATTAAAGAAAACAGGGAGAGTGTGTTGTGTGTGTGTGGCGAGAGCGGGAGGCGCGGGCCAGCGAATCGCCAACGCACGCAGGCTAGTGGAGCGGAACTGAGTTGTACTCCGATCAGCTGTTCTTCTCGAACAGCGGAAGCGTAAGAAGCCACCGGTTACATGCCACTTGGGTTTTCGACGTCAGGATTTCATCGTTACCTTGAGATCGCCCTGTTTGGTGACGGAAGCTCCGCAGCCGCTGCCGTATGCATTCAAAGAGGGGCACATGGAACGAGGAGGGAAAAAGCGCGCGGGTCCCGAGTGGAGGAGGGCTTTGGAACGCGTCACGACTGAATCACCCAAGGGAATTTCCCCGGGTGACGTAGCGTCAGAACATGGGACAGACCCACATCACCCGAGAAATTTTACCGAGCTCAGTCGGTCAGGGCCGGCGCTCCTGCGGCCTTCGCTCGAGTCTTGTCGTCTCCAAATTAAAAACGCGACGAGGGAGTGGACCGTTACGAAAAGCATCCAAAGTTGCAATTTGAAACCCTCGTCGTGGTCGCCTCGATTTGATCCCGTGACGGTCCCTTTTATTGGCAGGACAATAGGAATGATGTCGATCCATCATCACGATGATTAAAAACATGAACAAAGCTAGTGATTGCCAAAATTCGCGATTCGTTTGGCCTGGGAATCACTGATTCGAAAGAACATCTTCCCATTGCTCGTCCGTGCATATCACAATTTGATCTTCAATAAGTTTAAATATTTTACGTGGAATAAAAATATATAAGAAACAACACACACCATCGTTAATTATTTAATCGATTTTAGAATTGATACAGCTTCATATAGCTAACATCTTACTATGGTCAACTTGTGATTGACGTTTCAACACCACATAATCGATAGATGATCGATATCTTAGTACCACATAATCGACACGTGGTCCATACCTCAGTGCCACAAATGATCAAGTCAATTAGATCATTATTATATCTTAGATTCGATACAAATGATCAAGTTTGGAAGAAATAATCGACTATATCCGATAATCGACATTGATCACGAGAGTAATGACTAACAAAGCCATATACTACTATAAGTAAGTATTTTAAAAATATTTATTGGGAATACTTCTAATGTAGTTTTTATAGAGTTTGACACTATCAAAATTTTCTATAGAAGAAGGTATCGATTGGTTTTGAATAAGAATCCATTTGGATGATAAAAAATTGAGTTAATATAAATAAATATAGATAAAAAAAAAATATTTATTAAGATTTAAATGAGTTCAGATACCTAAGTGGGTAATGACGTTAGATAGTATATGCAAATCATGACATTAATTGTGAGTAGGCATTCTTTGTTGCTCGACGATGATTGCGTTGTTTAGATCGCAACGCAAGCGTCTGCGTTTCGTGCACTGTCGGGCAGAGGAGACATATCCATGTATCGTCAACAACGAGAGAGGATATATATATATATATGAACTATTAATTACGAATATGATGCTGATGCTGATGGGTTCGTGTACATGACTCGATCTCATTGTCGGATAAAGTAAAACCAGATATAATCGAGTCGAATGGAGCTGATGAACCGAGAGTATGATGTAATTTGAAATCACCATTCGTTCGTTCTCACCTGTTTGGATTTCTTGGGGTGCCTAATCGGCTTCTCTTTTGGATTTGTGTAATGGCGATAGGCAAAGGGGAAAGAAGGTTGGCGCACAGCTCGGCTTTCTTTTTGACCAAAAAGAGCACGTCATTGAATGAATCAAAAAGAAAGCTGAACTCACCACACATACTTTTTTGGTCATGCGGACTGACTACAAGTGCTACAGAGAAAGCTCAAAGATGCCTCCCTCGTCATCGATTCATGAGGAGGAACGTGAAAGTGTGAGCCCGTCCCCCATCTTCCCAGTCTTTAAATATATTTGGGCTCGCGCCCTCCTCTCAAGCTTGCCACAATTACCGGCTGGAATATAGGGCGGATGGGATGGGTGCGCATGGGCCCACCACCGTCCACGTCTTGTTTGCACCGTCGTTGTTGTTGTCGTCCCACCAATGCTTGCGTCTGTCTGTTGACAAAACACACATACGTATGTATACACACATACAGAGAGAGAGAGAGAGTCGGTGCCGAACATACGGGAATGAATAGGGCTGAAAGTAAGTAACGACGACATCTTCGGATGTGGTCCGTCTCAAATCAGCTTGTTTGATTTATCCTACGATAATTAATGAGTTGCACCGACAGATTGATTCGACCAGGGTTTAACAACAAAGGTGATAATAGATTAAAAAAAAAAAGGGTGCAGTTTTGGCTTCCTGTTGAGGCTATTAGTTAGTGCACCGCACCTAATACGAGACGGGCATAATATTAATTTCTCTGGTAGAAGATCCAGTCAGCAGTTGTGGAATCTGAGTGTATATAATACCCCAGTCAGTAGTATTATTTCGAAACTTGATTCTTATTGTCAATGATGATTGAATCTCTTTCCTCCTCAAGACAACTTACGAAATGCTTACAGTCTGTCAAAACCCTGATGATCAGCACCACCTCCCAATCGAAGCAGACAGTCTGAATGGAATATTGGACTTTGAACTCACCGCATACATATACACCGCCCACCTTACGCGATCAATCACATGGGCAGACTGCCACCGACACGTGGGCGAAGGTTCCACAATCTCTCTCAGCATGTGGAGTGTGATATGGTGGTGGGAAGTCAAACGGATTTATGGAGTTGGGTTGGAATGCGGCATGCTTTCATTTCACACATCTAAATCGAAGCAACCCATCGGAGTTCCTACTTCCTCCTCTATGTGAATAAACATTTAACGCACACTTATTAGTGCATCAAAGGCTGGCTTCATTCAGTTCGAGGAAATATGTGTGTGTGTGTGTGTGTGTGGCACGTTTCAGTTCGCTATTTTTTGAATTTAATTGAAGTAATAGTTAATAAAATGTCTGATTAATTGAGTATTGAAATAAAGAAAATGCATGCAATGTTGATCTGATTCACAAGTTATATATAAATATTTTTATTTATTTATGAAACATGTTCTTGGAGAAAAAGGAAATGAACATCCCAGGATGTCATGAAAAGAAGGTACCAAAGATTATGTTATTAAGATGATAGCCAAAACAGTCTGCAAATTTATGAAAAAGGCATTTAAAAAAAAAAAAAAAAAAACAGTTGGGCGTTCAAATACCATAGGCCGGCTTATATTATTCACTTATCAAAAAGACAGCTCACCCTTGCTGTCAAATAAGCTTAAACATTGGGTGGTGGCCAAATCTTCCCAAAAAGTTTTTCCACACGCCTTGTTTGGTTCACATACCCTTCAAGCCCAGCAGCTACAAGCTCTTCAGCAGCTGGTCCCATTGCAGATGCAAAGCTCCTTTGATCCCACTTCACAAGCTGTAGCATGAGAGAAACGAAATGTGTGAAGCAGTTTCTCATGTCCACAAAGGTCTTTGCGTATGGATGAAATTTGTTGTAAGTGAATGATTCTGAGCTTAGCATTTCACAAGAACAGGACACAGTAATATATTGGTGTCTATAAAAATTTCCTTGGTGAATGTAAGTCAACAAGTCTCAGGTAAGTAATGCAGAGAATATGTGTGATCAAATTTTTTTATAAGACAGAACTTCATTTCTTCTCGCAGAGCACATGATGCAAGTAAAATTGACAAGAAAACAAGACAAAATAACATTGCCATGGAACTCAAATGACTTCATAACGTCTTTTGCAGAGGAAAAAATTTTGAAACTTCATGTAAGAATCCATGTAAAATTCAAACCAGCTATGTTGTTGGTCTTGTATTGCATTACAGTAGAATAATCCTAAATTAAGCATATGATATCTATAAATTGTTTCTCTCACTTTACTAAGAGATATTTGTTCCCTTCTGAAGTTCCTCAAAAGGGACATGTATAGACAATGAATAGGGAAAGAAAACACTTCTAAATTATATATATATATATATATATATATATATATATATATGTATATATATATGTATATATATATGTATATATGTATATATATATGTATATATATATATGTATATATATATATATGTATATATATATGTATATATATATATATATATATGTATATATATATATATGTATATATATATACATATATACATATATACGCAGACACATACACATATACATATACATATATGTACCACACACACACACACACACACACACATATATAAGAGGATAAGAACAACATCTCATAGAAAAGAATTTACCTCTTCTTCAGTGAAATTGTACATCCTCGCAGAACCCGGAGATAACCTCCTTACATATGAATACTTCTCATCAGGATAGGTAACAGATTCTTTCAGAGACTGCAGTATTTTTAGAGGTGCAATTATGTAATCAATCCTGCAACATAGTCTTGAGATTAGTTGATGAGAAACTCAGATACTAACAAAATGCCAAAAGAAAAGAAAAAGGCTACCCAAGGAGGCTAAATATATCTTGCTTATTCCGAACCGCAGCGGCCATAAGTTTTGACTTGTGCCCGTATTTGTGAATATAATTGTATGTTTTCTTAACCTGCAATTGTGTATAAGAAGAAAGTTAAAAATCCTATTCTATGGAAGATTCAAGAAATAAATTAACAACCTCCTGTCCTGTTGATAAAGAATATTTTCCACCATCACAGGGACAAACAAAATGGGAACATGATATGTAAACATAGGTTTATGACCAGAAACAAAGAGAGTTTAAGTAGGAACATGAACACGTTATCAGCAAGGGACTGGCTTTTAGAGCAGGATATTTCTATCTAGAAGTTTCATTATATGGTTACTAAGATGGTGATATAGGTATCCAAATCCATTATACAAGTTTTTTATTACTAAGCTGCTTTGATTTTTATGCTACTTAAAATGTCTCCATAACTGAGCATTTGGTAAAAGAAACTTGAAAGTTCACAAGAAGTAAGCATGTATATATGTCATGTCTTGATTTTTCATTGGTAAAGCTGAAAGAAAAGAAGTTGAATGCCCAAATTCCAAACACATAAAACTCCCATTCTAGAAGATCTTGACAGGAACTTCACTTGGAAACTGGTCTGGCAAAACTGAATATCCACGGCCAGAATGGATTGTTTTAAGACATTTTAAGTGACTGAAGCTATCTATTGTTGAACGAGTCTTATTAATATTAAAATACTAATAAATTCCAGAAAAAAAAAGAAATTAGTACCACAGCTACCGTGAACTTATGCGAGTGAGAATTAGGCAAAAAATCAGCAGCCACAAAAAAACAAAATTCTACTTTCTGTGGTAAAAATGTTTAAAGCTCTCACAAAGACTTATCATGTGGGATTACTCTCTCTTTAACTGCTTAATATTCACTCTCATGTAAATGTTAGTGCAATCATATACTTGAGAAACAAAAAAAGAAGTAACCAAAAAATTGCAATTAAACTCACCAAAGCCAATCCAGGATCTTCCCCATTTCTGCAAGCAGCTTCAATCTCTGGATCACCAGAGTGATTGCGAGCCCAGTCCTGGAGTGTGTTTCATCATGACCATCATAACAACTTTGAAGAAACATTAACTAATGGGAAAAAAATTACCCTAATGCGACCAACAAATATCTGAATAACTGATGCACCAGCTTGAGCTGCAGCTGCTGCTTGAGAAAAGCTGCATGGAAGGTATGAAATCATCACAAAATCAGAAAAGTGTGACAGCTAAAACATTAATCAAGTATGTTCTCAAAATCGCTAGTTAATGATATATCCCAAAGACCAATATTATGCTAAGATGTGCAAAACTTAATAGTCTCTCCAAATACATAGATATGGAACACAAGCCTATGTGCATTCCTTTACAAGAAGCAAGGAGAATAAAAGATCATGTATATGTTCCTGATAAAGTCAGTGACTAATAAGTAGCGGTTAATTTCTAAAATATGTGGAGCCTTAAATAATGCTACACTGTGAGAGTCTCTAATAATAGAAAAGGACTATCAGAAGAAAAGTTGGAGCAATATTCTAATCATATTCTTGTGGAGTTTTGCAAGTGTATTTTTTTACCAAATAATGCTGTTAAAAATTTTATTTGTTTGACACAAGTGAATTTAAAAAGCTCTGTATCAATCGGCAAACTATCACTATGAAACCTCCTTAAAGATGCATGAATCAAAAGAAAGTATTATTAGGCTTATATCATAAAAGGGTGATCTTGTGGGGAAAGCTCTTGCCAATGTGAGGTCTCAAGATGGTCAATGCACGCAAGCTTACCCCTTGCATATGTAGAGGATGTTCTTATGATTGGAAATGTAATCACGATAATTTCTCCCTTAACATAAATTAATTACTATAAATGATGTATTTGCTTTATTATTAACTTCTATGTTTGTGTACTATAGTTAAGGAAATGATTAAATTGGTTTCCTTAATCATGTGGATAAGTTAGGAATTCTACTAATTAATCAAATTATTAATTGATTTATTTCCTAATGAATGATTTGATTTTTAGGAAGTAAATAGTTTACATTCTATTTTCATGTGTGAACTATAAGAAATGAATATTATATTTCTTTTTTTGTGTATGAAAATAAAATAAAATAAAATTAAATTATTACTTATCTTTCGGAGAGATCTTATCTTCTCCTATATATAGAGTACAACTCCTTTTTTATTTCTCACCGAGCCTATCAATGAGAGGATTGAGGAGAGGACTTCCCGAAGAGATGATATTGAGGAAATGATAACCGAGGAGAAGTAGGATCCTTTATTTATTTAATTAACTTTGATTTATGTTTTAAAATCTTAATATTGAGACTGTTATAATTTTATAATGCATAATGATATTTTAATTTTAAAATTTCATGATTAGTAAATAATGATAATTGGTTTGTGATGTTAGAATGATTATTTGATTTATATTGATCTCTTAAGCTTAAGTGGATTTTAATATTAATTTAATTATTAAAATTCTTATTTTTGAATTAGCATAATAGTTCTAATTTATTTAATTAGATATATCTATGTTTCAAGAATTATGTATAAATTTCTATAATGTAATTAGTTTTAAATTTAAGATCGTGAATTAAAATTTTTAATTAATGGATTTAAATTATTCTTTAATAATTTTAGATATTGAAATCTAATTTGATAAGAGGATTCTAATTGGGGTCTGACTTGAGTCAAGTTGATCTGTTAATCTGGATCAACTCAGCCCATGTGTTCACAGATCTAGCTCACGTAGCCAAGTATAACCTAGCCCATATGACTCGGCATAACCCAGCCTATATAGTTGGGTAGGAGCCAGCCCATATGGTAAGGTACGACCCAACCCATGTGGCTAGGTATGGTCTAATCCATGTGGCCATGTATGACCCAGCCCATGTTGTAAAGTACGATCCAACCATGTGGCCAGGCATGGGTCAACTCATGTGGCTAAGTACGATCTAGTCAATGTGGCTATGTATGACCCAACCCATATAGTAAGGTACGACACAACCATGTGGCCAGGCATAGGTCAGCTCATGTGGCTATGTACAACCCAGTCCATGTGGTCAGATACAATTCCAACTCATGTGTCTAGGTACGACCAACTCGCGAGTCAAGCATGGCCCAGTTCAATGGTAAGGCTCCGCCCAACTTATAAGTGAGGCTTAGCCTAGTCCATGAAGTTAAGCCTGCCCAGCTATGCGATTCATATTAGACATATTGTCGCTCCTTTTATATAGCTCGTTGTACCTCAACTCAACTTATTACTTGGAACATGCATATGCAGCGTATGTGACTCATCCAAGACTCGGGTGGGTTGATTCGGTTTGGGTTAATACTATACGATATAGTCCAATTTCCTCTCTCTCTCTCTATTGGTTTGAGCTCGTTAATTAACTAAATCAGACAGGTTTGATCGGTTAAAGCCAGTTTAGGGTGATTCTATACTAACTTGACTAGTTTAAACCTATTTGACATAATCGAGATCAATCAAATCTAAATTAGACCAGTCTAGGATAATTCCAGACAGGTTCTATAAAGATTTGAGATTGATTTCATTAGATCATATTCGCATTGAGTTTGGTTTAAGTCAATTGAGCTATTCCAATTAAAGTTTTGGTTGATTGAGAACTATTGAGAGATTAATGTTTCATACATTTATGATTTGATGAATTTAAAGGTTTTATCTGAAGATGTTATTTGAAAATAATTACTGGTTTTCTACTTTCTTAAGTTTGTGATATTGATATGATTATTATCATATAGTAGATATGACTAGGCTAATAGTTCACATTGGAAGTGCAACCTGTAAAAGGAGCGACGAGCCCACCACAGTGCAGAGCCGCTAATGAACATAGTCTAGTAGATTTACATCAAGTATGGTCTCTCATAATATTTAATCATATTGATTTCTTGATGCATGCGTGAGTGAATGGATGATTGTAAATGAATGATTATAGATGTTTATGTATCCTTGTCAATGGTAGGTATAGCGATTCCCTTCGGGACTAGCGGGCCGTCAGACGTGATGGTTAGATGGTTTCTCCATCCGCTGTTGGGAGGAATGTGTCCCCACTAGGGTGGGTGAGGGATACCACTCTATCCGTTATTGGGAGTGCGATATGGATTACCTTCATCCGCTGTTGGGAGTGCGATATGGATTACCTCCATCCACTATTGGGAGAAATCTATCCCGTGGAATATGTCTCTTCATCCGCTATTGGAAGAGTGTACTATCGGGTGTGATATACGCCTTTGTTATCTAGTTATTATGTATGTATTGCATGTGGCTGATACATGATTTTGTTTATTATGAAAGAAATTATTATCATTTTTTTTATGCATAAGTTTTATGATGAATCGATATATTATCATTTCTTATTGAATTATTAATATTTA
The DNA here is from genome assembly GCF_036884655.1 of Musa acuminata AAA Group. Lineage (NCBI taxonomy): Eukaryota > Viridiplantae > Streptophyta > Magnoliopsida > Zingiberales > Musaceae > Musa > Musa acuminata. The sequence goes on along the minus strand of NC_088354.1, from coordinate 41,791,553 downwards.
TTTATATTACATAATATTGAATATTATTTTTATGATTTTTTCGAGATTCTTATCAGCATGTGTAGTTACTGATATGTTTTTATTTTATATTTATTTTTAGAGTAATCTACTACTTTGTAATAGATCTGATGCTTGGGTGGAAGAAACTTGTGACCCTACCAAAAAGATGTCATCCTATTTCTAGTTAATAAGACATTTACTATTGTAAAGACAAAGATTTGAATTCAAGGATGATGGAAAAAAAAAAAAGAGTTTATTATGTAAATTATGGATAATAAAATACTGATTTTATTATTCTTTTTATAAATCTAGAATGTGACAGGAAACTTAGGCCCCCAAGTTGTAACAGTGCAACTTGAAACTAACGCCGAGGTACCCCTCAATGATTAGGCTTAAACCATGGTCACAAATTATCAATTATGTAAAAAATACGTCATGCCAGACGACTAATGATGAATATGATTACAAACTTAACGTAAGATGGTCTAAATGGTAAATTTCTTGCAAGTATGTCTGCCAATACCCTATTCATGCAAAATGAATGCTTAAGATGCATATTAGTCAATCAAACAACTACTTTACCTGACAAAAGCATTCATTCCATATATAGACCTCAACAACTGTTTTCTTTAACAAATTCCAGTAATGTTACTAGAAACTGATTTATTAGCCAATTGCATATACCTGTATACAAATGTTAAATGTGTTTGTATTCCTTCTGATTCCAGTAACCTGGAAGCTTCTATACCCTGAATCAAGGAAAAGGCTTTAAACCAAGAGGAAACGTATTGAACAAAGAAATTAAACAACATTTGCATCTTCAAAATTTCAAGATATGAAAATTAAAGTAATGCATTCAATTTTAGTTCTTACTTGCCAAGTTGAAGGAATTTTGAAAAGCAAACGTTGAGAAGAAACCTCCACTTCATTATATAACTTTAACAGCTCATGCACCTGGAATTCCCAATACAAATTATAAGTACATCACATCAGAGTAAATGATTAACCAGAGAATTTAAATGGATAAAAATATAAAGTAATTCAGTTGAATGTGACAACTGAGATGTCATGCCCTGCACACACAGACAAACATATTAATTGCTACAAATTAGAAAGGGAAAATCTGCTGCAACCTTTGCAAAGCAAAACTGGCCAATATTCTTGATAAGGGTCTAGATGAGAGGAAGAAAAAGCCATCTTATCTTTTTACTCAAAAAGACATTATAGAAAGCTAATACATTCTGACAGACATGCTCTTTATAGAGTACTAGGAAAAAGAAAAGAAAGTGCCCCTAATTCAGACTTACAAAATCTTGGAGGCAGACCAAAATTATCATCATATTATCTGAAAACTTCCAGAAGGTGACACTAATTACTGGACGAAAGCATCTGACTGATTTTACTGCTTTTTCTTTTATTTAAAAAGTCAATTTTTTAAAAATGAATAAGCATCGATGCAATGGGTGGTTCAAGTTGAACAGTATACTGTACCAGTATCATATGGCAAGAAAAAAAAATAGCAAGCACCAAAATAAATCTGATTAGAGCCGCTATCGACAATGCAGGTTTGACAGGGATAACCTGAAATTCTAGTGTCTGTATCAGATTATTTTAGGGGACAATTCAAGTATAGTTCAAGTTGCAAAATGTTAGGGTGATTGGGACAAAATTTGCTGATGTGCCAAGCAATTTAAAATTCAAGTATCGAAGCACCTCAGAAGAAAGCAGGAAGGATTTTGCCTCACCAATTTGAAGTAATTCGGCAGTGCCACAAATTCAAGATATTTCACCATACCTTTCGGATGATGCCTCGTGTATCATACGCTAAGCGAGCGTCGACTTCGGTTGAAACCCTCCCAGGGACAAATCTGGCCAAGTCAGCTCCCACATTCACTAAGGCCTGCTCGTTCACAAGTAAACAATTTGATTGAAGCAAGCAAGAAACTCAAAAAAAAGAAAAACACCATTTATCTAAAGCAGTAACGCAACAATAAACCTTGTTAGAGAAGCAGGACAAACGATCACTAGAATTCTCTTTCCCATTGCATTCACTATCAGCCAGCGCTGTCTCTATTGCACTCTACCACCGAGAGGTACACACATTATTGTGCAGAACACAATCTTCTCCTTGTCTTGGAACAATTCAAGACTTCAATATCGTATAAGTCCAGCATTTCTCACCTTGAACTTGGTGTCAGGAAGGCTACAAAGTCCCAAGAGGAATGAAGAGCTAACCGTGGCAGCGGTAGGGGGGAACCTGCAGGAGATTCAAAATGACTAGTAGCGAAGAAAATCTCGACCTACAAAGGGAGGGCAAAATGAAATAAATAATGAATTCCGTCATGCCTTTCAAAATCATCGAAGACAACGGTATCAGGGACGATCTCGCTGAAGCTCAAGACGGCATCCAGCTCATTGCTCAGATCTTGGAACCCCAGAAAATACAAAACAATTTGGATTCAATCAAAACGCCAATAATCACGAAAACAAGCCCAGTGAAACAGCAACAGCAAATCGGTGACCTACCGGTGTCTGCGGGAGAAGCGTTACCAGCGAACACACGAACTCTCGGTAACGAACGCTGGAGCCGGATCAAGAGGCTCGGAGGCGGTCGGGCGGAACCGGTCCAACTGCCACGCTAATCGATCACACGGAGGGGTCAAGAACGGGCCAAACCAGGCGCAAAGGAAAGGGAAATCGATAGCAGAGAGAACAGACGAAGAAACGAAAGATGCAAAGCGTAAGAAGAGGGAGATGGAACCTTGGTTAAGAGAGCGGCGGAGGACGGAGAGGAGGCGATCGAGATGGACATTTCCTCTTCCTCAAAACTGACTCGGCGGACGGAGCTTTCGGAGCAGTTGGTTTGAGCGGGCATTTATTTGCTCAGTTCCGATGTGCGAGGGACCGGAAGATTAAGGCAATGACGAACTTGCCCCCACGCGTTGTATCGGGGCATGACAAGTGTAATATAAGGAGCACCGTCAATTATGATAACGGGATTAACTTCTTTTAGCCGCCTTGTCCACATCAAGTTGAATAACGATAAATTCTTAAATTTGAAATGATAATTTTTCTGCCGCGGTGGGCGCGACTGGCATTTGATGAACACAAGAAGGGCAGTAATGTAATTGAATAAAGAGGCTTCCAAGGATTCGATACTCTCGAGGTTAGCATGCGGCCTCACTCATCCTGCGGGCCCGAGTTTTCTGGTCGAATCACCGTGGCAAGTTTATTTATTTTATCTTCCCAAAAATAAAATTAATAAGGTAATTATTAATTAAAATATTAATCAGCAGTAAGCTTGACAGAATTAATTATTATACGGTAAATAATAAATGATTAGAGGTTGGGTCCGTCAAATAATCATCAACCCAATCCAATCCAACCCAACTCAACATTTAGCCCACCAAATAATAATTAAAGGCCACGTAACACCTTTCTCGAATAGACCCACGTGTCTGAGTGGAAATTGGTCGACCAAGTCGAGCCCATTTTAAGAGGCACCCACCAACCATATGCTGCGAGGTTGCAGAAATAAAAAAAGAGTCAAGTCGAATATTATTACATTTTGTAGAAATATATCTGTTTAGAAATTAACGTAGAGTCTACCGAGCGCCACGTCTACAAGTTCCACTCGACCGTACACTTAACACATCAAATTAATGATTAGAGAGTCTAATTATGGCCAGGCAGTGAGCACGTGAAGGGCATGATTTATGATTTGACGCGCCATGCCGTTTTGGGTCTGGCGCGACGATGAATCGTGGAGTGGTTTGAGCCACTCCATGAAGCGGTTGCGTGGTGATCGTTTTGGTGGGTCATACGTTGCCCGTCTGGAGTTTCGTTCCACCTCATCGAAACCGAATAAACGATTAGTAGTAGTCACAAAATCTCTAAAATATTTGGAATAGAATGGGAGATGTACCTCCTCCAAATGGATTACAAGAGGATTAAGCTCGGTCGACATATCCTGCTGGTCCACAACAACGACTATTCTATGTGTACCTCCTCGTATCACTGTAACCATCATCATGACAGACTCTTCAGGAAGACTTTTTTTTTTTTTTTTTTTGGTCTGTGACTAATAACCAAAATTGACGCAAATAATAATAATAATAATAATAATAATAATAATAATAATAATAATAATAATAAACGTATCTCTATTGAATGAACATATACTAGTATTTTTTTAATTTTCATTAAAAAAATTGAGCAAAATAAGGGGAAAATGATAAATTAATGCAATAACTTCGATGATAATCGTGCAAGTCGGTCGATTCGATCAATAATAAATATATGGAGCGGTAGAGGAGGTCATCATTTTTATCGTATTTGTAGCATTTATCGACCAATCATAACTGTCCAATCGATAGCGGTCTCCACTCGACGCGTGTTGATGATCCCCGTGGTGTTGGTGCCGGTTCGTTTTCGATCACCCATCTAATTTAATCCGGTGGGATATTTATTGAACCAAATCAGAATACCTATCTATTGTTGAGTTGATTAACCTCCCAGTCCGCGTTGCTAATAAAATGGTCCCACGATACGATGTTGCGACCAATCAGCACTGCGGGCCCCCGGAAGAAGATATTTATCTGCAGGGGGAATAATCGGGAGAAGAAATATAGAGAGGGGGAATAAGAGGAGAAGAGAAATCGTGGCGTGGTGGCCCGTCCCGTTGGTTGGTTAGTTGGTGTCCTGTTTTGTTTAGTTTAATGAATGTTCATTGCATCTCGTGTGTGTGTGCGCGGTTGGTTGTTGGTGTGATCTCTATCAAATCATGAGCCATGGTTGTTGTTGGTGTGATTTTTCATGCTACATACCACTTATTAGATCGATGCTCTCAAATTTCGTACAGATAATTTTATCTTCGTCGTTTACCTTTGAATCTGTGGATACATTACGTATGCTTTAATGTCAATAATTCATTCATGAAGTTGATCTGAAGAAAAAAAAAAATAAAAAAAAAAGAGAGGATATTTAGGAAGAGATGAGAAAACGTAGACAGATGAAGTAACCAAAAGGATACAGTAGCGTCACTCATAACCCCTTTTGTACGACTCAATTCTTTTGGATACAGTAGCGTCGACCAAGTAAAAAATTAAGTCGATTCCACTGCCTTAGCTCGGTGCTCCTCAGCTTTCATGTTGTCGATCACAATTATTACTAGCTCTTGATTTCTGCAGTTCGTCAACATAAATATACGCGTGTAATTTTATAGGACAAACAGATTCTTAAGGGAAAAAAAAAAACATTTTTGCAAACCATCCTCATTAATTGAATTTCTTACAACAACAAAACAAATCTTTTTTTATTTTATTAATATCAAAACATACTTCAAACTATGAACATGAGGGGAAGCAATATAAAGGTGATTTTGTAAATAGAGAAAATCTGGTGCGCTCTGCAGAATATTTGAAAAATATTTTTAAAAGAAGCATTTATTTTCTTACTCTTTAATTTATTTATTAATCTTAAGTCCATTGAAAAATAAGTCTCTTAAACAAGCAACATAATAATTTGCATGATCGTACATGTTTATAGAGAGGAAAATGAGATTGTAAAAAACCTTAAAATTATGATTTTTTTTTTTTTTTTTTTGTGAGCGGGGAGTGATCCCCTTAGCTAACCTAGTTTTCGTGCTTTGATGCTACGAGTCTTAGGATGTAATGCTTTGCAATAAAGTTTTTCTTTCAAGAAAAAAAATAATTTTATGAGATGTTATTGGGGTTTTAATGCTCAAATTAAATCATCCAAGTGATCGGGATTGATATGTGATATTGCATATTTCAGCACCATTCATGTGGTCATAGACGGGAACCACAACAAGGCCAATAAGAGATCGTTAGGCTAACATGACGTGACACCTCAAACTCAAACGAGGCGACCACGTGACCTCCGAGTTGTTCAATGTAGTACAAGTTGACACCAAACACCATGGAGCCATTCCACAAAACTCGAGATGGTGCCGCATTGTGCCGACCCATACAGGTCGATCGATGTTCATCCGTAGGGTACAAGCCACTCTCTCGAGGAGTTAACAGCCATTAAAGGACCATGTACGACTGACCACCCCTTTGTAGGTATAAAAGCCCAACCCCTTGACTAATGGAGGGAGACTTCAAATACTCAACTATATTTTATTCCACTCAGTTATAACTTAACATTCGAAGAGGTCGAGTCAAAAAAATTTTCTCTTGACCTCAGCATATGTGCATGAGTTTGACGACAAAGACGCAAACCATTTGTCAAGAGAGAAGATCGCACTCGAGAAATGATGCTCGAACCAAACCCGACCCGATACACGCTTTACCCGAGCATCCGCGCGAGTAACCTTGCTCATTCAGGATTGAATCGAACCATTCTAACACCTTGACGACGGCATAAAGGTTCACCAATAATATGTATCCATTAAAGTTTCTAAACTATTGTGTCTATGTTTACCTAATCAATCCAAAAACTTTCGTTGACATAGATATTTCGGGGTGTTGAATTATCTGTGAAACGTAAGGCTGTAGATGCAGTTTCTGGTATACATACATATATATTTACTATTTGTCGTTGTACTCAAATGTAAGACATGAATCGATAAAGGGATGCGACCGTGCAATAAAAGATAGAGAAGCAAAAAGGACAATAAACGAGAAGAGAAGGAAAAAGAATAATCCGAATTCTATTTTCAGTTTGGAGTGTGAGTTGTGAAACTTTAATCGTGAAAGGATTAATTTATATGAAAGATATTTTTTTAGATAATCATATATAAATAAATAAATAACTTATTGGAGAAAACTTGTCAGCAATCTAATTGACTCGTAAGTTGATGGGTGAAAATGGGTTCCATATTTTACTTGAAGTAATGTTGTGCTTATAATTTACTCAACAAAATCTTATATTTTTCACATAAAATAATTTCTACTGCGATGATAAGAGATTGAATCTCAAGGCATCTTAACATAAATATATAACAAAGGGATTAGGTTCGAAATTGTGTAGTCTCCAAAGATCGAAGATAGACAGACTTGGGATGTGGTGGTTCCATGTGGATCATTGCATCAGTTTTCTTCCTTATTTTTTCTTTTATTTTAAATATAAATATAAAAATATTAATCCTTTTCTACACTGTCTTCAAAGTAAAATTTACTATCATATATATATATATATATATACATATATGATAGTAATAATAATAATAATAATAATAATAATATGTCACCATAAAATCAACAGCCCCAAAGAATTCATACATATAAATATAAATATAAAATGCATAGAAAGCCCTTTAAACCAAGTAGCGCAGGCTCGTTTCTCTTCTTCAAATCATCTTCTCCCTCCTGTCTCTCCTCTTCTTCTCCTCTCCACCTATTGTTTAATTAATATTTATATGTATTTTTAGACTATACAGCGCACGCAGCGCGCACACACACACACACACACACTCTCTCTCTCTCTATCTCTCAACCTTAATTCTTTATCTTGACGCCAACCTCACTCCCTTTCCTTCTCTTATACCACAAGAATCGGCAGGTTTAGGGATCTCTTGATCCAATGCGACTGGGATCGTGATCGGATCGCATTGTGATCGACAATGAGCGCGCAGAGGGCGATGCACCCCCTCTGCTGCATCGTTCTCGATCGACCCGGCGTCGCCGGCGACCAGTCCCCCGACCTGCCGACCAATGCCCCGGGGAGCGGCGGCGGGCCGCCGCGGACCAATGGCGATGACGTCGGCGTCGCCGGGTTCCTCTACAAGTGGACCAATTATGGTCGGGGGTGGCGGTCCCGGTGGTTCTCCCTTCGCCACGGCGTGCTCTCCTACTCCAAGATCCGCCCCTGGGACGGCCTCTCCCCGCCGGAGAATGGCGGCACCCGGGTCATCGGCGACGCCTCCGAGCGGATCTCTTCCCGGGCGGGTGGCCTCGGGGAAGCGCCCGCCAAACCCGTCGATGTCGTTTACCTCAAGGTGAGCAGCAGATCCCAACCATCAATCTCATTTTTGGAACGGCACAAAAACACCTCTTTTCCCTAATTAATTGTCATGACAAAAGAAAAATCGCCTCGAATGGCATTGCGTCAGATCCGCAGCTTCTTTTGGGCAATATGTGGGGCTGACTGGAATTTGACGTGTTCCACCAAAGCCTTCCCCGATTTCGTCGCTCCTCTGATCGATTATCTCGCTTAGGCATCTGGAACGCGTGGGGTTCAGGCATAAGACCGCCAGATCTCTCTGTTTCTTCCCCTCTAACCAAAATAATCTCTCTTTTATCATTATTTCGCTTCCATGTTCTTAATTATAAGAGTAACCTTTCCCAAGTTCCAATTCGATTTCACATAAAACATTGGCCTTTGTTGGCCTTCTTTTCCTTTTACCCTTAGTTTCTCGCGGTGAAAGAGATGACTTTTGAGCGTGGGTCACCCAGGGCTTTGTAGCCTAATCTAAGCCGTGGGCACGGCGGATTCCGCTTTTGGTGTTGTAGCGGGGGCAGCACGGCTTTGCTTCGACCCCGCACCACGGAAGTAAAGCTCTGTTTCCTCTTGCTTCGACATAATATTGTTGGTTGTAGTTCGTGGCTCGATGAAGCGGGTTGTACGAATTGCTGGCGTCAGTCTACTGTTTATGCTCGTTCCCGAGAACAGCTGGATTTGGGGCACAGGTGCACGGTTCTAGTAAGTCACGAATTGAAAAAAGTTGCCTCAGGTTACAGAGCAGCTGGACGTTTCATCTTTTACTGGACAATTTCTTTTCTTTTTGTTTCTTTTTCTCCAGAAAATATTTGTGTAGGGATTTGTGTTTTATGATGTTTTTCCTTGCAAAACTGAGATAGCTTCTTCTTTTCGTTTTCTGTGCTTGCTTTTATTCTGTTCTGTTTCTTCTTTTTGACATTCAGATTCGTTTAATTTGCTTACAGAAAAAAAATATTGCCTTTTGCACTATTTTGTCTAATTGTCCTCGATAGTTTTTAATATGAACGGTTTAGTAGTAACGGCTGTTAATCATCTTTCTGCTTTAGCTGCCTGGAGAATTATCATATGCTTCTGATCTGATGGTGCAAGTATTAGTTTTTAAGTGTGGTGGTGAAAGCTGAGCAGGGTAATCTATCAACTCGTCCAGCAGTGGGTTGCCAACATGAAGATGGGAAAGCATCTATTTTGACATGGTGTTGCCTTGTGTGTTAGTTGATAGTCTCTCTTGTATGACATGGTGCAAGTATTATTTCTTACTTTCAAGTTTAATTTGTAGATAGGAGCACCTAGGTACTGTAGAATTATCAAATGGATGCTGCAAAAACCAATTTGCTTAAGATGCAGATTTGTTATAACTGACAGAGAAGTGAAATGTAGCAGGTTGTGTGATAAGTGGCTTAGAAGCATGACATCACCTAAACAAGTTATGTCAAATCTTTGGCAAAAGCCAATTCTGATAAGAAAGTCAGTATGAGGTTATTTTCAGTTTGCATTAACTAATTCGATAATCAATAATAAGTAAAAGTAATCTATATATGACAAGCTTGCTCAACTGCTCTTGGAAATCAATTCCGCAAATTTTACTCATATTGGGCAGTACACACCTATCCGAGTTCAGATTGGTACATGAACCACTCATTTTAGGCCGAAACCAGAGAATCTTGCTCCAACATGATTGTTATTGGAACACACCAAATTTTAATAAGTTTCAGGTGTTTAGTCCCTCTAAAGCACATTGGGTTGGATTTACTCATGTGGCAAAACAGCTTACCTTCAAAGTTTCAAGGGCACGAGCTTCAATATGTTGCTGTGAGAGAAAAAAAAGAAAAGAAAAGAGGAGAAGAAAAGGAGGAACTATAGTAGCTGTCGATTAACATAGAGCCTTGGGCTAAAAGTAATAGTTACTTTAGCTCTTCTTTCAAATTTTCCGATCAAAAATTATTTTATAATTTTTTCTTTTGCTTTTTCACTCTGCTATCCACATAGCTAATAGTGCAGTTTGTTGGCATTTAAGGATGGGTCCTTAACTAGACTGGTATCAACTACTGCAGGGATTGCAATTGTCTGTGTTTGCAAACTTATTTAAGTTTGGCATGTATATTTTTTGATAATTGCATATCTGTTATGTAACACCCTGATTAATTCCGTATCGGAAGTAAGAAAAAAAATAAATTTGCTTATAAGAGTTTGATGAGTATATTATTGGCTATCATTATTTAATTTATAATAAGTTATTCAAATTTATAATATCATATTTGTATTGCGGTATGGTGAGAGGCTCGAGTAGTGTGGAAGGGGTCAGAGAAGGCACGTCATAGCTTGGAGCACCCATTGGGTTATGCCTTACATGCACCATGCTAGGGTTAGGTCTTGGGGATGACGTCGAGCCCTTAAGTAGGAGAGATTACAACATCTTGATTAGTGCCACATCGGAAGTGAGCAAAGATAGATTTGTTTATAAGGATATGATGATATGCTATTGTCAATTTTGACTTAAACATTTTGGATTAGTAGTTTATGTTCAATGAAGTTAATAGGCTAGTTATGTTACAAGTCATGGCACATTATTTCTCTTGGCAATAGTATTTGAGCTTGATATACTACTGTTAACTTTGACTTAAGTATTTTGGATTAGTAGTTTATATTCATTGAAGTTAAAAGGTTAGTTATGTTACAGGTCGTGGCACATTATTTATCCTGGCATTAGTATTTGAACCTAAAGTAAATTATTTAGATAATATTGTTCAAACATGCCACTCTAATACTTACTGACAAGAAAAAAAGATTTTTGTCTAATGAATCTCTATTTTCTTGATGTAATTAGTCTCCATAGGAAGAAGTTATTTTGCTGTCGCCAAAGATGTTCCATTCCAAGTATATATTAATATATCATCCACCTCTGCTTATTCCCATTGAAACATTGCTTAAACAGTCTGAAACCTGTGGTAGGAGCACGGAAGCAATTGAGCTCACCATATCAAAGATGAAGCTTTCTCTACTTTTGGCTGCTTGTATCCGCTGTAAATAACAAGAAAAAAGAACATGGAGATGTTCAGGCCAAGATGCATGAGATGTGTGTATGTCAGTGACTTACTAGTGTGTCATGCCTATAATTAAGGTTTCCCATGCTGAATTATGTCAGCATATGCTACAAGAAAGGTACAAAACTTGATCTGTACTGGCACAACGTGAGGATCGATGTTTAAAATATGATCACAACAACTGCTATCGTGGCTGCTGTATTGATTTTAGAGGGGTACTATTATCATATTATGTTATATACAGGAAAGTTAGCAAGAAATACTTGTAGTGATTGTAACTTGTGATTGCCCATTATAATGGATGTGCTTGTGATAGGTAAGTTCTGGAGATCATCCATTGCAATTGTTGTATTAGACTATTAGGTCATAATGGTTTCAAGATATCCTTTATACTTATTATAGCATAGCTTTAAAACCTTGAATTATAATAGGCTTCGCTATTGAACATTTAATTTATAGTTCTCAGGAAACAGCATGGCTCACATATTCTGTTCTTACCTTATCTTGGTACATACTTGGATCATATTATACAAATATGTTTTGTGAACATAGTCCAATGTTTTACTCCACATCTTCAGCCTTCATGTGAACTGATCTATATTAAATTATGAGTTGTTTGAAATTTATTGCCTCAATTAGCTGACCGACTTGTGTGTTTGTTTTTTCTCTGCACTGCTAGGTGTCATCATTTCGGGAAAGCAGGTCTGATGATAGAAGGTTCTATATATTTTCTCGCACAAAGACACTTCATCTGAGGACTGATTCAAAGAAAGATCGTGTAGCATGGATCGAGGCTTTGGTCTTGGCAAGTAGTGTATATTCCTTAAGAACATTGAGTGAACGTATTTCCTTTATCCCAAATGATATAACCTTCTCAACTGAAAGACTGAGAGACCGCATGCTTGTTGAGGGACTTAGGGAGGATGTAATAAAGGACTGTGAACAGATTATGTTATCAGAATTTTCAGAATACCATAGACGACTAAAGATTCACTACGAAAAATGTTTAAACTTTCTTGGGACAGTTCAGCAACAGTTAGAGGTAACATGCACTTTTCACTCATTGATGCTCTTGTTGCTATGGGCTTATTCTTTTTGGTAAATGATAGTTAGTGATAAATTTACAATTTAATAAAGTTGGAGAGGTTTTACACTAATATTGTTAGTTTGAAATGATGATTTATATTGACAATCCATTTTGTTGAAATTTAACAACTATCATACTTCTTTTCAAATTTAATAAATATGTCTTTTTGCTATTGTTCCTAGGTGTTCATCTACTATTACCTGTTTTTGACATGTTCTCTAAGAGTTTACTTACCATTTCCATCTATCAAGAAGAATTTTTATTGTTATTATTGCATAAAACATTCTTTAAGCATTTAAATCTATCAAGAAGATAATTCCTTCAAAATTTTCTTTCTTGTCTAACCTCAATGTCTCCTGACTCTTAACCTGATAAATTATTTCATGTGTATCAAGTATCAATAGTATCAAAGTATTTAATAAATTAAATGATCTCCATGATTCTAAATGTAAGGCCAAAACTGCTTTAGAGTCTTGTTATTACTTCCTACGAAGAAAAAATGAGTTCTCGTTGACGGTTATCGTATTCACTGGAATTGAATATGTACTATGTGGCATTGTGCTTGCCTTTGTGCAGGAAGTCAATATTAAAAATGAAGCAGCAAGTTGTGAAGGCCACTTGCAGTTGATGAAAACTGAATATTCTTGCTCTGGACATGGAAAGTACAGTGGTATAGCATATCTCCATTTTCTCTTTTCCTTTTGGGTCAGGAATTGTGTTCATTCTGCTGTCATATACTATTTTGCATTCTTTTATGCACAAACTGCTCATTTATTCCATTTAAATATAGTGGAGTGAAGTGATAGACACTTTGTTCTTGTCCATATATTTCAGTTCCTTCATATACAATGTCAATATCAAAATGATTAATTTATTGGTTTTCTGCTGATATTAGCATGTCTCAGCTTACTCTCTGCGATTGTGTATATGCAATGCTCCACGATGGTATAAATTGGCATCTGAACAAAGAAACTAGAAAGACAGTCTAGTATTCTCCTACCGGCGTTTTTTATTTGGTCCACTTACTGAATCTTCATTTTGTTTTTATGTTTGCTAATATCATCATGTCTCTACTAACTCTGCCATTGTGTATATCCACTGCTACAAGATGGTATAATCAGTGTCTGCTCAGGGAATGAAAAAAAACTACCTGGCATTCTCCAACCAGCTTTGATATTTGGTTCACTTGTTGTCGTTTAGTCTTGATTTTTTTTTGTATGCCTTTCATTGGTCCAACACTCCACTTGAGAAACAGTTGTCTGCAGTGTCATTATACTTGTATGTGTAAAACATATTTGTGGCATCTTGCAACTGTGAAATCGATTCACTTGGAGAGAGTTCTTTCAAACCCCACGTATAACCAAATGACAAATAATCTAGGTATTTATGTGTTATGTGTTCCATCTCTTTGTTTTCTTCTAGTTTTGGTGTATTGTTATTGCAATCTAACAGCAACTCAGAGAGAGAGAGAGATTGGCTGAGAACTCATTTGCTGATATTCTTGGACTTTTTGTAACTGGAACTTGGTTCATGTGACCAAAATAACATAGATACGATTGTGCTTTTGAGCTATGGGTAAGTGACATAATGCAATTTTGCTGTTCGCATATCAAATTAATTGAAGGTGTCCAATTTTCATAATTTAAACCCAGTGCAGAAGTTATTTTCTTCACTTGTCTTCTAATATTCCATCAGAAAGCTATTTAGTAGTATCTTTCTTTGTCTAAAGTACAGCCATCGAAAAAGCCTATCCTTGCACGTCCTCCTTTCTTTAAGAATAATCAGCTTTAAATTTTTATTGTTTACCTTTTCTCTCATTTTATATTGTTACAAATTACAACTGACTTGTCTTATTAATATTATGCAAATAGGTCACAAATAATTGCTTTGTTTTTGAAGAAACTAATTATTGTTTTATTGTTGAAAAAAGAATAACATCACCTCTTTGTTGCTGTTTTCTGGTTATTACCTTTTCATTTAAATTGATTTTAGAAGAAAAGAAATTGATTCTAGCTTCTTGCATCTTTGTATGACAAAGTTTATCTTGTTCTAGCATATCTGTTTTGACAAACCATTTGCTTCTACATAACGCTGATCTCATAGCTTTTATTGGTATTCCACTATTCTTATCCTATGTTGTTCTCAAATTGAACTTAAAATCTTTTGAGAAAGACAAGATCGTTGCTTCCAAGTAATTTTAGCATTTTGGTAATTTTTGACTTGATGTTGTTTCTTAGGCTTATAGGATTTGCTCTTCAAATGCCACTACAGTGATCCAGTTTTATGTTAGGCCTTTTATGGTAGAGCGGTTCATCATTCAATTGTATCAATAGCTTACTGATTGTCTTGTCTACTTTATCATCTGTTCTTTGTCTATTATAGAATTATTTTGTTCATCTTGGGCTTGAATTCATCTGGTTGATGCTTGCCTTGCTGACTTGATTATAATGGAAAATGTGTAGAACTCATACCAAGGTTTCTGCTAAATATAGTTATTTCCTTGATGACTTTATGGATTGATGTCAGAGATTTTACTGAGTTCAGCTGTGTGAAGTTAACACTATCAGCCTTATAAAGTTGATTTTATCAGCAATCAATTATGCAAAAGAACTGCCTCGCATTTGGCATGCCTGTTCCACCTGGAAGAGGTGCTGTGACAAAAATATCGGTTATCCATGAATGTTTGTCATGAGTTGTTCCACCATAGTTTCTCTTCAATGTCTGGTGTTGCTATACCATCATTCTCAAAAACAAAAAAGAAATGAAAATGCCCGAATTGACATTTGATGGAAGTCACTGGTTGCTGATTGCTGTGATCAGATCAATCTACATCATGCGAAACAGAGATTTTCATAGTTGACTGTGGTTTAGGTTTAAACAGCTTTTTGATCGATATGCCTAGAGGATGAGCTTTAACAATAACGGTAAGTTTGCTCCTTTGTAACATGGGTAACTAAGATTAAAGTCATGGAAACAATCTATTTGCTTGCAGGGTTAAGACTGCACAGATTGTCCTTTCCTAGGCCTTGCATTGGTGGGAGTTTCATGTGGCACAGTGGCAGTTCACATTTTTTCTCTTGTCAAATGTTTAGTAACCATTATTATTGTTCTTTTAGCATTAAGATTCATTATAATTCAGGCTGGAGGGTTACATATATTATTTGATTACATGTAAGCTATTTAAAACAGACATGTACATGCACATGATAATATTTCACTTGATTTTTTCACCTCTGATATCCCCTCAAGGCATAGTCTTTTCTCATTAACCATTTACACAAAGTAGGTCAACAAAAATATCACACTTGACTTTACACTCTTGGCCAATCATTTCTAAGTACTTTTTTCTGATCTTTTCATGGTGTTTTCTCTTTGTGCTGCTCATAGCTTCTATTTTTGTTTAGAATATAGCACAACAGAATCATCTGATGATGTTGAGAAGCAAGAGAATGATGATATTTCAGATGAAGAGGAGTCTTATTTCTTCGATACAAAAGAGAGTTTTAATGATGTTTCCGATTCCTGTGCTTTTAATATAAGGGTGGCAAATCATGAAACTACAACTTCCAAAAGAGAGAGCAAGACTGGTGATGTGGAGATAATGTATACCGAAGAAGAACTTCATTGTCAACATATGTTCCCCCATATTGAAAGGCGAAAGAATCTGCCAGCACCACTTGAGAAGGAGAAAAGTATTAGCCTTTGGTCTTTGATTAAAGACAATGTCGGAAAGGATTTGACACGTGTTTGTCTACCGGTCTACTTCAATGAACCATTGTCATCCCTTCAGAAGTGCTTTGAGGAGCTTGAGTACTCGTATCTCTTGGATCAAGCATTTGAATTTGGCAAAAGGGTGATTCACTTTCTGATTTAGCATTACATCCTTTATACAATGTCATTATCGACCGTTGCTTCTTCTATAATTACCAAATGACTGCATGATATTTTGTTAATGATTCCATGATTCATTGCATCAGATGGTCTTGAGACCCCTGTAAAATCAGGGAGTCGGGTGCAAAAGGCATGGACTTGGATGGAAACATCCCAGACCAGACATAATTTTCTTTCACTGAATCCAGACCGTTTCTTTGACGACCAATCTAGTTGACATCTGGCAATTATCATCTTATGAAACCAATATGGTTGATCGGACCCAATTCTATTGCATATTCTAGTGTTGATCCTGATTCCAACTAAATCTCTCCCATTTGTTCGATAACCAGTAACTTCCAGCAATAATTTTTTTAAAATAACTAATCTGGATGATTCAACAGTCTTTTCTCTTATACTAGTGTTGATCCTGATTCCAATCACTTCTTGGAAAACTTGATTTATACTAATAGCTGGACAAACAATCATTACAAGAAGGTGCAGAACTCCATTTAGACACAATGAAGCCTGATATTTGAGGCCTTCATAACTGTTAGAACTTTTTATCTAAGATGTTATTTATTGTTCAGGAGATTTGAGAAAAAGAATATTAGTTAAACTCCTCTGTATTTGAAATTTTTTTTATTGGTTGTAGGGGAACAGTCTCATGAGAATTCTGAAAGTAGCTGCCTTTGCAGTCTCCGGTTATGCTTCTTCCATTGGTCGAAGTTGCAAACCATTCAATCCTTTGTTAGGGGAGACATACGAAGCCGACTTTCCCGAAAAGGGAATCCGCTTCATCTCAGAAAAGGTAATTCTGTAAAACCAATAAAACCAGTAACATGTTCAATACGCATATCTTTGGCTTATGATTCATTTTCAGATCTTGTGCGTACCTTTTTAAATTAGAAATATTAATCTGATGTTTATATTTCCACTAGTGAGACTCCAAGCACCTTTTCATTTAGTAGTTGACAGTGACTTATATGAACTGACTTTTTCTGGCTATTACTATTGGAAGTATCAGTTAACATAAGTGCCTAGTTTTATTTTTAACTAAAGACATTAAATTCTTTTCATAATTCAGATACAAGAGAGGACTTTGAATTGCATATGAGCTTCACTATTTTAATTTCTAGGTTAGCCACCACCCAATGCTCATTGCCTGCCACTGTGAAGGCAAAGGTTGGAAGTTTTGGGGTGACAGCAATCTCACCTCTAAATTTTGGGGCCAATCCATCCAGCTTGATCCCGTTGGTGTTTTGACCCTGGAATTTGATGATGGTGAGATATTCCAATGGAGTAAGGTTTGTCTTCTTAACATCCTCATGATACGTTTACCAATTCAAGTTTTTAACTGGATTTCATTATGCCATGCCTAATAGAACTTTCTCAACTTTAGGTAACTACTACTATATACAACCTCATCTTTGGCAGACTTTACTGTGAACACCATGGAACTATGAACATAAGAGGCAACAGGCAATTTTCATGTCAACTCAAGTTCAAGGAAAAGTCTCTTTTTGATCGTAATCCTCGGCAAGTAAGAAGCAACATATTAACTCTACATTTAGTTTACACTTTGAAAGTGTACCAAATATGTATTAACTGTTTTGCAGGTTCAAGGCTATGTTGAGGATGTCACGGGGGCAAAAGTTGCCTCCTTACTGGGAAAATGGGACGATCTCATGTACCGCAACAAAGGAGATGATGTTCCTAACAAGACTTGTAATATAACACAAAACATGTGTTTATTATGGGAAAGGAGTAAGCCTCCTGCTAATCCAACTCGATACAACTTAACATCATTTGCCATTACACTAAATGAGCTAACTTCCGAGCTGCAGGTATAGATGAAACATGAAAGTGTAATGAACATATAGCTTTTATTTTACTGCTATTCAACTTCAGTTGTATTCTACTCATCTGATCCAAACATTTGATCGTGAATCAAGGAGAAACTTCCACCTACAGATTCAAGACTTCGTCCAGACCAGAGGCATCTGGAAAATGGGGAATACGAAAAGGCAAATGCAGAAAAGTTGCGATTGGAGAAAAGGCAGCGAATGGTATGCCTCTAGACATACTGAATTTTCGTTTTTTTTTCATATCCCTACTGCGATTACCACCTGTGTACACTATCAACAGCAAATCGAGTGCCACACTTAATTCACTAATGTAGCTAAATGTTGTAATTTTCCAAAAAGATTTGTTGTTCAGGGAAATAAGCGCGTAGAAGTTGGACAAAATACACTTCTATTTCAACACTCTTTGTTGTCGTTATTATTGAACAAGATTTATTTTTGCTTCATAAGATTGTTTTAGTGCTGACAAAATCAAATGCATGCATATAAACACCCATATTACAAAACTAATCTCCATCTCTGATATTCACATGCCTTGTTTTGACAGTCAAGGAAATTGCAAGAGAATGGTTGGAAGCCGCGATGGTTCCAACAAGAGGGTGAAGATGGCACGTATCACTACGTTGGTGGATATTGGGAAGCAAGAGAGCAGAAGAAGTGGGATGGATGTCCAGATATATTTGGCGAATTTTAGATGATGCTGGTTTCTCTCCCGACGCTGAACATTGTTTCAGGTGGGTACTGCTTAACATCGGACATCCGTGCTGCCGGAGGTTATCTTTGAGCAGGTTGTAGATTGGCAGCATTATGGCAGAGTCTGATGTAGCACTTATGTGGCATTTTGCAGTACGAAGGGAAGCCTCTCTAAAGTTGTCTTCGAATCAGAGTAGTTTTCCTTCATAGGTTTATACTTCTTTTCCATCCATTTGTTACAGTAGTAATTTGTTTATGTAGCCAATACCGATTCAGTCCCCTATGGGAAGTTTAGTCAACAAATGAGTGTCAAAATAGGTAATCTTTTCAATAGATGAAGCAAAAATGGGTAATTTTTGCCGCGAGAGCATTACGAGCGATATTTAAGCTATGTAATATGATGACAATAAGATGGTCATCCTGATTCATCTTTTGTCCAAATGTTGTGTTGTTTGATATCTTCTATTTTCAATACAATAAATGTAAGCTTGACATCAGAATCAGACGTGGAAGACATTATAATAAATGTAAGCTTAACATCAAATGAGATTTGAAAATTATTTTATTTGCTAACGGTTCGCAATCTTATCTGACAAACATAGATGCTTAGATATATCTTCTTTTTTTTTTTTAGCTGGTTAAGATGGGATTTAAGCTCAGGATCTTACAATGAGTTGCCAATCTTTATCGCTTGGATTGAAATTTGTCTTCACAATTTATTCTTTGTTATATATATATTATATATATACACACACATCATCGTGTGTATGTATATATAGTATCTATCCTTGGGAATTTTCGTTCATCTCATAAAAACAAGCACATGTATGTTCGTTTTATGATGCTCCAAAACATCAAAAGAAATAAGTTTTTTCTCTTTATTCTCTGTTTCATCATCTATGGAGAAAATGTTTGATCGTTCCCAAGAAAATGTACACGTGTTGACCGGGACCCAACGATCGAATCCAGGTTGCATGGGTCCCATTTGGGCCATGGTTGCTCCTAAGTACTTCGGATCCGTCTCTCGACAACACTATGGCTACGAATCCGACTCAATGGGAAAGCATCCGAACCCTAAGGGTATTATCGTCCATGAGAGTTGTGAGGACAACGACAATATACTATTGTTATTACACCCAACTATGCGACAGAGCAGGAGACGGACCCGAGAAGAGAGATCTGCACTCCCCCAAACCTACCCGTTCGCCGCGCTCCCTGTTGTCCCTCGCGAGAGAAGAGATCTCTTCCAATCTTTGGCGCCTCCCGTTTCCAAATCCCAAGTGGAGGGGGAGGAGAAAAGAAAGGAAGCCGAAGAGTGAAAGAAACCTTGGATCGTTGTTTTCTCCCCGCATTCTCGTATATTAATTCTTGGAGGAGTGGATCTGAACGCGTAAGGAGATATGAGTGACGGAGGTTTTCTGGAAATCCAGCCTACGGAGCTCAAATTCCCTTGTAATCGCCCGTTCACCTTTTTGGTCTTTGTCTGTCCGATTTTGCATTTTCCTTTTTTTTTTCTTGATCGATTAATGTTTTCTTTTTCGGGCTTTTTTGGTACGAGATTTGAGTAAGATTTATATTTTCACTCGATCACACTTTCTGTTTTTATCCTTAAATGGGTTTGCATTGTTCTTTCGATCTCCTCAAAGACGAGACTTTTGCGACTGGGTGATTTACTTATCCTTTTGTAAACTGTTCTTCGTTGTTTCCATCGTTAAGCCTTGATTATTTTCCCGACTCTGGTTTCATCTCCTTGATCGCAAATAGTATTATTTGCTGACGATACATGTGCTTTGTCCATTGGTCATGCGTGAGAAGTCGAGTTGAAGAAGCAAAGCTCATGTTCCATGCAGCTGATCAACAAAACAGATCATTTTGTTGCCTTCAAGGTAAATTTTTATCTTCTCTATCAGGTTATTGCTTCGGTGCCATTTCTTCATATATAGTCTTAATTATAGTAATTTACGTCTCTGACATTTTAGGTTAAAACAACCAACCCAAAGAAATATTGTGTCCGCCCCAATACTGGGATGGTCTTGCCCAGGTCGACCTGTGATGTCACTGGTATGCCCCATTTTCCAAATCATTGAAGGTTTTTCCTGGATTTGATTGGGAATGTTAACAAATTATCTGTAAGTTCTCTGTCTTAATGTATATGTTCTCTCGTTCTGCTTCTCTAGTCACAATGCAAGCACAAAAGGAGGCTCCACCCGACATGCAATGCAAAGACAAATTCTTACTTCAGAGTGTTATCGCGGAGCATGGTGCGACGACCAAGGACATAACATCCGAAATGGTTGCCACCTGTGTTCGCTTCATTAGCATATCTTTATATCTCCTCTATTGGATTTTCTTGCACGATTCTGACTTATATCGAGCTTACTGCTAAATTGTCAGTTCAATAAAGAACCTGGTAAGGTTGTTGATGAATTCAAGCTGCGGGTTGTTTATGTGCCTGCTGGTCCTCCCTCACCTGTTCATGAGGAATCAGAAGAAGGATCCTCACCAAGGTCCTCAACGTTTGAAAATGGGACCCAAAGTTTGCAAACACTTGACTCTGTAAGTAGTTTCCAATCGGCTAAAGCCCTTAGTAAACCAAAATTGATGTTTTATTGTTCTTTTATTTATGTCATCTTATGAAGGGTCATTTGACCCCAATAAAAAATTTAGGTATCAAGATCCAATGAACCCTCGAAGGAGAAGTCCCCAGAGGTACCTTCTTCAACTTTTCTATCTATTATTGGTCTAGAAATTTTAGAAATATTTTTAAGCTTTTGCAGTCTATTTTATATGCTTTTGGCATTTGAAGTCCCGTAGATTGAACCTGCACGATATCATCCAAAAAGGAAAAATATTAAATGATGAAGTATTATCTTAGTCAGTCAGCTGCAACCTGGGTCTTCTCATCTTAAGCATCCTGTGCATAGGTTGAACTTCACGTAAAGAGCACTATGGGATGAGTTTTTTTTTTTGTTTCCTCAACCAAAATTTTTCTTTGATTTTGTTCCATTGGCTTGAAAGTTGTGGATGGCACGCCGATTAGTTGCTCTAGCCATGTCAATCTTCTTGGTTTGTAATTCTCTCCTTTTGCAGAAATCATCACATTGATGTTTTCGCAATTGTAAAGATGGAAATCTTTAATACTAAAAGAACTAATTCTGAACATTTATGAGACAACCATCTGTTTATATTCCTTTACTTGGCTAGTCTTCTGTTCCTCTGGTGGTGGCAATCTTATTCTACCACATTGAATTGCTTAGATGTCATGTAACCTATGCCATCTTAGACTCGGATGAATCATTGCACCATTGTGGTCCATTAAATAGACAATATTAGTTAGCTAATAAAATTAGTCAATTTGTTGTTTAAGCCAGATTTACTCCAATGTTTCTCAATTGACTTACTGTCACGGACAAACTTCTAAACAAGGTGTTTGATGTAATGCTTATGTATGTCCGTGTCTTTTGGCATGTTCATGCCTTGTACAGAATGTAAAGGGGCGGCCGAAGGCTTAATAGTCTCATTTTAGTTGGGTTGGTGGCCTCTTTAGGCTTGTAAATAAAGGTTGTGTCATGTGGACACGCTCGAGAGCTTTTCGGTCTGTAATGGACCATTTTACCCTTTGTTGAGCCACTGTTCAGAGCTTGTAAAGTCTGTTTGTAATTTGCTTTGTCTATGAAGTGTTTTTCGGACATGTTTGCTTGTGGATCCCGTTTGAGGCGTTCTCTTTAACCCGTTCTCTCTTTTGTTGGTCCTAAGGGACAATGGGAGGCTTCGGGGAGGCTGACCTTTGCGGACTGACACGCAAGGGTGCCGCACGACTTAGGCAAAACCAGCTAAGTCCGTGTCATATGGTATCAGAGCGGGACAAGCACTCATAGAAACACTTGACATGCAAACGTGGGGGACCTAGCGGGGCTGCGTTGAGGGCAGTCAGCACACGCGCGACCGTTTGAGGGAAAACGGGCATGGAGATGTAGGGAAAAGAGTCGCTCAGAGTAGCGGGCATCTGAGATTGGCATTCAGAGGAATGGCCAACCCTTCGCGCAAGAGGCACCACGAGAACAGGCAAGCTTGGAAGAATCTGGAGCGCACAAAGGTTGGGATGGCTGAGTTTGAGCTACGGCTCAACGTTGACAACTTTACTTGATGGTGCTCAAGGCAAGCGAGGCGCTTGGCAAAGGTCGAGACCATGCAAAGTGGAATGAGTTGCTCAGCGACCGAAAGAGTTGTGCAAAGCTCACAGAGGTGAGGGGAATTGCTAACTCGAAGAATTCGGTACTCATGCATGGGCTTGTATGCGGACGATGGAATGTTCGTGGCCATCCCAAGGCGGTCGAGACTCGGCGCCATGGAGCATTGAAACTTTCTCTTCGGCATGCGAAGGATACGTCCGGAGGAGGCTGAAGTGTGCAACGAGTTCAGCATGTTGCTAGACCTTGAGGGGTGCAGCGGTGGCTGTATTGACGTGGAGGCGCAATCTAGCAAGTGCGTTTGCAAGAGGCAGAACAATGCACAGTTTGTTCAGCAGATCGGAGTAGTCCAAGGGGATGGTGATCTCCGAAACGAAGAGAGATGTTGCTCCAACGGGACAGCTATCCAGGAGGGATAAGTCTCAGCTCTCCAGAGGGAGAATCATGTGAGATGGACTTCACATGTTGAGGAGGAGTACCTCACAAACAACAACTCCACGAAGCTCGATGGACTGAGCAAGCGGCGAGGAGTTGTCGCATGATCTCGCTCGAGAGAATGCATTGGTGGATGCATTGCGAGATCAAGTGGGGGAGCGACCTAAAGCAACTTAAATGAAGGCACACTTGGAGTCGATGTGGAGATCGGACTCAAGGGAGGGCTGACCCGTGGAATGGTGGGCGCGAGGGCCACCATCGACTCAATGCAAAAACGAGGAGCGGAGCAACTTGGGTGTAACTTGGCGAAGTACTCAAGCCGCATGAAGGGAGCCAGCATAGAAGTTGGAACGTGGAGCAGAGGCACAGTGCTTTCCTCAGACAGAGGTCAAGGACATGAACTCTTGCAGAGGCAAGAGTAAGATCATGTTGTTCCATGGGTCCTTCTTTCTGACGGAGCAGACTCATCTTGCATGGTGCCAAAGACGAAGGGAGCTTCGGGGCACATGCACCTTATCTCGGAGGAGCATTTGATGGAGGAACTAAGGCGACTCAATTTGCGGAGGCGAAGTTGAGTTCAGAAGGCCTTAGCACGGGGCAAGAGGACGCAGAGGCGGGTACTCTTGAAGAATATGCCACAGTGTTGCCATTCAAGTTGCCATGAAGGAAGCGGTGCGCAGCGGAGATTGTGCTGGTAGGGGCAGAGGCCCAGGATCCAGACAATGGTGCACAAACTATAGTGAAGTCGGTGGACTTCGGAAGCTACTAGGCGACGGACTGTCCTAGAGCGGTGCTTCATCTAGGTGTGACCCAAGAGTGGGTGGATGAAGGTCGATTGCCAAAGGAGCGAACAAAATCGAAGGTGGAGGAGGCCCTGCGATGTATTGGCAGAGGCCACACATGGAGGGTACACAATTCGAGTTTATTCCACAAGGATCAGAATGCAATGAAGATGTCACCAGGAGGCGACATGGTGCAGCGGATCGTGGTGGAACAGTTCGTGGCAATGCGATACACACAACCTTGTCCCGTGAGGGATGAGATCATATGGAGGTATGATCAGGAGCTACTGGGAGCTCTGCTTTGGTGAACAACACGATGGCAAGAAGGGCTATGGATTCAAGGAGTGAAGGCCATGGTACCGCAGAGGCGGGTCTTCCGGGCGTGCACCGAATTTTGCATCGGATGAAAACCTTGGTCATCAACATATGGGGGCTGGGTTCCACCAAGGGAAAAGTTCGAATGCAAGTACCAGTGAGTCCCATGGGAGGGACTTGATCATGCAGAGGTATGATCGAAGCAGTTGGAGAGTTGGACTGCTCCAGAGCTCATATTCGCTTAAGGGAGCCCGACAAGTCAGAGGACAAGGTCGAGTAAGCGAACGTTGCTACCAAGGAAGCTAAGGAGAACAGAATTGGTGCAAACCCTACAACGCGATGGCAGAGGCCATGCATGGGAGTTGCAGTCTGTCTTTCCATCGATCAAACAGACTGCTTGGAGAACACAGAGGTGTTGAAGCAGGGGGTCGAAAGGGGCGAGGAAGCGACGACGAGTCCAGAGGGACTTAGCTACCCAAAATCAAGCATCAGTTAGAATGGAGGTGGACTCAGAGGAGTGCCACGGAGACATATCTACTGATCGTGAAGAAAAGGGATGCAGATGCGAGGCGACGGATAGTAGGGCCATGGGCATGGCAGCGCCATGGTACCGTAGAGGCGGGACTTCCGTCAAAGTCATTGATCCCTTGCTCTCATGGAGGGAGAGCGCTTGGTCGTGAAAGGGGCCGAGGAGGTGGAGAATGCAGAGGCAATCTTCAAGTACCGAGACAAGGCTGAAGGGCAGAGGCCGAAGAACTTCGTAAGACCGGTGTCAACAAGTTTCTCATCAAGATAGCCGTAAGTGAAGGACTTCGGGTCATGCAAGAGTGCACGACCAAGGAACGAAGCAAGCAGTACGCGGTGCTGTACCTTTGCTACTCAGTGGAGTAGGCGGCAGGGTTGATGGAGAAGACGGTACAATCCCAGAGGCGACCTCATCTATCAGAGAATTACTCCAAGTTGGGGTGAAAACTTCCTGCATTCCAAAAGTTCAATGGCATTGAGAAGGTGAATCACAGTAGCTAACTCAACGCAAGGAGTGCAAACACTTCAAGTGCTTCAGAAGTGTGAGCAAAGAGCAGGCGAAGGCCAGTAACCAGCTCGATGCGTGAAGTACAACCTCGAGGAGGCGGGCGAAGTCAAGTAACCTTTGCCTTCTCAATCCTTAAGAGAATGGGCGAAACCGAGTACCCCAATTCTCTTATCTATCCAGCAGAGGAGCTCTGCACAAGTTCAAAGACCCTTCGAAGATAATGGAAGACAATAGTTGTCAAATCCTCACCAACGGTGATCAGTGCTACTGAGAGTAGATTGTCCGCTTCATTTCCCAACGAAATGCCAATCGAAAGCGGAAGTGATGCGAACCTACTTGGATGCGACAACTAACTGAAAGAAGAGTCAATGAGTAGATTTTGTGGAGGAAGGACCCGAAACTTCAGAAGTTTGCGAGGCGATGCTCGTTAAAGCTCCAACAAGCATCCACCCAGTTCAAGTAGCATGTGGAAATTTTGAGAAACTGGCGCAGTAAGAATGGTCTTTTCCTTCATTTGGTGGATCCGCAGGAATCAACGAGGATCAACACAACTCAGCCAACCCCACACCAGAGTCAGAGTCATTGGTGAGTTGAAGCAGCATGGCGGATCAAAGGTTCGACTACTCAAAAACAGCAGCGGAGAGCAGCTGGGAGCCAGGAGGCGCATTGCAGCTAGAGCAGAAGATTGAAGACTCAGCAAAGGTGAAGAGTTGCAGTGTTCACAAAGGCTTCGACGAGGACGTCGAAGGGATAAGTGGGGGAGAATGTCACGGACAAACTTCTAAACAAGGTGTTTGATGTAATGCTTATGTATGTCCGTGTCTTTTGGCATGTTCATGTCTTGTACAGAATGTAAAGGGGCGGCCGAAGGCTTAATAGTCCCATTTTAGTTGGGTTGGTGGCCTCTTTAGGCTTGTAAATAAAGGTTGTGTCATGTGGACACGCTCGAGAGCTTTTCGGTCTGTAATGGACCATTTTACCCTTTGTTGAGCCACTGTTCAGAGCTTGTAAAGTCTGTTTGTAATTTGCTTTGTCTATGAAGTGTTTTTCGGACATGTTTGCTTGTGGATCCCGTTTGAGGCGTTCTCTTTAACCCGTTCTCTCTTTTGTTGGTCCTAAGGGACAATGGGAGGCTTCGGGGAGGCTGACCTTTGCGGACTGACACGCAAGGGTGCCGCACGACTTAGGCAAAACCAGCTAAGTCCGTGTCATTACGCCAATCTGATGCAGCCTTTGCCTTGATCAGCCAAAAGCAATTGATCTTGGCCAAGATAGATCTGAATTAATATATTTTGACCAAATCTGATTTGGGTTAACTGATCTGCTCAACTCTGTCCCGGTAAGTTAAATATCAGGACCAGTTTGATATTCCTTCCATACCCCACATCTCATCAGATTGCTCCTTTCCATGTTCACTGTTTTGATCTCTGAATTTGTTGTCTGCTAAACGATATGAGAAAGGAAGAAGAGAACTCATTATAGTATTTGACCATGACTGGAGGGCTCAAGGGACGGACCCATGAAATTTGGCCTTCGGGGTTTCAAAAAATTCTAACACAGCGCCCTAGTTTTTGCACTTAAATGTGTTATCTTGATAATAAATTGAACACTTGATATGGTTGGTCCTTATACTAACAAAATTGTCGAATGTGATCATGTACAATATGTGTTAATGTTTTATTGACACCAAAATAATATTATGACCAGGTATTGTGTATATTAAAAAATTCCTTCCACCTTAATTTATAAAATTAATTTGATATCTGTTTTAGTCGTCATTTTGGCAGTATCAATCTGCCAGAGCCGATTTAAAAAGATGCTGACAGAGCAATCTTCTCAGATTTTTTAGAACTAATTGGAAGGGTGTAGGTTATTAGATGAGAAGAATTTTGGAAACCAACCCATGAAGATCATGGAGTCCTAAAGATTTTAGGATGATGGTTGCCCTCTTAGTTAATTATGTCATGGTCTCAAATTTCACAGTATACACTGATCGTAGAATGATAATTTGATACTCTACTGTTGTATCAGTGTAGCAACCATACAACTATGTATCAAGCAAAATGTTGTGTATTCCTTTCATTGTTAACTGAGGCATACAGCGTTGGTATATCATTACCGATATTCGAAGCCTTGAAATAGATCTCTTTCATTTACCAGCAACTTTGAACTCTGGTTTCTTGTACATGCTATCTTTTGACTCTTCTGTTTGTAGAAGTTCATTAAAACTTGGGCAAGTTTAATTTTCCAACGTTGTATCATCAGGGTGATTGAGAGTCTAACATGAGGGCATTCTTGTTGTAGCTAGAGAAGAGAATTTGTCATTGGCTGTGTCTAGTTGTTTTCTGACATTTACACTCTTTTAAAATCTACTCCTATACATTAGAAAGTTTTTATAGAGGAGTTCTTGGCTGGGTTTTGCGGACAAGGAATTCCGATAGCTTGACAAGCAGTATGGATATGAGAACAGATAATGGAAAACAGTTGCAGATTGCAAATCTTCGGACCTAGCTTGCTTTTTTTTTGTTCCTTGGATTTTCTACCTCTTGTGGAGTGTCTAAGGGCTAGGATGAATTATAATGCTCCAGTATATTAATAGTAAGCACCTCAATATGTAAATTGGTTTATTGTCAAAATGATATTGATAAGTTTCCCCCTTATGTAAGATTCAGCTATACTGTAGCTGACATTCTTGCCTGGCATGCTGTTCTTATTATGTAATTTAAGAATGAGCTTTAATTTGATTGTATGCACTACAAGCTTTGTAGTGGCAATTGTTCAATTATCTTTTATAATATGCAGGCATTGGCTATGATTTCAAAGTTGACTGAAGAGAAAAATTCTGCCATTCAGCTAAACCAGAAGCTTCGACAGGAACTGGTATGTGTTTTGTTTTCATGAAAAATATATGGTACACTTAAAGGCGAGCAATTATTTTTTTTTGGTAAGTTGGCGAGCAATTATCCATTCATAGCATATGTTTGCCAGTAAATAAGTTGTAACAAAAGCATAGGAGTTTGTCATGGTGAATGCCACCTCATTTCTATAATATGTTTTGTTTGTCTACTTCATTTATATGTTTTCATTTCAAAATAACTGTTTACCCAATTCTTTTTGTATAAGAAAATAATACTTTCATTTAATGAAAGTACCCAATTCCTTGTGTAGGGCCAACATGTCTTTGTGGGTTTCACAAATAAAGGGCGTGTGAACGCCATAATCCTGTCTCTGACCAAATATAGGGTAAACTGATAACACTACCAGGATAACATTTGCAGCTAGGAAACAGTGTTCTTTTAGCTTTTAGGGCAGATCTTCACTCGTGAAACAAAAGCTGTAGTCATCCAAAGGTGTTTATTCAAGTTTGGGATCCGTATAATTATCAGATGGATGTTGGATGAACCAGGTAAATACTTTAGTTCCCTTTCTTTTGTCAAAGAGCTCTGTTTCTTTTTTGTGAGTGCTAACAACAAAACCATTAGAACACAGCATGCGAAAAGGAGTGTATCTAAGATTCCGTTCAGTATATTATACGTTGAGAGGACTCTTTGTTCTCATTACTTAGTCCATAATTTCTTACTGGAACAAGTCTAATAAGCCATAATCATGGTCAGTAAAGAGCAGCTTTGCAAGGAAAAGGGCTCTGCAACCGGTGTTTTGTAGGCTTATGTTGGGGGAACCCTTAACCCAAAAGTAATTAGGAAGTGCAGTCACAAGTTTGGCCTGTGAGCAAATGGGAACAAGTGAATCACCATAGGGAAGAAGGGTATGTCAAATGAAAAGAACAAGGAAAACAAATTTGGATGGTTCATTCAATCCTCCATTTCTTTCTCCTATCTTGGACCAAAATCATGATGATAACAGGATGTGACTCTTTTGGTAACAGTTTTTTTTATACTTTGGTTAACATTTTAAGGATGTTGCTGCTCGAGGTTCGTAGGTTTTTGTCATGATACTGCTGATTTGATTCCTCGCCCTAATCTCAATTGCAGGATCTGCTGCGGAAAGAACGGGGCATGCACCACGGCGGCTTCAGCGTCACATTTGTGGTGTTGGTGGGTCTCCTAGGTGCTCTTATTGGGTACATCATCAAGAAGTCATAGATGTGAGCACAAAATGATGAGAGAGTCTATCCAACCAACCAAAATGGTTTCTTTCCGTTTTCTCCATCGATGGACTTATAATATTCACAGTGTTTGTCACCTGGCACTAATCCATGCGGACTGTTTTTGTTCTTGGATTAAAATTCCTGTACCAGTGATGGTTGAAGACCTCGAGGCACTAAATCCATGTGACCTTGTGACTTGTTAGATTACTGCCATGTAATGAATGTTTTTTTGCAGCAGCGTATGCTGTGTGTGTCTTTCGAGCGTCTTTTAGAGGGGCTTAAAACCCTGAGTGTTCCAACCACCACCATTTCCGATGGCCCAAAGAAGTGCATCGATTAGTATCATTCATTACTTATATTGACTTGACTACAATAACAACAAGGG
The DNA here is from genome assembly GCF_036884655.1 of Musa acuminata AAA Group. NCBI lineage: Eukaryota > Viridiplantae > Streptophyta > Magnoliopsida > Zingiberales > Musaceae > Musa > Musa acuminata. Next base: position 41,761,784 of record NC_088354.1, on the reverse strand, counting down.
CGGCGGCATTGGATGATCTGCAACACGAGACCTGCAGTGTCGGTCGTGTCGTCATGCATGGCAACACGCCGCGTCCTCCGTCAGTTCTACCCCGGCATTGCTGTCGTCGTCCACCGCCGCGCGCTGCTCCTTGTACGCGTACCACCTGGCCACCACCAGATAGGCCACCAGGTTCACAAGGCACAGCACCGCCAGAAGCCAGTAGAAGTTGTAGAGCTTGCCGCGGTTGAGGTTGTCCGCCAGCCACGCGCCGTGGCCGCTCTCCCCCGTGACCTTGTGCACCACCGTCACCAGGGCGGAGCTGACGAAGAATCCCAGCGACAGGGTGCTCAGGAACAGCCCCGTGCTCATGGTCTTCATCCCCTTGGGGCACTCCCGGAGGAAGAAGTCCAGCTGGCCGATGTAGGTGAAGGCCTCGCCGGCGCCCACCAGGAAGAACTGCGGGATCAGCCAGAAGACACTCATGGGCACGGTGGCGCCGTTCTCGAGGGCGGCCGGGGTGGAGCGGGCCACCCCTAGGCGCTTAATCTCGGTGAGGGCGGCGGCGGACATGGCCAGGATGGAGAGCACGAGGCCGGCGCCGATGCGCTGGAGCGGGGTGAGGCCGTGGGGGTTGCCGGTGAGGCGGCGGGAGACGGGGACGACGACGCGGTCGTAGACGGGCACGGTGAGGAGGATGGAGCCGACGAAGAAGACGGTGAGTGAGCCGGGTGGGATGCGGAAGGAGGGGCCGATGCGGCGGTCCATGGTGGTGGCCTGCGACACCGAGAAGGTGGTCATCTGGGCGTACACCGTCCAGAACATGATGGTGGTGGCCCATATGGGCAGCATCCGGATCACGATTTTGACCTCCTCCACATCGGTCAACGTTGGGAGCCACCGTTTCCCCTGCTTCGCGCCCGGGTCGACGTCGATCGCAGCCCTGTCCAAGAAACTGCACCCGAGAGCAGAAGACGATGATGATGATGATGATGATGATGATGATCAGAAGATTCATACAAGTATTTATTAAAGATCAGAACATATACCCTCGAAGTGGAGGCAAAAGATCGAATGATTTCAGAGACATGGAGGGAGCACGATACTTATTTTGGGGGTGTTGATTCATACAATTTTTTTATGAAGTTTTCTTAATATATTTTATATCCATGGAGAGATGAAGAAATCCTAGTGATTCTTAACATCGAACAAAAGGATATTTGGGTTCAGCAAATAGGAAAAAGAAAAGTGAGTTGGAAGAAACGACTGCAGAAAACCGAGCACAGCTAAGAAAGGAAGACAAAAAAAAACTACTGCATCTCACAGTCTGTGACTCCTCAGGTCAGGCGGCCAAATCAATCACCGAAAACACGGTGAATAATGTGAGATGCTAACGAAGGAATACCAAAACCAGGCAACCAAGTACCCTTATCCGAACGAAAGCATCTCACAGTCTGTGGCTCAGGTCAGACGGCCAATCAATCACCGAAAACACGGTGAACAATGTGCCTTCACATGGTCCTTGACGTGCACCACCCGACAAGCATGTCGCTGCCGATGGCGCCCTTAGTGGCTCACCGAATCCTTGCAAAGACTACTCTCCCTCCCTCGCTCAAAGATTGCTTCTACTCTAAAAAGTCGACTAGCTTTGTCCTTTCATGATGAGTTCGACGCAGCACCCGTAGTAAACGGGGGTTTCCATCGACGATCAACCTCTTCTTGGTGTCGGCAGCTTTCTCGCGAGCCAGCTCGGTTCGTGGTGCACGGTTTCGAAAGGCACGACGGCGGAATGCACCGACCGACGCAAAGCGGCGTCGATCCATGGCCAGGATCTTGCGAGATGTTCCCGGAATCCATTGCTCCACGTTTATCTTCATGTGAGTAGCAGTGCGAAAGGATCATAATTCTAATGTGTATGTGGACAGCAAGGACAGTATATACCCTGAGACCACACGAGAAACCTGCAGTCGGTGGTCTCAACTATTTGGCACTCGGTGGTCTCAACTATTTGGCACTCGGTCATCAAACAATGTCCGACAGTAATCTACATGCTATCATTATTCATCACTGCTACAAAGCTTAACAAATGAGAAGCACAGAGTTGCATAAGCAGCACACGGAATCTCATTCTTATTTTGGTTACCCCGTCGTCATTTGATTGCTGAATGATTAGTTCATGGCGGTATTATTTAGTCATGTGTGCCATGGTGAAAGCACGGGCCTCCTGTTGGGAGTCGGGCCATGCAGTGCGTGCACAGGAGCAACATTAGTTTATGCTCTTCTATCCGCTATGATGGAACTCAATTCAATTCAATTCAATTCACTTCATCTACCTCAGCTCCGGGACAATTATTATTATCTTTTCTTTCAGAGAACTCATCTACCTTCTTTGGTGATTTGCTGAATCCTCCATGAACCCCAACCCCATCAATAATTGAACTCTTCGAACGGTGTCAGCCATGGATGGCTGCGTGTATTTGCTTGCAGGGTAACAACATGTCCGGGAATTGTTTCTCTTCTGGTTTCTTCTATGAACTATTTTTCTCTCTTCTGTGCGTTTCTTCCTATCTTGTTTTTGTTTCTGAATTTTATAGAAACATATTCTCTAAATTAACGACGATATACTCTAATCGTAAGAAACCATGATGAGAGGAAACGTTGGATCTAAACGACGACAACAGGAGAGCAGAGAAGAATGATGTGCGTACCGGAACTGCTTGGTGTGAGGCACCCTTTGCTTTGCCTTACTCCTCTTCGATCCCTTCTCCGCGTCCGCGTCCGCCTGCTTCTCGTCGATGTCATGCAGCAGCGAAGGGTCCGACGGCAGCTCGAGGCCTCGCTTCCTCCACGCCGCCGCCACCACCGCCGCGATCTGTGTCAGAGGGCTCCCCACCAGCTTCTTGAACCTGTACCTCCGCGTCCCGGAGAGGAAGACCACCAGGCCGAGGGCGATGGCCGTGGCGCACACCCCGTACCCCCACTGCCGCCCCAGGTTGTCCTGGATGTACACCAGCACCGTCACGGCGAGCAGCGAGCCCAGGCTGATGAAGAAGAAGAACCAGTTGAAGAACTTCATCATCTGCGCCTTCTCCCCGCGGTCGGTCTCGTCGAACTGGTCCGACCCGAAACCGGACACGCTCGACTTGAGGCCCCCGGTGCCGAGCGCCGTCAGGTACAGCGCCAGGTAGAGCACCCCCAGCTGCGCCCCGGAGGCCTTGACGCAGCCTCCGGACGCCGGGTCGGCGCATGCGGGCGGGCGCAGCCCCGGCACGGCGGTCGAGATGGTCAGGATGGACACTCCCTGCATGTCAATTCCATCGAACACTTTCGATAAGCCCGTAGCTGAGAAGGAAAGGGGGGTGGAGATGGAGGTGGCGGTGGTGCTTACGGAAGCTTGCACAGCCGCGAAGATGGCGATGGTGAGGTAGCGGCCGAGGAAGGTGTCGGCGACGAAGCCACCGAGGAGGCAGAGCATGAAGGAGGTGCCCATGAAGTTGGTGACGGTGTTGGCGGAGGCGGCATTGCCCAGGTGCATGGTGCCCGTCAAGTACGTCACCAGGTTAACCGCGATGCCGAGCGTCGTCAACCTCTCGTTCAGCTCCACCACTTCAAAAGGTTTCCCCAAAACCATGAATTCAGGTCAAACACGAGCTAGAAAGACGAACACCTGCAGTAGATTGACACTAACTACCAAAGGCCACGGATCAAGATTGGGATACATGCCTAGGATCATGGCAGCGGCGCTCCAGACGCCGGTCCGGGAGCGGACGGCGGGGCGCCCCTTGTAGTCCCAGGCGTCCGATAGGATATCATCGGTCTCTGGCAAACCCACCATGTTTGCCTTCACCCGCACTACTAGTAGAGAACTAACTAAAGACACTGCGCGATGTGGAGGCCGGAGGAGGAGTTGGTCAGGAAGAGGAAGCTTCTCTCTTGTTGCGTGTAGGCCGCTGTTAGCCTATGGACTATATATAGATCAAAAGGCAGGGCAGGTTCAGGTCTCCCTGCATGCGAATCTAATGAAACAATGAGGTGGCCTAATCATCGATCACTGTCTACAGGGAATCTCTCTCTCTCTCTCTCTCTTAAATCTGTATTATGATTTGCATTGAACTAAATCTCGAGGTCTTCTCTGGCAGAGATATCAGAAGCCATTGCTGTATTATGATCTGCAATAACAAGGGCTTGTTCAGTAACATACCCTGCAGCTAAATGTCCATCTTCTTTCCACCTCACAGCAGACAATTAATGGCCAAACTTATCCCAACCAAGATAGATGGGTTGACACCATCTTCCATGATAAAATCTCCACCCTGGTCATGCAGATTCGCATTAAATCTGCTTGTCTTGGCTGATACAGTTTCATGTATCGAAGAATTATACAGCAGTAGATACCGTATGTTTCTTCAGCAATCTTGGCTACCACTTGCAGCATTTAGTTGCGTGCCTCGAAGAATCTCAAGCAGGTTCGGAACACGAGTCTTAACATTGACGCATTGATTTTATCGATAGAACAGCAGAGCAGTGGATGCTTGCCACAAGAACAGGAGCCGAAAGGATCAGGTCACAGGAATCAACAACTCGAGCAAAATCCACCACGATCTGATCCTGTTGAAGTTGACCAAATTCCAATTAGGAATTCTATTCCGGTAGGGTCATTATCGGATTGGTTTAAAGATAGATTTGGGTTTTGATTCGAGCTCATCCGGTGGATCGGGGGGAGGTCGCGATGGGTGTAGCCATCAGAGTAAGCTGTGGTGATGTGAACCGGTCGTGTGTAGGTCCAGCGAAAGAGAAGAATCAGAGGCTGATAGCCACCTCGGTGTCCAAAAGCAGAGACTGCCTTGTTGCACTGCTCCATGACCAACGATTCCTGCATCCCTTGTTCGATGGCCACAAGTTTGAGCTCGCAGGGATGCAACTCGTCATCTGCACTGTGGACAGGAGATACGGCAAAGATTCGTCGAGACCAACTCCCGAATAATCTTCGAGAACAGTGAAGCTTTCTCGCCTTCACACTCTTGCTTTCGGAGCATCCGATCCTTATCACCGTCTTTTCTTCCTCTGTTTTCTCACCATTTTCGCATCTGTTTCACTTTGCTTCTTCATTGTGACTCGAAGTAGAGCAAAAATATTTTATTCCCGGAGATGGAACAGACACCACTGAAGAAGGATTAAGACTAGCAGAGACACATTTTTCTTGCATTTGCCTTTTTATGCTGCCGTGATGCTCGCCTGTGCAATACGCACCTCATGAAATGGCTGTACCTTAAAGCCACTCTTCTCCTTGAGATGACAGCAAGCATCCGAAAGGACTGCTCCGATACAGGAATGAAAACAAGCCAACATTAAAGTCGCACTATTTTGGCATTGTTAATTCTTATCTTCTTCTTCTCCTCCTCCCAAATAAGAGAGGCTGAGTTGAAGGAAGCGTGCATGAGTGAGTGTCTTTGTTTGCTGAGGTTTTGTATCTTTTGACTGCAAGAGTCGAGGTTAAGAAGAGAGACGATGTGCAACAGAGCTTCAAGTTGGGACCAAAGTGGTGGTTTATTATGTATGCTTGATGAGGATTAATTGGCCTTCATCAATCAATCAGTATATTATATGAGCTGGGAATCTGCCATGAATAATAAATACTACCCTATGCATGACCACAGTCCACCACAAGTAGACAATCCAGCGGATGGGTCCTCCTTCCTCCTCCTCATCCTCCTCATCCTCCTCCAGCCTTAAAAGCCTAAGAGGCATAGGAAGTGAAGTGCATATACCATAAGAGCCTCCGATGACACTGACACACACACACACATTACGTTTGCAATTAAAAAGACACAGAATCTACACTTTTTATTCCAACTTATCTAATCCGCTTAGATGTTGTTTGGATAGTATCTATCTAATCGGATTTAAGATGAACTTTATATAAGTTTAAAGGGGTTGAAATTTGGATTACGTATCTAAGTAGATTTCCATGCTTAATTCGAGTACTTTGCTCGCTGTACTCGATTTCTAGTCGAGAGTTTATCCGATCAGCTTAAACTTGGATTCTGGTTTAGATTTCGATACTTTGGAAATTTGTAAGTACTTGATGTGATAAATATATATAGTGTGATATATTTGATAAATATGTATAGTGATAGTTTGTACTAACCTACTTAAGAATGACATTGATAATTTGAGTGACACATCACTGTCAGCTCGACACCAAGTCAGACATCTAATTGGCTCCATGTATCTTATCTATGGTGGGGTACATCATCGAGAGTCCACACTGTCAATTATGACGTTTGACGGTTCGAATGACTTTTCACGTCCGAATAATATTTGAAAATATTCCGCATAATAAAATCACCTCTCCTTACCCGCTTCAACTATATCACTTATGGACACAATATATTCGTGACCTAACTTTCCTTAGATGATAATAATTATTTTATTATTATATATTATTTCTTTTTATAAAAAAAATAAATGACGAAAGTAAGATTCGAGCTTACAACTCTACGATAAATTATCAAGGTCTTCATCAATTAAACTAGTCGACTTCTTCAAAAAAATATTAGATGAGATTTTAAATCCTCAACCTTTGATAAATAGATCTGATAGTTCATCATCATCTAATATTTTATATATTATATTAGACTTTTTATTTATTTATTATTAAAAGATTTATATTGTTTTACTTATTATTCAATATATACGTGTATACACATGTATATATAGTTATTAATCATATCATTATCATAATACACATGGTAATAGTTTATATATATATATATATTTTAGTAGCCAATAATGGAGAGCCACCCGACATAAAGCATTATTGTTAAGCACATAATGGATGAGAGAGAAAGTGAGGCTTGTGAAGAGGAGAGCTTCACAGTGGTAAGACTTCGTGCAAGATACAAACATTATTATGTAGGTCCTAATTTGATGTCCACCATAAGGCGTGTGCCATGAAGGTGAAGTGTCTCAACTACATCTTCGTCAACGTCAACTTATGCTATGTCTCATTAGAAGCTAGTGGGCGTCAACATGGAATCGAACGCAAATAATTGAAGCCTACCCTTATCCCCTCGAAATGACTCGACGTCTACGAGCTTTTCTTATTACCTTTGTTGAAGGTTATAGCCCTTGTCATCAACGAAGTTTAGGTACTTAATGTAATGCAACAAGCTATGAGGGGAGAGAGAGAGAGAGAGAGAGAGAGAGAGAGAGAGAGAGAGAGAGAGAAAGAGAGAGAGCTCAACATTGAAGTGAGACAAGGACGTCACTTTGATGGTTGCATTTGCTTTGATTGGTGTTTGTGTATGGTTGTGACTACAGAGGGTATAAGCTAAAACGATATATATATATATATATATATATATATATATATATATATATATATATATATATATATATATATATATATATATATATATATATATATATATATATATATATATATATATATATATATATATATATATATATATATATATATATATATAATGTAAAATTTTGCTTCGACACCATTATTTGAAACATCAAGAACTTATTATGATATACAAATATATAGTTTTAACCTAATTTCATATATAAATAGTTTTCTACTGAATTTGAAATTATAACTAGACTAGTTCGAGGTCCGAACCATCTATTTCAATCATTTATTTTTTTGTTTAAATGCTCCTCTAGCCAGTCATTTATTAAAAGGATAAATTCATCATTCAGAATCGAATTTGAATTATGGGTTTCGGTTTCAATTCTAAATGCTAGGAACTAGAATCAAATTTTGGTTTAATTCGGAACAACCAAATCTTATTTAATTTTAGTTTTTTATCGATTCGAATCGAACCATAATTGGATCTATAAATATAAACGGTGGTGTTTAGAAAATTAGCAGCTAAAATTAACTATAATTATTCGTGATTAACTTGACTTTTCTGGGAGAACTATTGAGAGAAATATATGTGAAGGATCTTAATAATTTGATATATATATATATATATATATATACATGAATTATCTTTATATACTTATATGTATATATATATTTTTAAAGCATAGATATGCAATATCCATCTTGTCTATATCTTACGTCACATTGACTTCTCAATAAACATCATTGTTCTTAATGACCTGTTCTATAGATCTTAAAGTCTGAATGTGCACATTTGACAACCAGTTTGCTTTGTTGAGAGTGATACTTTTCCAAATTGTCTGTATATGTGACAGCAATATTCGATTAAGTGACAGCAATATGGCTTAAGAAACAAAAGTTGGATTAAATATAGGTGTTAGTCAATAATATATGAATCAACATTTTACTATATTGCACTATATTATACCGATGTGATATTAGTGGTTACGTTTGATATATTAGGTAGTGGTTGGAACCTTTGGCACCAAGCGACCGACACCAAGATGTCACGATTATAATATTTCTATTGTATATGATTGATGAAACGATGCTTTTCAAAAGTTATCGACTACATAATGCCCATCGTTTGTTTTCCAAGTTTAATGCAACGTAATTTCACACGGATAGAAGAATATATAAGACTGTATTTAACATCAATGCACGTTTGCGATATAATAATCCCAAAGTCAAACTATATAAAGTCTCTTAGCGTTTCGTCAATATCTAAACTCCCAAAGTAACTTAAGCATCAAAAGAATTTTGTCGAACATACCCAAATGTAATTTTATAGGGTTTGACAACTTCTAGATTCAATAATGACAAGAGGCGAGACGTAAAATAAAATTTTATTTGGTTTCGAGTGGATATCCAACTTAATAACGCTCCTACATGAATAGGCTCACCGAAAACTTGGCATTGGAATTGGAACTCCATGAATCAATTCAAATCAAATCAGGGAATTACTTACTAGAACACCAGCATGAATAAAGAAGTGAAAGTTTGTGCATGCATTATTCGGGTTTAATCACCGTATTGTTTTGTCGTTTGCAATTGACTTACTACACGTATTTGTCTTCAACAGTATCTTAGAAGAACAATTGCATACTCTCGTGAGCAATGAAGTTATCTTATTATTATCGGGCTTTGAATTCGTCAGCTAAATTGTAATGATATGAAGCGGTCGAACAATTTCATTTTGGCATCTCCAACGTGCACTCCTAACATTTATTTAGTCATGTATTTGTCCATTTCAATGCATGCAAAAATTAAGTGGCAATCGAGCTGTGGATTTGTCCTGCATGCATGTTGTCCAAGACAAATCAAATCATAGTGGATATGACCGAGGAAAGGATTAAATGGATGCTCCCCAGTGCCCTTAGCCCATGCTCACTTGGTCTGTACTCTAACCCCACTTGTCGCTCTCTCATGTTGCCACCCAGGAGAAGGAAGAGGAAGGGTATTTATGTTCAAGGAATTATCTTAAAATACTAATAATAATGTTTAAAAGAAAATTATAAACAGTAATCTCCTTAAATATTTCTTCATGTAAACATAGTACAAAAACTTATGTTAGGATTGTCAAGTAATTTTTTGATCTTAGAACTAGAGTTCGTGGAGGATAAAAAAATTTGAAGTTCGAAAAAACTTCTACATGAAATAAAATTTTTGAAAATTAAACATTAATTATAAATATTTTAGAGTTTGATGAAGAAAATACGAGAGGTGATATTTCGAATGCTTGAAATTTCTTTGTAGTAGGTATAGGGAGAATATAAATTCGTTTGTAGTAGAAATAGATAAATTAAAAAAAAATTATTTCGATTTATATGTGAGAAGAGAGTATATGATGAGATTTGAACTTAGGTTTAGGTTAACTTAATGAAACATATAGTTTATTCTCACATGAAGAATAACTAACTTAGATTTTTCTTTTTGGATGTATATAACAGTGTAGAATCGATCAAGTAAATTTTTGTTAATTTAATTATGTTATGACATGTTTGTATTTATATTATTGATTTGAGGTTTATGGTCTTAGTATAAGTGTAGAAGAATACAAGGATAGAGAGAGTGGGGGTTTCGGTTGCGATGCATATAATCTCTCGCTTTAGTGGGTCGAACCTTCCCAACTTTGTTGGTGGGTTTGAGGTCCAGCTTTCGAGCCCGAACTGGTGATTGATTGCACCAATCTAAATGTAATTAGGAAATGTGGTCAACATAGAAAAAGGTTTAAAGAAATTTAATATCTTTTCTAAGATAAAAGAGCCCTAAGCTTGGATTTTCTTTCCCTTTATTTATTATTATTATTATTATTATTTATACAAAGAATAAATGATAGAAATAAAAAAATTTGAGCTTGGGAGCTTATAATAAACTATCAAATTTTTTTACCAACTAAACTAAGCTAAGCTAAGCTAAACAACATCTTCTACATAATCATTTTGTGTGGTATGTATTATAAGATAAAGGTTAAAAAAGTTTAATTAATTCTCATTGCTGCGTCCTACCACTTTAAATTATGAGCGAGACCACGTAATATTAATTAATTAATTAATTAATTAATTAGCACTAATAATAGTTTTAGCAATCTTCACTCTCAAGCCGTCTGTATGCACAACATACATGCTTTTATGTAATGTCTTCTTCTTCTTCTTCTTCTCAATGAATGATGTCAACTTAAGTTAACAACAGATGTCAAAAATACAAGCCATCAGCATAAGAAAGAAAGAAAAAGAGCTCAAGCACTGATTGACGTCTCTGTCAAACGAGCAAACGAACGAGATTTTTTCGTGTGAGACGACAAGGATGTTTGTCCTGATGCATTCTTTTCTCTGCTTTCATCACCTCACCACTGGGTAGAAACGAGAGGAGGCATGCATTCATTCGCCTTGGGATATTGCTTCGAGTGCAGCAAGTCCATGGAGGAGAGGAAAGAACGTGTCTCCATCCTCCTCCTCCAGACTTGGATTTCACAAAGGGAAAGAGGTGGTGAGGAGAAAGACACAAAAGAATGAAATGGATTGAACCATTCGAAAGGAAGGAAAGAAAAAAAAAAAAAAAAAAAAGGGAGGTTTGGCATAAACTAAGCTGATGTCCATGAGTCGTCGTCCAAATCTGCATATAAATTAAGCTGATGTTCCTTGTTTCCTTTTTGGCATCGACAAAGAACACCAACCCCATTGTGTTTGGTCTGTGCCATGTCGTCGCTGTCCCTTTATCAGTGCTGGGCCACCAACTTGCCAAAGCAACTCAACTCATATAAAGAAAACACTCCCGACCACCAATCCACGAGAAAAGTTAAGAGTGCAATAGGAGCCTTCAAGAAAGTTCAAACTCTGTATATTTGAAGCTTAGCCTTTTGATCTGCTGGGGAAGATATATATATATATATATATATATATACTTTTGACACTTAATAACATTGCTTCTCTCACAACAAGTTAAAAAAGTTTTTCTGAACTAATTATATATTATTCCTCGTAGTAGTAGTAATTGGACACTCACTCGTAACATCATAATTTTTAAATTTTAAAAATATATCAATATTATAAAAGTAAAAATGATTCATCTTATTCTTTCTATTGTCTGTCATCTACTATATCGATCGATGGATGGAAATCACTGCACGTGACGTCGGAATTATCGATTTTATTAACGATAAAATGATCATTTTAGACGTTAATTAAGTGGTAGAAGAAAAGGATCGTTTGGCTCCTGCTTCTCGAGGAGATCATGAGCGGCTGGAAGGTGATCGATGTCGCCCACTCCCCGCCATCGGTGGTCGAGTAAAAAACAAGGCTCGAAAAGGCAAGGAGGTCTAGATGCTGTTCGATTCGAGGATCACATAGCCGAGAACCCATTAGTGAGGAAGTAGCTCGTGTCGCTTGCTGCCAGCTTAGCTACATGCGGTCGCTCGAGGAGATGCGGACTTCCATAGAAGATGTGGTGGAGTAGCTCAAGCTGTTAAGCAAGACGAGTAACTTGTAAGGCTTGGAACGGGCTCTCCGTTAGCAACAACCCATGCTCGATAGTGGACATAGAGACGAAGTCGAACTCTAACGGTACCGATTAACAATTTGAGTTCAAATTCGAGGAGCCAATTGCAACCAGGCATAAAAGAAATGCCCATCCCGGTTCAAGAAGTTAGTTGCCTTTTTGACTGTAAAGGGATGCTGATCCCATTCTTTGTTGAACACACGAAGGGGAAATACAAATTTGTTGGATCTTATGGTTTAATCTAATGGAGCGATGAAAGGGGATCTTCTACTATTTAATTAACCGTTAAAATGATCATTTTATCATTCACAAAATCAGTAATTCAATACGCGAGATATATATAATTTAAAATCATAAAAATCTTAATATAAAATTTTAAAATATAAAAATTCATGAAACTAATTTAGCCCACTCGCCGGTTGTTACGTTGATTGAGGATGTGTTGTTTGTGTTAGTTATGGGAGTCCCTTTTGTCTGACATCCATCTCTGCACTAAAGCAGACCAGACATGCAGTAGTAGATCATGGATAAGACCCATCGGATCGATGGCCACATATTGGAACAAGAGGCAATCCTAAGATTGCGACAACACTCATCAATCAACTCCACCTGCTCTACTAATATATAGCATCGCAGAGAATTATCATTTTAATATGTTCCCTAAGTCTAGTGAAGATACCAATCGATTTCAATTTAAATACATGTGAATGTATTATTTTTTAAAGAATTTATAATGACTATTTTGTATCCATCTCGATAATGAATTTGAATATTACCATTGGGATGATCTAATTTGATTCACGAAGAAGTTAGTTATACAGTCGAGCCATGGTGGGTCGATTAAATTGGCATTGGTCTAATCGCAAGTCATTTCGACCCGGTCCATCTATTTTAAAATAATTATTATATTGTTAATTTCCGTCTAATTAAATCAGCCAATCGAGAGACGGTAACAACAATCAAACCATTACTACTGCCAAAACAGTGGTTTATATTCTATTAACATTGATTTGGGCTGAGACAGTAATACAATCATACAAGCAGGGGCACTACGGACAGATAAATCCGCCACTGACGCGTTCCGTCGCCATCGGGGGCCACAGAACAGGTCCAGGCTGGCAGTGTTCCATCGGTTTCGCTTGTGCGATCGCAACCTTCCATCTGGCAGATCGAACCAACGTCGTCGACCATCCGACGGTCTTGACGCCGTTCGACTATATCTTCGTGACCATCTGATCTGTATGTTTTCCGTTGACGAAAGATTCACTGGAATGGCAAAACTGACCCTGTGCGTACGGATGGTCCCAAAAGTACATTGGACATATTTCTTAGTATGACTAATATTAAGATTATATATGTAGTCATCATCATTAAATTTTATTTAAAAATTCCGATTTATCATTTCAAATCAAAATTATTAATTATTAATATCTTGCTTCAAATAAACCATTTTTAAAATATTTATAGTAGTTCTAAAAAAATTAAAATTAAATCTGTTATTTTGTTGAAATATACATGTATATAATTTTGGGTCCTTTTTATGGTTCGTGCGTCCTTCACGACAAGAGAGGTGCAGTGACAAAAAGGAGGTGAGTACAGGGCGTTCCTACTACGGTTCCATCTCCCTCCTCTCCCTCCTCTCCCTCCCACCCACAATCTCTCCCATGTAGAGAGAGAGAGAGAGAGAGAGAGAGAGAGGGGGGGCAAGCAAGAAAAAGTTGGCGAATTAGAGTGAGAAGGAAGAACTGGCGACAGAAGAGGGGCTTTTCCGTGGTTCCTTTTGGGTTACAAGTGCACACTAGAGTTTAAGGTGGCACAGTCATTTCTCCCAAGGAAACAAAGAGCAGATCTTTCTCTCTTCTCCAACCATTCCGCGAGCCCGCAGCACAGTGCACAGACAAGGATCCATCGGGTGAGCGCCACTGTTGGAATTGACGTGGGATATTTGTTGGGTTCCGTAAGGTGTTGCAGTTTCATAGATGAGAGGAGGAGGGATGCTCTTTCCTGTCCGAGACAAGAGGGCTCCTCTGCAGGTGCTGTCGGAAGGAGAAGAAGGCCTCTTTTGGTGTGCTACTCCTCCTCCTCCTCCTGCTTGTGTTGCTAATACGAGGAAGAAGGGAGCAGCGAGGGAGGAAGGATTGCTGTCGGAGCCGCGGTCAGTCCTGGAAAACCGGCGGAGCCTCAGCCCACCAAGCTCCGCTTCCTCTACCCTACCCTGTCTTCGTCCCTAGTGGGTGGCGGCGGCAGCGGCAGCGGCGAACCGGCCTCCTCTGACGGCTCCGCCACCGCCATCCCGTCGGCGGCAGCGGCGCTGGAAGAGATCCGCAGGGAGGAAGGGACGGCAGAGCTCCCGCCCACCCCCGCGGCCCTGGCTGCGGGAGGGGACTGCAACTTTGGAGGCGTTGATGTTTGGGAGGCTTTGCTCTCGGAGTCGGCTGCCTCCCTTGGCCAAGACCAGATTTTTCTCCGGTGGAACGTTGGCGAGGTTGACGATACCCCTGCTGCCGGCTTTAATGGCACCGGATTCCCGCTCGGAGGCCTCTTCGATCCGGCATTTGCACTGGAAGGCGCTTCGGTTCCGGCGGAGGCCATAAATCCTCCTCCACTGGTTTCCTCTCTTAACTCTGCCGGTCGACTTGAATCCAAAGGTGCCGCCGTCGATTGCGGGAATACAAACCTCAATCCATGCCTCCCTCCTCCGCCGGGGTCCCTCTTCCAAGAATCCATGGAGGAGAGGCCCTTCCCTTTCAGCATGAACAAGCTCTTAGCCCAGCAACAGCAGACCCAACCCCCAAACTGCCCTTCCTTCTTCCTGCCTTTGCACACTTCTGCCGGCAACCGTGAGGATCACCAGCCACAGCACTTCTCCTCTCCTCTGCAGAAACGACCTGCCGTCGTCGACTCCTTCCTTGACTCCCGTACCCCTGGTCTCTTCCTCCGCGGCGACCAGCCCCAGCAGCTGGGCTTCCCTCAGCACCTCAATGCCTCCGCGTTCCAGCTTCAACCGACACCGGCAAAGCCCAAATTAGCTGACGGAAATGAGTCGGACGCTGCAGCGGCAGCGATGCACCAGCAGCATCAAGCATTGGTCGATCAGCTTTTCAAGGCGGCGGAGTTGATCGAAGCAGGGAACATCGTCAGCGCCCGTGGGATATTGGCGCGGCTCAATCACCAGCTCCCCTTTCCTGTAGGGAAGCCACTCCTGCGGTCCGTCTTCTACTTCAAGGAGGCCCTTCACCTCGTCGCCGCCGCCAAATCACACCGCTCACCTCCGCCTTCTTCATCCGCTATCTCCACACCATCGGACGTCGTGCTCAAGCTCGGAACTTACAAGACCTTCTCCGACGTCTCACCCATCGTCCAATTCACAAGCTTCACATGCATCCAGGCCCTATTGGAGGCGCTTGGTAGTGCAACTCGCATCTACATCATCGATTTTGACATCGGGATCGGCGTGCAGTGGTCAGCCTTCATGCAGGAGCTTGCCCAGCGTTGGTCCACGGCAATGGCTGCCGTTCCCTACCTCAAAATCACAGCGTTTACATCGCCCAGCTCCCACCACCCCCTTGAGCTCCATCTCATCCACCAAAACCTGTGCCATTTTGCCAGCAGCCTAAGCATCCCCTTCGAATTCGATGTTCTTAACCTCAACGACTTCGAGCCGTCAAATTTCCTCAGAATGTGTTCTGTTCTCGACGCTGCCGTTGCCGTCAACCTCCGTGTAGGGTCTGCAGCTTGCCCGCCCATCTCGACTCTCCTACGCTTCGTGACGCAGCTCTGCCCCAAGATTGTGGTCTCAGTGGATCATGGATGTGATCGCGTCGACCTACCCTTTGCCCATCACGTCCTCCATGCATTCCAGTCATGCACGGTGCTCCTGGATTCGATTGATGCAGCAGGCACCAATCAGGATGTAGTGAGCAAGATCGAGCGATACTTAGTGCAGCCAAGGATTGAAAATGCCGTGTTGGGCCGCCGCTGGTCGTCAGACAAGACACTACCATGGCGAACTCTCTTCGCCTCAGCTGGATTTGTGCCCATGCGCTTTAGCAACTTCACGGAGACACAAGCAGAGTGTCTTCTAAAGAGGGTGTTGGCAAGGGGCTTCCATGTGGAGAAGCGCCAAACATCCCTTTCCCTCTGTTGGCAGCGCAGGGAACTCGTATCAGTGTCAGCTTGGAAGTGCTAAAGGAGCTACTTGCCAATGCTTGCGCTGCATCCATGCTCCATGGTCTTTTGTTGGATAGTTCCTTTGGACTAAGGCATGGACAAACTGAAGGTCTGGTACAGTTCCAACTTTTATAGCCATCTTATCTTTATGGACAATGATGGAAAATGTGATGATAGCAGGTAGCTCGGTGTTTCTTCTTCAGCTGTCGTCGTCCCTTCATATCCTGAAACTCTATCACAGAATGGAATGTGAATGTGTCAAGAATTATTCTTGAGCTGGATGTGAATGTGTGGTCCTGATGGTGTAAAAATTGCAAGTATGTCTCCAAGTAATTGAATTTGTTGGTAGTTAAAGAAATCTTCTGAATCAATCAATCAATCATCATCATCTCTGCAATGCACTGAAAACATCAACTCACAGTCATGCATGCATCTCTATGAATGCAGACCCTTAATGATCGACATGTGAGAGTCTTTGTTGGTGATGGCTTTGTTACTAATCGTTGAATGTCTTCTTCCACCCGCATCACACTGTTCATCTGTTTGGCCACCTAGCAAGAAGCTGGTTGAGTTCCACGCATGTTCATCAAACTGCAGAGCATTCAATTTAAAGCACAGTATATATGGATGGTTAAGGGATGCCTGGGGCAAACAACTGCAGATATTTGAGGGATTTATATCATTTGGAAGACAGTACCTCACGACCATCATCCTTGAGAACATGCATGTACGTCCATTGTCCATCAAGAACAAATATTATGTACATGCTTTGCATGTCAAAAGATTACACAAGTAATACAATGTTATTTCCCAGTGTTCCTGTTATCTTCTTAAAAGAACAGCCTTTTCTACAACCCAAAACAAGTCCTCATGTTCCATAGGATGATTACTGATCACTGTGAGCACTTTTCCCAAGTCTTACCTAGCCTTTTACAGAACTTCTATGAATCCCTCCACTGATAGGATGGTTGGAAGAGTCGAGATTAGCTGGGGAAAACATCACATTCAAAAGCTTCAGTAGAGAACCTTGGCAAGCATTCAGCAAATTTATGTCTTATGTAATTGTTAAAACATATGACCAAACATTTCAGATATCACAAACCTATGTATTCGTTGTCAAAAGAGAATATTCAGGTAAGATGACTAGCTCAGAATCCGAACAGAACTGAATTGTGTTGGCAAAGATCTGAGAGGACCAAATGCATGAGACTCATTATTCAGTTCATTCTAGAATTACAAATCTAAATATCACATTACACTTAATGGCTCGCGTTTTGATCTCCTAGTCCTTGGCAGTACACAATACAGTTTTCAGTATTTGTTTCGTCAAATCAAACAAAAGAATGTACCATTGGACATCTACAAGCAATTTACAAATAATACAGTCATGAACCTGTAGGAGCTTAAACACAAAAAGCCATGTATCTTGACTATTTTGTTCTATGGACACAAAATGCATGCATTTCCTAGTGCACATGTTCCACTGGACTACAAACTTCTCAAATCAAACATGAGTTCACCCTCGATCTGGCACATGACAAAGTTTACCCTAATGAAATTGCATGCAATAACACAAAAGCAGCTTTACGGTAAAAGCTCCGGCAGCAGTAAGACCTAACTGCTAGAACCAATGTCAATGTGGCTTTATGAACAAAGCTTATGTAAGAGAAAACAAGCTACCATTTCTATAAAAAGAAATCCTTCATGACACCCGTTCACGGATTAGTTAATTGCCGTTGTAAGGTATTGGATAAGAAAGACTAGCCATATTAATTATTAACCACACATCACCTTTGTAACAAGCTAGGATGTTTTCCAAGTTACATAGCCATGTGATAAGCTGCCATGGACACAATATTCTGTAAAAGCTCGCTGTAGTCTTAAAGAGAGCTTTTTGGGCTAATGCTTGTAGAAACACCATAGAACAAGATATGCTGTGGCAGAGGAGTTACACCTAAGCATGAAGAATTCAGAAGCATACCAGCAGTGCCATTGTCATCCAACAAAAGCTGTGGCAGGCGCTCAAAAAATATGTGGATTGACACCTTCAAAAATGCGAGAACCAACAACCCCGTAATCTCAGATTCCATGATCAATACTCAGCTCTGTCAGGGGTGGTATGTTCTCCATAGCAAAGAGCATCAGGTGCGGATACAACTCATTGTGGTGATCATAGAGCACAAACTGCACAAACAGGTTTGGGCAAAAGCTATGGCTGATATAGCATGCGACGTTCCTCGACCTTGACAGATCCATCATGAAGCTCAACCGACGCAGGGGAGGGAAGTCAGGAGGCCTGTGATCTGGAAACACATCAGAGACATCCCCCCACTCCCACCATCTCGCTGGGAATTGATTGGACCGGAGCAAACAACTGCCACCCAGTGGAATCACCTCATTTGGAAGCACAACTCCACTGAATTCGCAGACAAAGGATCCAGCACGAATCAAATCCAATGACCTCACCCCCCACCCCATCTCCCTTGAACGGAAAACCTCCAACCGATGTCTGATTCCCCTCTGGCTCACTCTGTTCGGGCAACTCTGAGGACATCGACACCATGAGCCACACTCATAGATTAGTGGCTTTCCTCTAAGCAGAATCCCATTTGCATCATAAGCAAATTGTCCCCCATTCTTCTTTGCGCAATGGCAGTTTGACGAACAAATCGAGGTGCAGCTGCACCCCCAGCTTCCGATGGCATTGTCCCGGTCAAGAACATGGGTAGGATATTGGGGCCTGACGAGGTACCCAAAGGATAAAGGTTCGCAGCAATCATCGATGTCATTGAACAGAGGAATGGTGGTGACCTTCTCCTCGCCACGGGAGATGTCCCAACTGAGGTATCCTTTGGGCTGCTTCGGTAAAGGACAGGCCTTCAGCGACTCTGCGAACTTGAGCATTGAGCTGCCCATGGGTTTCTGGCCCTCAACCCTGCGAAGGCAGAATTTGTAGGCGGTGAAGCCAGATTTGGTGGTCTCGCGCCAGTGTTCGTGCACCTTGTAGAGGCCGTCGTAGACGTAGACCTTACCGGAGGGACTGCCTTCGTATGTGAGGCCACGGATGACACGAATTTCGATACCGTACTGCTCGTTGTACTCGAGGGCGAGGTTGCCAGCGGTGAGTTGCTGGTCTGCCGAGAGGTGGGGGCGGTTGCGGGCCTTGCCGCCTTGGCCGGTGTAGATGAGCTCGTCGCCGTGGTCCTCGTCATCCTCGTATCCGCCGGAGACGACAATGCTGGTGGCGATGGGCTCACCAGAGGACGACCGGATGGCAGGTATGAAGTCAATGCCGCCCTGGCAGAGGCCGTGGAGGCCGACGACCTGGAGCTCGGAGCGGTAGAAGAAGACGTCACCGATCAGGGACCCGGGAAGGGGGCCCACAATGCGGCGGTCGCGATGGAGCCAGAGACCGCGGTCACACATGACCTCCGCCGCCTTGAGGTCGGGGCGCCGAAACTCCCCGCTACGGAGGAAGAGGGCAAGGAGCGTTTGGAAGGTGATGCGGGCGCGGCGGGCGAGGAGGCGGCAGCCGAGCCGGTCCTCGCTGCTCTTGCAGGTGGCGCGCACCATCTCGGCGGACCGGGGCGGCCGCTTCTTGGCGGCGGCCACCAAGCCGACCGTCAGTTCCCCACCTCCTTGAACCACCCGCGTCATCGCCGACGCCGGGGGCGCCCGCCGCTCGGCTGCAAGGATGACGCCGTCCAGGTCGGCCATCGACTTCTTGGCACGTCCTCCGGAGGAGACAGCGGAGCCGCCGGAGGAGGATGAAGCGGCGGCGGCAGGTTTGAGGAAGCAGCGGGCTTTCTTGGAGAGGGGGAAGCGGGGGTCGCGAAATGTGCGACGGCGGACCCGGCGTTGGTACACGCAGGAGGTGGTGGGGGGGAAGGAAGGGGTTTTAGGGCTAGGATTAGGGTTTGGGTAAGGACAGGAAAATGCTCCATGCGAGGAAAGAAGGGCTTCTTCATCTTCGTCCTCTTCCTCTTTCACGTGTTCTTGCTTCTTTACGGGCGGTGGCGATGGAGGTTTGGCCATGGAAATTAAGAGAAATAGCTCCGATTATTTGATTTCCAATTTGAGGTGATTTCTAAATGCTGCGGAACAGCACCGAGAGAGAGACCGGTATAGCACCGGAGAGGAAAGAGGAACGAAAGCGTTTTGTACGAATGCAACGCTACACAATACGATGTATCGGAAGGAATAGCGAACGTCAACCGCATCCAATCCCGTGGGAGAAGTGCACACGCTCGGATGGCGGCTGCTCCTGCCGCTGCTGCTGAGGTTTTACGACGGCCACTCTGTCTTGACGGTTTTCACGTGTTAAAAAAGCATCGGGTATATATATATATATATCTTATATCTTACGGTAATGTTTAACGCAAAGATTAAACATTTAAATAATAATAAATTAAAATAATATTTTTTTTGCTTCTCATATTCACATTAGAATTAAATGATGAGTCTAACATAAACTAATTAGAATCAATATAAATTAGAACAAATATAAATATAATCAAAATTATTGGCATCATACGGGGAGCCTCGAATTGTACAATACGAACATCCCCATAGAGTAAGAATAGAAGAAATGTACAATACAATAAATACATAACATAAGTTCAATTTATTATTATTTAATATTTTTTTAATATAAAAATAATATAATATAAAATTTTTATGCTTACATATTAATTATCATTTACATCGACGTCAAACATATAAAAATATGTTGTGTTCCATGAAAAGGCATTATGGGTTCTCGAAAATTTACTGTGTTTTGCTATATTTATATTTATTGGCGGTGGATATCCATGACTAACACACACTACACTGTTTATGTTTATGTTTATGATAGGATTGGATACCCAGAGAGAGAGAGAGTGAGTCGTCACATAATGCTGCGGACCCCAAGACATGAATGCCCACGGAACAGCAAGGCTGATGGATGATCTGTTACTGCTCCATCCAGCTTCTCACTGCCTCGGGAACGCACCCATATTGTGCACGGTGAGCTTCTGATTGCAACCATTAGACTGGTCACGGGCGTTGGCTGCGGCTCCGACAACTGTGAGATTCCTCTCTCTTCTTTCTTTCTTTCTTTCTCTCTCTGACAACACCAGCTACTGTTTGATCTTGAGGATACCTTTCCTTCTTTCTTTCTCTCTGACAACATTAGCTAATGTTGGATCTTGAGGATAACTTGTGTCTCTCTCTCTCTCTCGTCCTTAAGATTAGCTACTGTTGTTGGATCGTGAGGATAACTTGTGTCGTCGTCGGCTGTGCTTGGGTCCAACGGCACCCACAGGCGCTTCTCCATTGCAGGTATCATCCACCTTCTCAGTTTGAAGTTGAGGTCTTTTGCGTCCCTGCGTCGTCATTCATGTCCTTTCTGTCATTTCCGGGCTCACCGTAGGCATAGCGTGGCATGGCAACTCGGCCCGGACCTGTTTGTTGTCGTCCGTGCCTCGTTGCAGGCAGGACTGGTTATAATTTTCTTTTTGAGTGATGACCGGTCATAATTTTCTTAATACTTGGATTTTTAGTGTTACTCTCAACGAAGATGTTGGTTATATGTTCTTTTTAAATTTGCCGATTTTGACTTAGTTAAATTTGTCTAATTCATGAGAGATATTCGTTCGCAATGAATCAACTTAAATGTAATCTTGTTCTTGTATCAAAGATATTAAAGAAGAAGAAAAAATTGATTCGACGGATGATTCTTCACGTCTCAAAAACAAGTCCAACACTCAATTTCAATAAAAAGATTAAGCACTTACAAAAGATAGATATGAGATCAATAACGATCGTTCAAGCAAGTTGGAGATGATCGGTAAGCTTATGCATGATTTTATATTTAATTTTAATTTTTTTTAAATTGATCATCGACCAAAAAATTTATAAAATTACCTCTTTAAATTTGTCTACATCTTCATCTTCTTAATTATCTTCTCCAAATAAGATTATATAATATTTATATTTTGGTATTATTAATTTTTTATGTAAAGTCATACGAAGATGGACCACTTTTGATGTATCCAACTATCAAGGCACGAGAGAATCATTGTTCGATGATAATTTTGAAGGGACTCTTGTTCATACTACGGGTGTGTTACGAATTGTAAGAGAATTAACTATATTTAAAAAGTTTTGTTTGATATGATTAATTAGTGCTCAATAAATATTTCTACAAAAGGTAAGCTTATTAGTTTGGGTAAAAGCTTGTGAGAAAATATAACTTGGAGTTATATTTTCTAGGTTATTATAAAAGCTTGTGAGAAAATATAACTAACTTGGAGTTAGAATGATTCAAAAACAGCCAAAAACTATGCATCTAAGTTATTATAATTTTCTAATACTTCAACACATTCTTCGTCATCAACCTCCTCGTCTCTTTCGTCGAATAATATAGGAACACAACAAATTATATATTTTGAGAATCGATCAAATAAGTTTGACATAAAAAAGTATAGGGAGAGATATTTTCTGTCGAATTCATCAGACGAAATATGGAACCGTTGACCTACCATTGTCCGATGCCTAGTTATAAAGAATCGTAAGTGCAATGCGCTGCTCTACTCGCGTTGAGTAATAGGATTCGCAGTCTAAAAGCTACTCTCCCCGTGCACCGGATCTGACTGAAACCAAAATTTCCAATGCCTACTCCGTTAAGAGGTCGTCAAGTCAGCATGCTCCATCAAATCGACCACATAATCCATTCTAAGCCGGACGGGAAGCACCGGAAAAGAAAGTAGCCTCCTCACCCACAGCGGTGCCGGCTTTTATCCTTTTGCGGCGTCATGCTGCAAGATTACAGAATCCAACTTGGCCAGCCGATACGACCTGACGCGCGCTGCGGTATTCGACGCCTCACCCGCCCCAATCAATCACAAACTCACTGCATCTTTCTCATTGTTTTCATGACACACAAAAGAAAAAAAGGCCTTCAATTATTAACGGTGAAACGATGGATCGTAACGAGACGCAACCACATGGGTGCAGTGGGGAAAGAAGATGGGTCAAGATTCTGATGAATTCATCATGATGGCACAAGAAACATATACATCTTCATCAACGAATAAACATCAACCACCAAACCACAACTTGGGGGGGTAATTTAGTATTTGTCAGGGCTGCGATACCCACCACCAGAGGCGTCGCAGTGCCAATAATGACAACCCTGAACATCATGTGTCACTAAAAGGAATAAAAACGACAAGAGAAAGAACCTTTAGCTCCATCACTGATCAAATAATACTGCCAATGCTTCTTCAATCAATTCATCTAACACCTTCCCACCCATCTCCTTGCTGAATTCACACAGCTCCGACCACCTAGATTCAGTCCATTGCCTTCCCCCCACCTCTTTCATCACCAACCCATCTACCATCCTACTGCTGCTGCTGCTGCTGGTGGATTCATTCGGTACACATTTCTCGCCCGACAACCAGTTTCTTATGATTGCCCATACTTCATCGGCCGCTGAAGTGCCCACCGTATCATCCTTTGGTGGCCCACAGCACGGTTTGGTCCATGGATACGCAGCAAATAATGCAGACTGACTAATGTCTAAGAGTGCTGCATTCACAGCGTCGAATAGGAGCCTGCGGCTTGTTTGCCTCTTCCCGTGCTTCCCTTCCTCGTCATCCGTGTGCCAAGAATCATAAAGCAATGAAGGGTTTAAAGGACTATCGAGCGAATGCCATCCACTGAACTTCATGCTCTTATTTTTCTTCATTTGAGCAGATGATATCAGCTTGTGGACAAAGACGAACTGCTCATGTTCTTCGTCCACCTTGGAGATGATCATAGAAGACCTTAAGGGTTTTGTTGATCTTATGTCCAAATAGGAGTCACCCCTTGACAGGGAACGAGCAACTGATTCGATCGGTGGAGATCTAAATAGTGCTTCTGAAGACAGGTAAAAGACATGATAGTCACTTTAAGGAACACATTATATCAGTGGAAAGAGGTAGATGAGACTTACGTGGACGTCCTGCAATGATACTTCTAGATGACAGAGACAAACCATAATCGACATCATCCACTGATTTTGCTTCTGAAACTGAAATTGGGCAGGACCGATCCTGGTTCTGCATGATGTTCCCTGATATCCCAGGTTTCTCGAGGCTAAGGGCACCCTGCAGATTATGTGCACAGCAATTTTCAGAGTGAAAAAAAACAAGATCTAACAATTTAAAAGGACTAATATAGTCAGCAGAGTGCAGCCAGAATGTCCAAGGAGCACCATGATCTGGTCATCTCTATTAATCCCCAGAGTGTGAGCAATATAAAAATGTATATAGTTAAATGGATCAGGAAGAAAACAGAATGTGGGACATGAGACAAGTTAACAAAACAAGAAAAGGTTTACTAAACAATCTAGTGAAGGCTCAACAAAAGAAGAAGGAAAAATTGGAGGGAGATGTGTCACCTCAGTAGGCCATGTCTTCTCAGTTGCTCCATCACAAATTTTATCAAGACTAAATAGAGAGGTCTGTGCCGTGAGAGTATTATTAATGGATTGTGATAAATCATAACTAATTGTACCATTGTTGCCAGAACTGCCAGATTGTACTCTATCGTCACATACCAAGGGAAATCTGGAGGGCTTTTCTTCACTTGGTTTTTTGCCTCTAGAGAAGAAAAAACTAGAAATCTTATCCTTGAAAGATGACTTCCTGCTGTTTGACTTGGGAACCTCCATCTGAAGAACGGGTTTGCCAATCAAGGAACGGGAGATCCCCACATTCAACTCATCAACTTCACAAGCTGATGAAGAAAGTGGGATGGAATTTGATCTTGACAAGTTCCTATGGGAATTCTCTCCAGTATGTTCATCCTTCGTCGCAAATGTAGACAAGAATGATGAGAGCACTGGGCCTCCATTGCATGACTTGCCATCAGAATGAATAAGCTCCTCTTTGGTTCCTTCTTCTTTCTTTAATTCGGGAATGGCAAGCATCTCACCTAAGGTGCTTGAAGTCCTCTGCAATTGGATTTGCTCTTGACCATTTTCGTTTGATGCTACTAATGCCCATCTCTCTGAAAGTCGTTTCTTAGCTTCTTTAATAACTGATGATTCAGGAGAATGGGACACTCGAGTCAAGGATGAGGCTGAGAAAGGACTACCGATTATGTTGGCATAAGCCCAAGAATACTCCGTTGCTGTAGTTGCAATCTCAGAGTCACTTGTACTGCCATCGTCATTTTCCATACACTCACGTCCTGACCTATTGAGCGAGCTTTCATCCCCAATATATCCATTTAATAGTACTGAGGATAACAAGGCTTCATCGTTGTTGCTGCTCAGGCTCTCTTGCAGCTGACGAGTGATTTCCTTGGCTACTTCTCTTGAACCTACCAGTTCATCAGTTGTCAGAGTTCCATTAGAAACTCGCCTGCCCAGCAACATTGGCAAATTGTTTGGGAGTGTGGTCGTTATGGTGTCAGGTTTCCCAGGGCTAGGCTTTAAAACAACTATTCTCGTTGCTTGAGATATACTCTGAATTCTTGGCTTAGAGAAACCAGAGCTCCAATAATGCTTATCAGCTTTGTATACATGTTCAGCAGAATCTATAAACGGTTGTCTTCTGATGATTTTGTCACCTTTTGTCTCCATGGTACTCGAAGGTTTTAGCACAGTTATACACGTTTTCGCAGGACGTAGAGGGACGCTCTGGAGCTCAAAGAGATGATTTGTGAAGAACGAGTTTGGTTCTTCCAGAAATTTAATAAATAAATCTCTGTTTGAATTCAGAACCTCAACTGCATCTTGGAACTCCTTTGAATCAAGAAGCTTTTCATCAGTAGCCAGGCGTTTTGCTTCAGTAAACTTTTGCCGAACAAGGGCCATTCTCATTTGATATGATTTCTCTTCATATCTGACCTTTGGTGGAGATTGATCTTTAACCCTGACATTCTCTGATGGTTGTTGCTGCACTTCATATACATCCCTATAATCTTTATTTTCATGGGTGAAAAATTGACCCTCACATGCACTTGATTCATCAAGATAGTCACCTTCCTGCTGTCGATAATGTCGAAGTTCTCCTGTTAAACTATTGTCACTGTTTTTTATATCGGTTTTGACTGATTGCTGCACTGGTAAGGAATCAAGCCCCATTAGTCTCGCAACAACACTTGGTGGGTTCTGTATAGACTCTGTATCATCCCACATCTCTTGTGAAATAAGCGACTTAATCGGTGTTCGACCTGATTTCTTGTTCGGGGAACTGCTCCTTTGTTCGTTTACCATCTGTAGCAAGACCAAGGATTTGTATAAATAGTTGGGTTTGTCTAAATGGATTTCTTGACAGTAGGGAAAAAAAGAAAGTCCAGAGTGATACTTGTTTGCCCTCTGTCTTGGCTACTGCAGGATATGTTGGCTTCTTTACCACATCAGAACAATTCCTAACAACTGCAGAAACCAACAAATGAATTTACTCCATATTAATAGCAGCTGGAGAATGGAATCATACTAGATCAGCATATTCATTTTTGGAAAACATGAACAGAAAGCCACAGAATGGATGTCCACAAAGAAAATACATTGAAGATAAAAGGATGAACGAAATACAAGTGATACGATCGACTGAAAAACAATCATAAAAAGAAAATTATTTAGAAAATAAAAAAGGGCAATAAAAGCAGGATATAACCTGAAAAATTGATGTGCACAAAGAAAATAGATCAAAGATAAACGGATGAACAAAATATAAGTGATGAAATCAGCTGATAAACAATCA
Source organism: Musa acuminata AAA Group (assembly GCF_036884655.1). Taxonomy (NCBI): domain Eukaryota; kingdom Viridiplantae; phylum Streptophyta; class Magnoliopsida; order Zingiberales; family Musaceae; genus Musa; species Musa acuminata. The sequence goes on along the minus strand of NC_088354.1, from coordinate 41,734,991 downwards.
ATCATAAAAAGGAAATGATTTAGAAAAATAAAAAACCACAATAAAAGCAGGATATAACCTGAAAAATTCTAGAACACCAACGGTTGAATAGAAGTGAAGCATTCGAGCTTATGCAGGTTGCAAGAAATAGGCATTCTCTCCCATGAAAGAACTGAACAAGCTAGAAAAGAATCCACAGTTCAGTATGATGAAGTAAGAGAAGTACCATCACTATGTGGTCTCTCAGTGAGCAGTTTGGTTTTGGCCATGCCGGCACTCAAGTCAAATAAGCTCATCATCCTTCCCATACATCCTGGAAAAGAATCCGCCAGCTCCATCCCCTTGCTACCACTGGAAACTGTTCATCGAGTTGCCTGAGAAGGAAACAAAGACGAACACCAGTGTCGTCAACTATCCTCATCATAGAGATAAAAGCTAAGATCTAAGATCACTCACCAGGGCCACAGAGAACAACATCGTCACTGGTACAAAACAGAAAAGTAGCTTATGGCACCCCGTCCAGGCTAAGAGAAGGAAATAAGAATTAGGATAAATGGGAAGACTAGACGATAGCAGCAGGCGTTTAACGCAATGCAGCAGAACAAAGCCAAGGTTTTGCATTTACGATCGATGATATATCATTAAAGCACGAGGAAAAAAACCCCCAAATTTTAACGCGAAAAATGGGCATGTAACCAGATCTCTCAAAAATAGTCTCCGGAGGAAAATGACCTTCAACAAAATGCAAACACCGGGAGCAGATTAGCCAGAGATGCCAAGCTCAAGCTGTAGCACAAGAAAGAATCAAACATGATGCAAAAAGTAGGAAGCAGAATGGCGAGATAAATAGCATAATATGAACCAAAAATAAAACAGGGTGGAAAGAAAGAAAGAAATTTCACAGCAAAAGGCTGCAATGTCTGGAAAAGATCGACTTCAAAGCCTAAAAGGCTCCAATCTTTTCACGAAACATAAACCTATTTAAGTTCAAGGCAAAGAAAAATGAGCACTTTTCTCCTCAACGTAAGCAAATGATGTTACAAAGGCACTTCAATCGATCAACCAAATCATTAAGGAAAATCAGTGACACAATAGGCACCAGAAGATTCACAAGAAGCTCCAACATTGAGCCAATGAAACCAAATCCAGCGCGCCGCAGAGAGCTGCATTCCACCGCTGGCCGCGATCTGCCGAACTCCAGGATTCGAGATCGGAGTCCGAGAGGGACGGGAGAGCGAAAGAGGCAGTACCGAGAACCATAGTGGAATCGAAGACGAGAAACAACGAAAGAAAGATTGGGAACAAGGCAAAGAAACGCTATAGGGTGTTGGAGGCTCAGGACCGACCATACTACGCTCCTCCTCCTACAGCGCAAGCCCAACCCGCTTCCTCCGACGCCCGCCGTCGGACGCTGCGTTCGCAGGTGTTTGCTTGCACGCTGTTGGCAGCCTCACTCAACCACTGCGGGGAGAGAGAGGGGAGTGAGGAGAAGAGGGAGAGGGAGAGGACATGGATGGAAAGGAAGATTAATTGGGTTTAGTTTTATACAGTGGGTATGGATCGACACAACAGAGGAGTATATATATATATATATATATATATATATATATATATATATATATATATATATATATATATATATATATATATATATATATAATGGATGGTGAACAATTATTTTTAATTTGGAGGCTTATAAGTTATTTTTTATTTTTTATTTCCTTTATACTGATTTAGTATCTATCGTTAGTATCAAAAGATATTGGCTCACCAATTGGGGCCTCGATAACATCATATTTAGTCTCACATTAGAATCCAAGAATCAAAGTCTAATAATAAGCACCACGTCCATATCACAACAACAAAAAAATATATGACACACTTTAATTATAATTATATATAATATTAAAATATCATAAAGTTTATGTCTTTTCACTATGTAATTCATGATTGTTGAATCTTTAATTTCAAATTATAAATTATAAATTTAAATTTTATATGTTAAAAATAAGAGTATATTCTAGTTATCCGAGCTCTATCATATAAGTTAAGATCTTAAAACTAGATTTAGATGATGATCCTATTAAAACTATATGGAGGACATACTCGATAAATATTCATTTAATACTTAAGTTAATAGAGGATATAATAAGATAGTAAAAATGTTAAAAAGTTTCAATAAATACCATAAATGAGAGATCATTTGTTGAATGATTGGGTTAGGATTATGGAATAATAAATTATCTTGTACTTGTAATTATTCTCTATCATAATGGAGTCAATGTCTCTATCAATATGATGTTGCTGATCTTATGAGACTAAGACCGATGAATCAATATGTTACGGCAATCCTTTTTCTATTAGAGAGATGCCCCCAACACTTGTATTAAATGAGCATATATCTAAATTTACGTGACGTAAAAAAGGCTTTTACTATGATTGTTGGCGTTACACACACACTGTTTTAAGCATTATTAATAACTTTGCTTTACATGGATCGATTTTCTAGTAAAGCAAATTGAGTAGGACAAGGAGACAAAAAGGCCCTTATGATTGCACCAGCATGAAGTAAACGCAACCGAGGAGCAGAAGCCATAGTTGAGGAAGTCTCAGATCTATCTTAGGACGGGCAGTCAGCATCAAGGTTTCAGCGAAGGACATGGCTTTACTGACAAGAAATGTACGAGTTCACGATCACAGGAAGAGAGAGCAAAGCTCGAGACAGTATCATCATGTGAGGAGGTTCTTGCAGGAACGACCACTATTTTATTGCATGATGTGTATTGCACAGCTGTTGATTCCGCTGCGCAGTTAATTAGCTGTGGTCGACGAGTGCTTCCTTCCTTGGAAAGCAGGCAAGTTTGGAGAGCGAAGATGTTTATGAAGAGGTGAAGAAGGTTCACCATCGCGTTTAGGGTGAATTTTACTCCACCATGAATGCTATTCACATGGTTTAATTTGATATCCTTCGAGTCTCTCTCTCTCTCTCTCTCTCTCTCTCCACTCTTTGGTTGACGTAGTATGTCCAATGATTCTTAGGGCGAAGAGTAGAAAGCCTGGATTTATGGTGGGAAAGTGCCTTATAAAATAATTAACCTGTTGTAAAATGTTTTAACTTGTGTCCTCAATTTTTTTGCTTGTGGTGGTGAGTCGATTGGATTCCCCACTGACCATCCATCCTTCTTCTCTTGTTTACTTTCCTAGAACTACATTCCTTTTAGTGCTTGCTGTTTCATCTAATCCTTTTTTCTGATCCTGTTATTTCAACTCCAACTCAAACGTAACTTTCAACTTAGCTTTCGAACAGAAACATAATTAACTGGCATAGCAAATGATCCTGATCCTGACCCTGGCCCTGACCTTGATATAGATAGCTTCAGATCTTTCTTTCCGCTCATGCTTCTGATTTTACTGTAACAGAATTACCCGAACCTTTCTCTCCTCGACTGATGCCAAAACTTGTTCCCCTTATAGAAATCTATACTTGATAGGGAAGATGTCAGTGATAACTGCATTAGTCCAAATTGATTCGAACCAAGAAAGAAATTTTCAGAGTCTGATCAAGAAGACTTGAGACACTTGATCTGATGCAAGAAAATTGAGATCGGGTGAAGTTAGTATTTAGAATAGAATAGAAGAAAATGAGAGTGAACAACTATGTTTGAACTCGATAACTATGTTTTGCTTGACCTTTCATAGTCGATCCAATTAGATAATGTATTGTGTGGAGTGGGAGGAATATTTCTAAGGATTTATATTCTGATATGACTTAGTTGATGACTAAGAAGCTTGATTTCCTTGTGCTGATCGATAGCCATGTGTCCAAACCTAACAGGAGACAAACATTCAGTGCTCAATAAATCTTAACATCCTTCAAGTGTACGGAACTGCTTTACCGAAAAAACATCGAGCGTGCTATGGAGGCAAAATTGGTACTTTTGGATTTTTTTTCTTTCTTTCTTTAAATCTTAACATAATTAGTCATTCTCTATACCATTCGTGAAATGTCAATAATATTTCTCATTAATGTAGGATCTTATCCATGAAAGTTCAGCTATTATATTCAGTGCCCTATAACAATCAGAGTTACCATTCCATTCTCTGTCATCGTCCTAACAGGGAAGGGAAGATCATGGGAGTTTGCTGAAACTGTAAAAGCTTTTGACATGGTTGACTGGAAATGCTTAAGCACAGGAATTAGCCAAAAGATCCCAAATTATGGGAAAATTACAACACGTACGTACTGTGGTATTACACTAAGAACAGGGAAGATGGATCAAGTACAGATAATGCTCGGTTGGAAGCTGAACAAAGTTGGGAAGCATGGAGTGGGGTTTTCGTTGGTCAGCTAGAGCGCAGCACCTCATGGAGCCTGAAAGGGTTCACAGCATGCACCTACTTGCCATCCTTCGCAAACTGACAAATCACGCGGATTCTCAAAATGTTCTGAGACCAATTAAAATTTCCTCAAGATCTGCAACCTTAGGTACAGAGATAGATAGAGAGAGAGAGAGAGAGAGAGAGAGAGAGAGATAAGTCGACAAAGCTCTGCCAAAACTGAGAAACAAAAGTCGCCACGCTGATCTAAATTGCCGTGCAGACAGAAAGAGAGAGAGAGAGAGAGAGAGAGAGAGAGAGAGAGAGAGAAACGAAAAAGGAAAAGAAAAAAGTCAACGGAGCTCTGCCGAGATTGAAAATTCCAAGTGGCTACCTGACACACGCTGATTCGAATCACCGTGCAGCCCCATCAGGTCCAGCCCCTGAAAAAAAGAAAAAAAAAGTATGTAGAGGTCACACCCCAATCCATAGAATGAAAAGCCAAGCAAAGGGAAAGATCATTGTTATAGGACGGTTGCAAGAAACATGTTAAGTCATACCGATGAGTGAGGGTTGCTTTTGATCTTTGATGAAGTCTCATCATCAGAATTTACAGAAATAATTACAGTCACAATGTGCATCTCAAGGAAGAGACTCGAGAATTGGCACCTCCAATGACTCGAGTTGTCATAAAGGAGTCTTTACCACACAAATCTTATGATGTATGTTATCCTCAAATCCTAAGCTAAAATTGGTACATCAATCAAATTAAGTGTTGGATTCTAAAATGATAGGTTTTACAACCTTATTCTTAGAACCCAAAAATTTTTCAGAGAACTAAGAAGCTCCATCATCAACTAAATCGACACAAATGGCCTGCAAAAGTATGAAAAACATAAAACTTCCATCATTAATTAATTATGTAAAGAATGGACTCAGTAAATAATATAGGAAATTCAAGTACCTGAGCGTCTACGCCGGCGTCAATGGAACATACGTAAAGGCATGACTTTTGCAGATCCCTTAAGTACCTGCAGCTTAAGAAAACCAACAACGGATTGAAATTTATGTACTCGACTTCTTTAACTCGTCACAAAAACACAAAAAGGAGCCATCTAAAAACTTATGCCCCCAAAACAAAAGCATGTATCTCTGTCCAGCTAGATGCTGTGTAGAGAACACCAGACAACCCCTTCCAAACACGGGAATCTTCTCTTAGAACTTCCCTTTGTTTCTTTATTAAACCGGGATAGAGCGGAACAAAAGATACACCATGTTGCTCCCCAACTCTCCTCAAGCTTAAGCTTGATCCCATCACAATACCAACATCTGCCTCCAGCAAGCAGAGCATATCACCAACTGAATCCCCAATATAGACAGACATATGTTCTTTTTCCCTACCAACGTCAGCTAAGATGCTTCTGAATGTCTTAACCTTGTCCAGAGGAGACTCCATTGCTCTGACGATTTCACCTGTTGAAACAGACCCCTCATAGTTGAACTCGTTCGAGTGTATGCTCAAATCATTTGGAGAACCTACTAAACAGAATAAGGACAAATTCAGATGGCTTGGCCACAGCTTCATGGAGAAAAACAATCATGATAGTGCTAGTGTCGCCTCACAACCTTGTATAGAAATAAGTTCAAAGACATATATATTCAGATGGATTTGCCACGGCATCGTGGAGAAAACCTAGTATGCAACTTCAGATAGCCACTAAGTAATATTCCACTCTTTTGTGTCATTTACAAGTAACGGAGAAGTCATGTGCCACAACATCTTTTGTGCTATAGAACCTTCATACGAACACAAAAACTGTCTTGCTAAAGGCAATTCCGCAAAAGAAAAGAAAGATCAGATCACATGAAACTCTTATTCCACTAATATTGGGTTTGATGTCAAACACAACTGAAGGTTGACATGGCCTGATGAAATTTATAACACGATGTCAATCCTCAAGAGTTGGGAACAAATTCCTAATCAACGCAAACTTAAACAAGGATATATTGCCTTCAAACCTATCAGACTAGTTCGTAGGCAAGAAATTGACCTTAATACATACTGCTGCCTCTACAAAGAGAGAAACACCAGAACAAATTATATTATCAAACTAATGAATTTTTTTTTTCATTTTTGTCCATTAAGAATTCCAAATGTCAAATCAATTGCCTGAATTGTGTACAAAACACTCAACTTGTCATAGATAAAAAAGACAAACTTTTATAACTTTAGCATCAATCGATTCTGGTCACTAAGAGGAAAAAGATAGTCATCTGATCAACTTTCACGAATGGCATTTTGGATGCCAATAGAATAATATAGTTGTCTTTTCCTTTTCAGAAAAAAGAGGTAAAAATAGTCACTTCATTACTATAAGTATCAAATCAAGAACAGCAAGATCAACCAGAAAACTTTTAAATTGGATTGTAAAAATCACAAGGGAAAGACAACAGCAGGACTTACCTGAGCCAAAGACTGATCTTATGAGGTCTGCACACCAACAATATGATAATATATGAAAACCTGCATTCAGTTTTCCTTTCATCTTTATAGCCTTCTGAAAGAATTCTTTACAGCCATCTTGGAGGACCAATCGCTCCCCAGTTCTTCTGATGTCTTCTAAATTTATTCCCTTGAGCAATCCTGACTCAATAACCCTAGAATTTGCTTGCTTTTCAAAATAGGAGAGCTGCTCATAGTTTTTGCACAGACTTTCATAATCAAAAGTCTCAGCTGCACATGAACGACGAATTGAAAATGTATAAGAATTAACACTTGTAGTTTCTTTATTTTTTTTTAAAAATAATAATCTTTACCACTAAAATTGCTATTAAAAGTAACATACTTGTAAATATATAGCATAGTTACCTTGTTTCGATGGAAGTAAGCTTTCTATGCATTTCTCAAACTCCTCAGTATACTGCTTAGAAAAAGCACTCCAGGAGTCCCTCACATCTGACGGTGACCTCAGCGCACTCAAATTATCAGTCCCACTCTGAACAGCCTTGGATGCAGTTAGAATTGCAATCTCCGCTAATATAGCAGAGGAATCGAGCACAGTGCACGTCAAGTCAAAATCGGAAAAAATAACCAGGTTATTACTGGCATCATGAAGTTTCTTGAATGGAACTACCACTGGCTGGACAATTGGCTGGGCATTGAAAAATTCAATTTCAAGTTTCATAGCTTGGTGATAAAGCTTCTCAATGATTTCAAGCTCCTCGCCAGTCAACGAAACACACAGTTTGTCAAGCAACTCTTCCATTTGTGCAGCAGATGCCTGCATAAAAGAAAAGAGAGAAGAAAGACAAACACTATAAAAAGAGCACATAAGATTGGAATAATAATTGAAGGGATTTAATAATAGATGAAAGGGACAAACAGCTGTTAACTGTTTGAAGTATTAAGATACCTCAAAACTAGCAGAGGAATAAGTTTCGATCCACTTCTTGTATGGATAACCATTTCCCTCATATTGTAGATGCAGTTGAAGCTCTTTGCCCAAAAATGCATCAAGCCTCATGCAAGGGGTCATGGCACCTACTGTATAGGCAGCAATTTTAGTCTTCTCAAAGGGGGTGTCTATCCTTCCAGGACCTTTCCCTCCTTCAATTTTACCAGAAGCTATTGCAAGCAGGAACTCAGTGTACTTTAGTATTGCAGGATTGGGAATTATCTCTTTGGTCGTGTCAATTCCCCATTCCTGCATAACTGGGTCTCTTAGAAACTTATATACACACAGGTATTCACATGGTCAAGCGATGTATGATTCTGCAGTAACATGTACCTTAGACAGAACAGAGACAAAGAGTGACAAGATAAGCTAATCGTATATAGCACAAGGATTCACACCCTTATTAGCTCAAGAATGAACAATCTGTTTTGGGTAGATATAACTATTTTGGGGATGACCACATGGATCCTTTCCCTTCTTTGGGTAAATGGCAGGAAATTAGCAAAAAAATAAAGAAAAAATTAAAAAAAAAACAGGTATCAAGACAGTGTAAAACTTAGATGATCTCAAATCTAAAAGCACGTTCCAGGAGTCAAAGATGAATAAAATAATTGCATTGTCCATCGCTTAAATTTCAATGTAATCCACCTCAGCAGCATGTGATTTCAAACATAATTCTTATGATGAATAAACCAAATACTAGGGAATATAAATCACCCTACTTCATCAAATTAATAGTTGAAAAGTACAGAATCCGCAAACATTAAAAAGTGATCAGTGAAAGATCACACCAGTATGGTCATGAAATACAAATTCCTGAAATATAAGTAAATGATAACAGTAAGAATGACTAGTAGGAACTAGAAACCAAAAACTGACTCTGATGTTGGTCCGTTTTCATTTGGATCACTTTTGTTGGTCCTGTTTAGTAGAATATCCTGACTCTGATGTGATCCATGAAGCTATATATCAACACCTGATATAAAGAAAGCCCAGAGATTTCAATGTAAAAGTGTTCAGAAGTATTGTGTGCTTTTAAGCACATTATCCTTTCCAATATCAAAGGGAACAATAGGAACTAACAGGAGAGCCAACTAAATACCAGGACAATTTACCTAGAAGTTGCATCATTATTTGCAAAACCCTGATCAGTCAGTAACAAAATAGTGTATAGATAACCAAAGATAAGCATATATAGAGATCAAATACAGAAGATACATTGACAAAATGGAATATATGGACTGAGAACTTCACGTAGTCAAGGGTAATATTGTTCAACATCTTACTTGGGCTACTGAATCGTGAATTTTGAGCTTATGAAGAGCAGCCTTCCTCAACTCACTGATTGCAGCCTTGGCATCATCATCGTCTGCACATTCTTCCGCCATCTCGTAGCTAACAAATTCCAGGAAACACAATCAACACGCTTTTATAACCATCAGCAACAGGAGGACGAACAAATCTAATAAAATTCAGCCATAGTAACTGCAAGGAAACTAGAAGTTAGGGATATGTGACTAGATTCCAGTCTTTCAATAGAGTACAAGAAAGGAAACACTGACTCACGCTTGAGCGAACGCTTTGAGGAAGTGCACATCCTGCGCAATGTAGTTGCGGAAGGTTTCCATGTCGAGCTTCCCTGACGCCAGGCACACCACGAACGGAGAATACGATGCGAAGATGGCCTCCTCGATGGAGCTGATCCAGAATCTCCTGGCAGCCGAACCTTCGCCAGCGGTCGCCGCCGTCGCCAGCACCGCCATGGTTACTCCAGCCGAGGAGGGCGACCGATCCGCCACGCAACGCCTCACGAAGGCCAATCTCCGGGGAGGGCCACCCTGATCTGGCGCGGCGACCGACGTGACACCCTGAGCGAAGCCGAGATCCGGTGGATCTCGCCTCTAGGGACCGATTCTAGGCGAGAGCGACGGACGGGGCTAACGTTTCGAGGGAGGAAGAGGTGGTGGAGGAGAGGAGAGAGAGATGGCAGCGATGGCAAGAAAAGAGGGGGGAAATGGTGGGGGGTGATTCGAGAAGGATGGCGCATTTATAGGCGGAGAAAGGGGAAGAGCCGGCGGCTGGCGCGCTCCGTCTCCAGTCTCATCTCCCATACGAAAGATCATGATGGATCTCTGCCGTCTGATTCCGCTGGAGGAACGAACCGTTTGAGGTCTCATCCGCGTCGAAGGTGCAACGCAAACCCGGAACACAGTTGGTGAGCGATTATTTCTCGACACGTATATTGTACACGAATATATTATCCGAGGTCATATTATCCGTGCCGGAAGCATGATCAGCACATCCGTGAATTGAGATGACATGAATCATGTGTCGATACTAAATATTAGGTGACGTGCGCGCAACACACGGGCATGATTCGACGCGACTCATGAAGACTTACCAACCAATCCAACCAACCGATTCGAAGGAGGAGTCAATTTGAACTCGGATAACCCTTGTTAAGTAGCAGTCACAAATTTGTATCCATTTTACATTTTGTTCTAGGATTCTTCTTTTTTGTGGGGCATTTGTGGCATGCGGGAAGGGATTCTCCCAATTTGTGACTTCCCAACTTGTTTCACTATAAATAACAGAATACAAATGCGATGCTCTAACCTTTGATCCCTTGTAAATATTACAGAGGAGAGAGATTATCCATCATTGAAAAATCGATAGAGAAAAAGTCAGTTATCGAAGTGGAACCGATGAACATCGCATTACAAATGCGATGCTCTAACCTTTGATCCCTTGTAAATAGTCAATTCAGAATTTTCAGATGATGTACTAGCAATGTATCAAAGATGCAGTCATCGATTTTCCCGATAGGCCACAAATTATATATATATATATATATACTCCTTTCCCTTCGTCCATCTCGTCATCTCTCCGTTTCTAAGAGTCAAGTCACCTTACTAATTTAGAATGGTTGTTCAATTTCTAAGAAATCCTGTCTCATTTAGAGGTAAAGCGATAAAGCGATTGATGATTAATAAATAGACTACGCAAGTGTTTTCATATGTGGTAATAGATCTTATTAGAGAATTTTATTTTTTTATTATTTTTAATTTCCAAGTTGTTCACTGAAGTTGAAGTTGAGGCTATCCGGATTTAGATGGAAGGAGCATGATCATTTTGAGGCGATGTCCTTTTCTATTTGATACCATACCATGGCATTCTAACTTTCAAGTTATTTTAGAATAGTTACCGTCTTCTACCCCATGTTGTTGATACAACTATCTGGTTGTTGTTGATACAACTATCAGCCTTCCTGCTTAGCAAAATTAGAGACTTCTAATTTCTTGATATTATTTCTTTCTCAAATTTCTTTTGCATCTTTAATGGTATTGATAAAATTATTTTATGATCTTCAAGGTTCTAGAGATATCCAATAGAAAATCCTTTTATCCCATTACCTTTATATGCTTATTTGTATGCTTAACCAATCTTGTAATTTTAGAAAGCTTAAGCCTTTTTCATTTCAAACACCAAAAGTTTGGAAGTTGGCAAATTTCATACCACTTCCAAGCCGGTAGTTTTTTTTTTTTTTGATAAATTTGATTTTTTTGCTACTCATTTACACACATTATCAATTACTTGGATGTTATGTACTGTCCTAAGTCCAATTATTAGAGATTTTCTCTCATAGAAAAGTCAATTTCAGCATCATCTTCATCTTATTAATTGGGATATAATTATTAAACCTAAATATCTGGAAGATTTTCATATTCATGATTTTTATCTTTCAAAATTTATTCCTGCTATTCCTAACATTTATCTTTCAAAATTTATTCAGCATGAAAGGGATTGCTACTTAATATGGATAATACTGTCAGCTTTCTCAATAACGATACCTGCTAAAATTTTGAATTTTTTATCACACTTCATTGGTTGTGATATTGCCAATATGATCTTGGCATGGATTTAGTGATTCTCTTTAATGATATTAAGTGGATATGGAGACTTGATCCTAAATGATAATTAACTCTTGAAAAATTTGTGCTATGTTTTCTGTTTTTTATTTTTGTCGAATTTTTGTTTTTATGGTATGTTGCCTAATCTCTACTTCTAAAAATCTCTCTAAACTTAGTTTGGTCCACTCTTAAATTACTATTTGTATAGCAATGTTGATATCACTAAGAGCATTTATTATATAGATATTTTGACTAGTGTGAAAACTCATGATGATGAAAGTTATAGTGGCAATAAAATCACTCCGTTGGTAATTATTTTTAGGATTTTGATATAATTTAATTTTTTTATTATCATATTCTTAGACGTTACGAGGATTGCTCCATCCATAATAGTCAAATTGAATATGAATGACTCCTATATGAAATTTTTATATTACTATAAGAGTCATATGTATCGATGACTATTCTCATATTAGACATATTTGACAAGCTCCTAATCTTATAAAGAATATTCTTGGTATCATTTCTCATTTTTCGCCGGTAAAATCTGATAATTAATGTATAAATTGACTAACTAAATTTGTTAGGAGATAGCTTCTTCCTATTGTAATTTTATTATTATTGCAAGGGCAGATTACGTCCTCCCTCCCCTCCCGAGATTTTAATTTTTAATTTTTAATTTTTAATGTGCTGACCTCCGGAGCATAGGCAACCCCTTTTCGAGTTAAATACATTTTTATTTTTGGTAAAAAAAATTTATATAGCTTTGCAACAAAATTGGCCCATTCCAGATAGCCTGGACCGGTCCACCTCTGATTTGGGTCCGGTTGACCGATACGAAGCCGAAACAAAGCCACCACTTGAGGACTATCTGTTGCACGCATTGGCGATGTGGCCGGAATTCCCAAGTCGCAGTCACATTGGACGGGGAAAGGGTTTGGTGTAAGAAAAGATGAAGCAGCCGCCGTCGTCGTATCTGTACCACCACCACCACCACCAGCAGCAGGAGGAGATGGAGGAGGCGGTGGCGGTGACCGTGGGGATGGAGGTGGACGACGCCGATCCCATCGAGATCCTCTCCGACTTCGACCGCCAGCAGCCCCCTGTCGACGCCGACTTCTTCAACTCCTTCGACGATGACTTCGACGACCAAGACCTTGCTTGAAGGCACGTGCTCTTCCTCCTCGTTCTCTTCTGGTACCATCTCCCCCTCCCCTCTTCCTTGAACGTGAAACCTCTTCTATTGTTTGTTTGTTTGTTAGGGATTTAATGAGGAGTACGCACTCATGGGGAAATTTGAAATTGTTTAATTATCGGAGATGCATTTATTTGTATTGCATGATTTCCAATCCATTGATATTACATCACAATATCAGGATATAGATATAATTTTCCATGGAAAATGAATATATATATATATATATATATATATATATATATATATATATATATATATATATATATATATATATATATATATATATATATATATATATATATATATATATATAAATTCATTCTACTCTGCACCTATTTATACATTCTTTTCTGGTATTCTTTGTGTCTTGGGTTGCGAAAATACTGCCTTTTTACATAGTTCAATGATGGCAAAAGATCCATTTAACCGATTCTAAACACTTGGAAATTTTGTTGTTATCCATGTCAACAAGCCATATTGTCTTTCCAGAAAAAGAAGCTAGTGTGAACATAGAAGAATGGAACAAATGAAGCTGTGCTACATTGTGCGTAGAGATTCACTTAATGGATCTCTCATTACCTAAGCTATTATTATTTTGCTGGATCTTTGTTTAATTATTAGGTTTGAATGAAAATTATATAAGATAGTTATAACTAGCCATGCTTTATAAATTGGAGTGTTGGACAAGTATGAGTAACATGTTCAAAAATTTAGTGTTGATGAGATGTAAATGTATAGATGAATGTATGTGACTAGTAGAAAAGAGAGAAAAATAAATTTTATCATTTGCCAACAATTAGGCCGGCCCAATTAGAGGATAAAATGAAAGAAATGTTCTAGTTAGATAAGATGAGTTGATTGGAACTTGTGGTGCGAGGAAAGCTAAGGTTGAGTTGGCAATGAGGTTGACCTAACAAAAGTTTTCTAGAGTTTAGGCGAATTAGATATATTGCATTTCACTGAGTAAATGATGGAAAAAGTAGCTGATTGTCGTTATCGTACTTATTATCAATTTCTGTCGTAATATCATAGAGTAATTTTAAAAACTTTCACGATACATCTTCATCTCCTGAGTTTAGAATCTTTTGGAGAATTTGTTTTTCACACAGGTTGATGTGTTATTGTTCTGTGATGCCTCGGCTGAGTTGGTGCGAGGTGGAAATAAGGTGACATGGAATTCTGTCAGATTAGTTGGTGTGGAATGTTTCTTATGGAGTCTGTCATGGTATCATGCTGCCATGTGTACGTATGTGTATCGATTGTCATGCTATAAAACAATTTCAGAACTGATTATGTTTTGAACAGAAGAGTTGCATAGCTACTATAATGAATCGGTAGCATGTTGGACTGAGCCAATTGTTTGACAATTTAAGACAGTAATGTTACCCTCAACATAGCTTAGTGGTGGGTAAAGATTCGTGCAACTGACTTAAAACAGTTGTGACCTTATGGCTCCTTCCTCTTGTTATTTAATTCAGAAACAGATGAGACTGGTTGGTCTCTACCAGAAAAACTGGGAACTGGGCCCCTTGTTTTAGAACATTGGTGCTGGCCTCAATATAACTCCGTGGTGGGAAAGATCCATGCAGCCTGCCCTAGGTAATTGTGATCTTACAGTTTTTCATTGTTATTGATGGTGTATCTGGTGCACAATGATATTGGTATTCCAATCATGGCTTGGTAAATTCCATTTCTTCTCTTATAATTTTGCTGTTTTCTTTTTGTATCTCATTATTTTTTTTCTTGTTTTGGTTTGCTCAGTTATTGAATTAGGAATCTCATATCGGGGTTTCGAATAGCTTTAAGAATTGATTGTAGTCAACTTGATCGCCTAGTGACTTTTCCTAACAATTTGATGACACAAAAAGGCTTAAGACTATACTTCATGGCATATGTTCATCCTGTTAGTTTGAGATTTATAGTGAAATTTATCTTTTGTTTTGGTTATTATTGTTATTTTTAATTTCATTATTGAGGAATAATGAATGTGTGGTTGTTGGTCGCCTAGTTGTACGATCCAAGTTCAAATGATGTTATATATAGTATTATTGTTTATATAAAATATAATATTCTTTCAAATATATTTGTTAAATCTGTAATATGATCAATTGTTGTAGTGGATCAACCAGTGATCCGAAGAAGCTTGGACGCTTAAGTGATTATTTATTTCTGTTAACTATTTTTCCAATTTATCTGCTGCTTTTATGTAATGATTCATTATCTATTCACTGTATTCTTATGTTAAACATCCCACCACTTGGAACATCACAGGAGTGGTGCGGACACTAGGATACATCTTGATGATCGAGATGGTGATGATGATGCTTATGATAGCATTATTAGGTGATTCAATTTTGTAGTCCTCTGGACAGGTTATATGGGTTGAGTTCTGTTCACGCAAATCCTTGACCAATCCCTTTTGGTCCAATTGCCAAGTATAGCCACCCAGGAAGTGGAACTTGTATATGATTGGTCAATTCATCAAAGAAGAGATTGACAGTCACAACAGTTCTATCACACGGATGTTGTTCTTCTTTCTTTAATTTTTATACTTGCGGACAGGATGCATCTCATTCTTTCTTATAGGTGTAAAATAGGTGTCATCGATGATTTCGGACCTCCGTTCAAAGGTTTACTTTTTCACTTCGAATAAAAATATGTTTTCAGCAGTCGTTTCGTTTTTGCTTGGCCACTCTTTTTTGTTCAGAACATCCTCCAAATCAAATGTTTGACAAATTGACATGCAGAATGGAGTGCATTATGCTACACAGTAATTGTTCTCCATCATTAATAAAACTTGAGCCATGTAGGCATACTTGTTGGGCTATTTTTTCTTGAAAACGTATACATGACTAGTACTCATCTTTTTCTGTTCAATTAGTACATTTGCACTTCCACTAATGATAAAATATCCTCCTTAATCATAAGGACACTCTTCACTATCAATCCTTCTCATACCTCTAGTACAAATTGCAATAACTTGAGTAGAACATTATAGGACACAATGAATAAAATACAAAGAAAAATGCAATTATACAGCTCAAAAGAATCAATTACTTTTCCAATAAATACTTTTAGTAAGTCTTGAGTCTTTGCAACGATTTCACAATCCTGTCGTTTCTTGATGAGGATTTTAGTAACATCAACTTATAACGAAGCTAAATAAATCAAGTTCCTCAATGTTGTATTTTGGGGAATAATTTTATAATTTCTCCATTTGATTCGGTCACCATAGGTTTGCTAAAGTATATCCGATCGAAGCTTATCTTGTGAATGGTCTGCACGAAGACAAACTAGGACGACTCAGAAGAGGGAAACCCTTCTTTTCTAGAACAAATTCGACAAAAAAGATCATTCGATTCAAGTTGATAGATTGCACGACAAGAAGTGATAGAGCACGATGTTCCTAGTCAATCGACCAAGAAACCGATGTACATATCAATCGCTACCACTTCCAATCAACGAGGAAAAGAGAGGGGGATCTCATCAGAGTCGGGCTGGCGATCGGGGTGGTGTTGGTGCTCAGAGTGTATCTCAATGTCGGCGGACTCATCCACGATCTCTTGCATTGTGTTCTTGATGAACTCATCGAAGGAGTCGAGCTGGTGGTGCACGAGGCCGTCCTCCTCGAAGTAGGCGCTGATGGCTGCTAAGGCGTCCTCCTGGGTGATCTCGTCGTCCTCCATCGTGGCATGGTCGTTCGCCATGGTTCCAAAATAATGGTTCGAGGAATGGGTATACGATCGAAGGAGGAGGATTTGGGAGAAGCCCTAAAGAGCAGAGAGAATAGGCATTGGCAGTGGAAGAGGCAATTAGTGAACGACACGGAAGAGGCGAGATATGGCCTTTAAAGTGTGCTCATCAGGCTGACAGAGCTTCTGGAAGGGTTTGTTGCGGGGGGAGCGGGTTCAACGAACCTAAACGGAGCTCAATCCTGTTATGGGCGAGCCCAGATCGAGTCAATGCGGCCTGGTGGAACCATAACCTCAACCCAATTCAAACAGAATCACATTCAACTTGAGTCATATGTCGAAACATAATAAAGAAGAAATAGATGAATTTATATATACAACATAATAGGAAAAAAAAGATGAAAGATAATACATCCCTAAAATGTATGTCTTGCAAGCGATGCGTTCACCGATATTAAGTTTGTGAGATAATACATCCCAGGATGAACAGTGACGCTTGACATTGGCTATAAATAATAAGTTTGCGAGCATGTGGCATTGAAGGAGTAAGGTGAGGAATTTGCAGAAGGTTCAAGGTGAGGGGCGTCTATGGAGTGTTGGAGGTCGATGAAGCAAGTGTTTTGGAAGCTAAGGTCGGAGTTGAGAGGCATGGCGATGCAACTGTGGCACAGGTCGACAAGCTTTGCTTATGATCCATGCAGTTACTCTTAGACGTTTGATAATGGTTTCCTCCATGACCATCTTTTGCAATGTGGAGAGTAGTAACTGGAGGTCTACACACTTCAGACATCTCATGACAGCTCTCCATCCTTAGCCACAGATTTGACAAATAGTTTCACTGAATAAGTTAAAATGCATCCTCTTAGTACTACATTTATCATATAGTACCTTGGACATATGTGGCATGAATGTCAATTATTTCTCCTTTTAACTTCTCACACTTGATGCTCTTTGTGAAGCCAAGAGAGTGTCCCTCTATAGCTCTCTGAGCTCATCAATGGCATTGCCCCTGTACATATGACTTGAAAGAGCTAAATCTATCTTCCATGAAGACTAGGTTCACGAAGTAAAGACTTAGTTTCTTAGTTATGTTACTTAAGGAGCGTAATTAATTATGTTTACCGGAGGAGATTCTTTCCTAATTCTATATTTTACATTGACAAATCTATCTCCTTTGTGAATTGATTAGTCATGTACCGCTTAAAGTTCCAAAATACTTGTATGACTGTAAAATACCAAAATAATTTAGCGGCACATCATAGCTCACTGTATAATACCAAAATAAATCAATTTTGATTATATGACAATACAAAGGGTGAGTGAAGCATGATCCATGACTTCATACAATGGGAGTTTTAAAGAGTTCTGAGATGAATGACGTTTGTTATTCTATGCTACAATAATTACATTGCACGGGAAATATCAATGCTTCCATATATGGAAAGAAACATCATCTTACCGTTTATTTAGACAGCACGATCATGAGACCTATCCTTTTATTAAAGATAAGATAAAGTATTATTGTATGACACAAGGAATATTTGATTACAAATCAAGGCATGCGAAAATTAATAAGTTTGGAATAAATAAATGGAGAAGCTGGATAAAGGGTCATTATCAATATAATTTTTCTCGGAGCAAATGTTCTCGATTAGTATAAAAAAAATGGTGAAATAGAGTCAATCAACATTATACTATTCAAAATAAAGAATTAATAAAATTGTATTAATTAAAAAGAAAAAGACTGATTAATTCATTACATGAATGAAATGGATATATCGACGAGTTAAAAACAAAAATTAAAAAACACTACATATATAATATTTTATCATATGAATATATAAATTATGAGGATAGTAAGGACTCATACACACTGAAACCTGAATCGTTTTATGTATTACTAAATATAACTATTGATGATTACCTAAAAAAGGATATTTAATTGATACCCATAAAAATCTGGATAGAAAATATTTGGATTATAGAATTCTTCATTTTTGCCTTAGAAATAATAGTAATATTGAGGACTGGATCGATAGGTATATCGGTACCAAATTGGATAAAAATACTAAGACTAAGACTCATCAATTTTTTTTTTTTGATTGGATAGGAATAAATCAAAATTTTTCTACCATATCAAATCTAGAACCTTGGTTCTTCCTAATTTTTTTTTTACCTTTTGATGCATATATGATTAAACCATGGGTCATACCAATCAAATTACTTCTTTCTAATATTAATTATGAAAATAATATTAGTTAAAATCAAAATGAAAAAATATTAATAAAAATCAAAATGAAAAAAGTAAAAATCAAAATCAAAATAAAAAATATTAGTAAAAATCAAATAAAAAAATATTAGTAAAAATAAAAACAAAAAAATATTAGTATCAATCAAAATAAAAAATATTAGTAAAAATCAAAATCAAAATAATATTAGTAAACATCAAAATAAAAAAATATTAGTAAAAATCAAAATGAAAAAAATATTAGTAAAAATCAAAATAAAAAATAGTAAAAATCAAAATAAAAAAATATTAGTAAAAATCAAAATAAAAATAGTAAAAATTAAAATAAAAAAATTAAAAATCAAAATAATCTTAGTAAAAATCAAAATCAAAATAATATTAGTAAAAATCAAAATAAAAAAATATTAGTAAAAATCAAAATAAAAAAATATTAGTAAAAATCAAAATGAAAAAATATTAGTAAAAATAAAAATGAAAAAATAGTAAAAATCAAAATAAAAAAAATTAGTAAAAATCAAAATAAAAATAGCAAAAATCAAAATAAAAAATAGTAAAAATCAAAATAATCTTAGTAAAAATCAAAATCAAAATAATATTAGTAAAAATAAAAAATATTAGTAAAAGTAAAAATCAAAATAAAAAAATTATTAGTAAAAATAAAAATCAAAATAATATTAGTAAAAATCAAAATATTATTTTAAAAATCAAAATTAAAAAAATATTAGTAAAAAGCAAAATCAAAATAATATTAGTAAAAATCAAAACATCAATGACTTTATTAGAATAAATTTTCAAAATTCGAACCAAGAAAAAGAGGGTAAATAAAATCTTGTACTAGATTTACAAAAAAAAAAAACCAATAGAAATATCCTAAAGAGGATTACACATGATCAAACATTAAAAAAGGTCAAAAAAATAATAGAAGAAAAATATGGAAAGAGAACTAGATTTGTTCCTAAAAAAATATATTATTTTTCAAGTCTAGTATGGAAGGAAAAGAGATCGTTGAGATAGGCTCTGCGAGGGGAAGGGAAAACGCAGCATCGACTTTGTTGCAACTGTATTTGAGTAGTCAAAAAATTTGAAGTCTAGTACTGCAAGAAGGTGTCATGCCACCTTTCATTATGTTTGCTCAATTTGGAATACCCAGGGCGAAGGAAACGGTTTGAAATCTGAGCAACTTATTCTTGTCTTGTTTCTTTGGTTGAGTATTTTTCTTTGAAGGAAAAGATGTATGTCAAAATTATCGCATTTCTTGGATGAGATCTGTGACCTTATTCTTCCATGATTTTTCAAATTTGTCATTGCAAAATGAAGTTTACATGCACAACAGATCCTAAGTCACTTGCACAGTCAACGCTAGGGGATTGGACGAAAAGTAAAATCTTGATACCTTTTTCTCAATGTCACTTTCTTGAAATCTATATACATGAACTAAGATAAATTGGGCATTCATGTGAAATCTCCGTTGTTATGGGATGGATTATCCGTGTTTATTGTTGAAGCTTGCTTGTTCATAACAAATATTACGATCTTAACAATTTCATCATTTGTGTGTCTAAGAAAGCATAACAAATATGCTCTAGTATATTTTTGTCAGCAACAAAGCCTAATGCTCAAAAGATAATTATTATTGGGATCTCGCCCCGAATATATGTAAGAGTAATGTCTTGGCCTAATGAACCCTGAGAGCAGTAACATCCACACACACAAGTACTTGGATGTTTGTGCTTATAACGGAGAAACATAACAGACCAGTAAGTAGCATATTTGCACACACACACACACACACACACACACACACACACACACACACACACACACATATATATATATATATATAAATATATATATATATATATATATATTAATTTTTTTTATATTATATATAAAAATATAAAAATTAATATATATTTTCTTGGATGAGATCTTTGACCTCATTCTTCCATGATTTTTCAAATTTGTCATTATATTATATATAAAAATATAAAAATTAATATATATTTTCTTGGATGAGATCTTTGACCTCATTCTTCCATGATTTTTCAAATTTGTCATTGTAAAATAGAGTTTCAGACTATGACATATCCTGCTTTACAAGCACCACATATCCTAAGTCACTTGCGCAGTCAGAACGAGGGGATCAGACAAAAAGCATTCATGAATCTATCTACATGAACTAGGATAAATTGGGCATTCATGTCAAATCTCCATTGTTATGGGATAGATTATCCGTGTTTATTGTTGAAGCTTGCAAACATCACTCTCCTTCAAATAAGATGATGATGTGTGGATTGTAAATGAACATAGTATGAATGTTGATGCACATATTGTTGTTCATACTCTCGGGTGTAACATCTTGTATTTTTGGACTTTTCACACATCACCTTTTTCACGTCGTGGAAATATATCTCATATGCAAGGATATATGGGTCCTCACCACCCACAATTATGTATATGTTACATATGAATAAAGCACCAAGGAAAGTAATCTCACATCATTTTCACACCAGGCTTTGTTCTCATCCTTAGAAGAAGAATCTAAGAAAAAGAAAAGAACAATTAAGAATACATTAAGTGTGGAGACCCGAGCATTCACGACAAGATTAGGAAAATAAGAAATTAAAGACCTTTAGAAAAGACAAAATTATATCAAAAACAAAATATTTATCGATTTCCTCAGGAGAAGTGCATGTGTTCCTTTACAGGGAAGTAGTTTTAGTTTGACATGCTCAGCCTCATCAAAAACATCGTTATGCTTGATCACTATATGAAGGGTCCTCTCTGCAGAGGGAAACAATACGTAATCAAATAATCTCTGACATTCTATGCACATTCTTATCATCATTCACTGCCCTAAGGGAGAGAATATAGTATATTACATTTTTGTGATGCATATAATGTAACTTTTGGATGATAAGTTGAATAAACCTATACAATGATACAACCCACGAGTAGAAGATTTGTTACAAAGAACAATGGTGGAAAAATATGACTAAACAAAGCTTCTTGTCTAGATTGCCATCTCTATCCCTTGACAAGCTCTGGCCCTCGATTAGCAGTAGAATATTGCCAACTAAATAGGAAGTCTTCCATAAGCCATGAAGCTTGCATTGTCAGTTCGTGCCTTTTGTCTCTTCTCACCACCGCTCCTTACTATCAACGAGAACAGCTAAGTCTAGGAGGATGGTGTTGCATCTTCCTCCTCGTTTGGTGCACTCGTGGGTAATGTGGTAGTGGCCTGCCCTGGATAATTGTTTTTCTTAAATACCTTTTCTTTGTTTTTGTTCCACCAGTCTTTTGCCTGCTGCTCGGCAAACCTTCTCTTGCTACACAAGGATCAAAAAGTCAAAATGCAGCAAGAAGCCACAAAAAGAGAGAGAGAGAGAGAGAGAGAGAGTAGACTAGAACAATCAATCATGTTTTAAGTAATCATTAAAGATATGCTTAATGTGAATGCAATAACGGAGAATTTCTTCGGATTCCTTTTTCAAGAATGAAAGTTATACTTGTTCATTCATCTCGATTACACCATGTTGCAAGTTTTTTTTTTTTTTTTGTTTAACATACCTTTGACATTTTCTACCAAGATAATTGTAAAATAAAAGAAAGAAAAAATTGTTTGCTGATGAGTATGCAGCTGTTGAAGAGTATTTTTCTAAAACAATAACGAGATGGATATGTGCATTTTGTGACATGCTTAAATAGTGTTGCATGGTTTCCAATGCAAAGAAGGCGTACCTGAATCGGACCCGTTTGAAAATTTTGATGTCGTTCTTTAGTTGAATGAAAGTGATGTATACACCAGGCTCAAACTGCTCAACCAATTCGGCTTCTCCATCAGTGCTTTGCCTAGAGCTTAGAGGTGATTTTAAGCCATTGTCAATGTTATGTTGCGAAGTAGATTCTCTATTATGAGGAACCACTAACGTACTACTGTTTTGAGCACCACTTTCAATAGCACTTTGTGATAATTCCAACTCATACCCAGTGTCAATTCCCTCATTTGTCAGGTGAGATTGAAAATTAGATGAAGAATCCATTGTCCAAGATGAAAAGTCTGATCTGACATGTTTACTATGCTTAAGGAATGTTTCTGCTTGACCATGCATGATGCCCAAGCTTTCACGAAACTCGAGAGGTAGTTTCTCTGCCATGTCCGTCAGCTTCAAATGAAAATAGTAGCCAATAAAAATGACAACAAGAATCAGTAGAAAAACCGTAACAATGATAAATACAACAAAGTATTATGATTATTTTGTATAAGCTACAATAAGCATGTGGTTTCTTCAAAAATAATAAATTTGGTGGAAACTGGATAAGTTACAGCATTCTGTGATCTAATAAGCAACTATTTATTTAACAGTCTGGCTGTAAAGAGATAGGAATTTGCTAAAACTGTTCTATTGAAAGTAAAATAAAAAAATATTAGTAAAAATCAAAATCAAAATCAAAATAATATTAGTAAAACTCAAAATCAAAATAATATTAGTAAAAATCAAAATAAAAAATATTAGTAAAAATTAAAATGAAAAAAATAGTAAAAATCAAAATGAAAAAATTAGTAAAAATCAAGATAAAAAATATTTGTAAAAATCAAAATAAAATAGTAAAAATCAAAATCAAAATAATCTTAGTAAAAATCAAAATCAAAATAATATCAGTAAAAATCAAAATAAAAAATATTTGTAAAAATCAAAATAAAAAATTATTAGTAAAAATCAAAATCAAAATAATTTTAGTAAAAATCAAAATCAAAATAATATTAGTAAAAAAATTAAAAAAATATTAGTAAAAATCAAAATCAAAATAATATTAGTAAAAATGAAAACATCAATGATTCTATTAAAATAAAATTTTAAAATTTGAACCAAGAAAAAGAGGGTCAATAAAATCTTGTACTAGATCTTAAAAAAAAAAAAAAACCAATAGTATTTCTAAAGAGGATTACATAAGATCAAACATTAAAAAAGGTAAAAAAATAATCCAATAAAAAAGAAAGAGAACTAGATTTTTCCTGAAAAAATATTTTATTTTTTAATTAAGATGGGATGATGCCTAGAATAAAAAAATGATTAATAATGTTTTACTAATATTTAGTAAAAATTATTAGTAAAAATCAAAATCAAAATAAAAAATATTAGTAAAAATCAAAATAAAAAAATATTAATAAAACTCAAAATAAAAAAATATTAGTAAAAATTAAAATTAAAAAAATATTAGTAAAAATCAAAATAAAAATATTAGTAAAAATAAAAATCAAAATAATATTAGTAAAAATATAAATCAAAATAATATTAGTAAAAATCTAAGTAAAAAAAAAATCAAAATCAAAATAGTATTAGTAAAAATCAAAACATCAATGATTCTATTAAAATAAATTTTCAAAATTCGAACCAAGAAAAAGAGGGTCAATAAAATCTTGTACTAGATCTACAAAAAAAAACAGAAGAAATATCCTGAAAAGGATTACACAAGATCAAACATTAAAAAAGGTAAAAAAAAATAATCCAAGAAAAATAAGGAAAAAGAACTATATTTGTTCCTGAAAAAATATTTTAATTTTCAATTAAGATGAGATGACCCCTGGAATAAAAAAATGATTAATAATGTTATGATATATTGTCTCCTACTTAGATTGATAAATCCAAAGGAAATTATTATATCCTCGATTCAAAGAGGAGAGATACATCTGGATGTAATGCTGATTCAGAAGCTAAGGGCATGTTAATAAACAACTTTTTTGAGAAATCTTGATAAGGGTTTTATTAGTTAACCATGACATAATATGTCGATAATAAAATTAGTCATTTAACAAATGTGAATTCAGACTTCTTAAGAGTCTTTGTTCATCAATTAGGTAACCATAGAAAATAAGGTGAGGATAGTTCAAGTGGGTGAAGTTAAATACCTTATTGAGCTGATGGATCCAAGCTCATGAATGATTGACAAATCCATGACTCTTTTGGCTAATCTATCGATAATTCCTGAAGGATGCCTAGTGATTACTCAACAATGTGGTATACCACCATTAGTAGAGATCATTGAGATAGGCTCTACGAGGGGAAGGGAAAACGCAGCATCGACTTTGTTGCAACTATGTTTGAGTAGTCAAAAATTTTGAAGTCTAGTATTGCAAGAAGGTGCCATGCCACCTTTTATTATGCTTGCTCAATTTGGAACACCCAGGGCAAAGGAAACTGTTTGAAATCTGAGCTACTCAAGGTGCCATGTCAAGGATACGTATGTATCCACGATTTAGAATTATTTAATAGTATATTTCATATATATCACATGTTGTTTTCAATAAATAAAAATCAAAAGATGTATGCATATGATGTGTTATGTTTTGGTACATGATACGTATTTACTTGTGTATCAATTCAATTGAATCTAGAAAGAAATCTACAAAATCTTTTTAGGTGCAAAGAAATCATTCTCTTTTGTAAATACAAAAATATATTATCCTTTTCTTTTCTATCTAAATCAAATGGAAAATTTGATTTAGATAAAAACGAATATATCTAAATTTTTACGTGTACTAGATTAAAAAATGATATAATATAATAATAATTATTTTATTTTTCCTGATCGGTAATATCCATGGCATGGAAAAGAAAGAAAAGAAAAAGATAAAAAAAGTTTTCTAGTAAAAAATTCATTCATTTCACTTCTTCCACAAGAAGAAAAAGATGAAAACCAAGATTCTGTTAAATTTCAAGTATTAAGTTTCACCAATAAGATACGAAGACTTACTTCACATTTGGAATTGCATAAAAGAGATTTTTTTTTATCACAAAGAGGTCTACAAATTTTTTTGAGAAAACATCAACATTTGTTGGCTTATTTGTCAAAGAAAAATAGAGCGCATTATAAGAAATTAATTGACCAATTGAAAATTTGGGCGTCGAAAAATCGTTAATTAAATCGTTTGAATTAGTATAGTAGTTATTAGATTTTTTATTTTGATGAACCTCCTACTTTTTTGAGGAATTCATGGAATAATGAATTAAGGAAGAAAATATATGACTGTATCGGCTAAAAAAAGATTTCATGATAGTTAATATGGGTCCTCACCACCCATATGGTGTTCTTCGACTGATCGTTACTCTTAATGGTGAAGATGTTATTGATTGTGAACCTATATTGGGCTATTTACATAGAGGATGGAAAAAATAGTGAAAAATCGAACAATTATAAATATCTGCCTTATGTAACACATTGGGATTATTTAGCTACTATGTTCACAGTGGCAATAATGGTAAATGCACTATAACTATTGGAAAATGTTCAAGTACCTAAAAGGGCTAGCTATATCAGAGTAATTATGTTGGAGCTGAGCCGTATAGCTTCTCATTTGTTATGGCTTGGGCCTTTTATGGCGGATATTAGTATGCAAACTCCCTTTTTCTATATTTTCATAGAGAGAGAATTGATATATGATTTATTTGAAGCCACCACAAGTATGTGAATGATGCATAATTATTTTCTCATAAGAGGAGTAGCTGTCGATCTACCTTATGGCTGGATAGATAAATGCTTGGATTTTTATGATTATTTTTTTAACAGGAATTGTTGAATATCAAAAACTCATTATGCGA
This sequence comes from Musa acuminata AAA Group, assembly GCF_036884655.1. Classification (NCBI taxonomy): domain Eukaryota; kingdom Viridiplantae; phylum Streptophyta; class Magnoliopsida; order Zingiberales; family Musaceae; genus Musa; species Musa acuminata. The sequence continues at coordinate 41,708,590 of NC_088354.1, read as the reverse complement.
AATCCCATTTTTTTGGAGTGAGTCGAAGGAGTGGGCATTATTGGTGGAGAGGAAGCAATAAATTGGGGTTTATCAGGATCGATGTTACGAGCTTCTGGAACACAATAGGATATTCGTAAAATTGATAATTATGAGTGTTACAATGAATTCGATTGGGAAGTCCAATAGCAAAAAGAAGGAGATTCGTTAGCTCATTATTCGTTAGATATCGTCGAGACAGGCTCTGCAAGAGGAAGGGAAAACATAGCATCAACTTTGTTGCAATTGTGTTTGAGTAGTCAGAAATTTTATAGTCTAGTACTGCAAGAAGGTGTCATGCCACCTCTCATTGCACTTGCTTAATTTGAAACACCCAGGACAAAGGAAAAGATACGAAATCTGAGCTTCTTATTGCTGTCTTGTGTCTTTGGTTGAGTATTTTTCTTTGAAAGAAAAGATGAATGTCAAATTTATCACATTTCTTGGATGAGATCTTTAACCTCATTCTTCTATGATTATTCAAATTTGTCATTGTAAAATGGAGTTTCGGGCTGTGACATATCCTGCTTTACAAGCACAACATATCCTAAGTCACTTGCATAGTCCGAACGAGGGGATCGGACAAAAAGCATTCATGAATCTATCTACATGAACTAGGATAAATTGGGCATTCATGCTAAATCTCCATTGTTATGGGATGGATTATCCGTGTTTATTGTTGAAGCTTGCAAACATCAGTCTCCTTCAAATAAGATGATGATGTGTGGATTGTAAATGAACATAGTATGAATGTTGATGCACATATTGTTGTTCATACTCTCGGGTGTAACATCAACTCTTGTTTGTATTTTTGGACTTTTCACATATCACCTTTTTCATGTGGTGGAAATATATCTCACATGCAAGGATATATGGGTCCTCACCACCCACAATTATGTATATGTTACGTATGAATAAAGCACCAACGAAAGTAATCTCACATCATTTTCGCTCCAAGCTCTATTCTCGTCCTTAGAATAAGAATCTAAGAAAAAGAAAAGAACAATTAGGGATACATTAAGTGTGGAGACTCGAGCATTCACGACAAGATAAGGAAAATAATAAATGCATAGACCTTTAGAAAAGACAAAATTATATCAAAAACAAAATGTTTATCGATTTCCTAGGGAGAAGTGCGTGTGTTCCTTTACAGGGAAGTAGTTTTAGTTTGACATGCTCAGCCTCATCAAAAACATCATTATGCTCGATCACTATATGAAGGGTCCTCTCTACAAAGGGAAAAAATACATAATCAAATAATCTATGACATTCTATGCACATTCTTATCATCATTCATTGCCCTAAGGGAGAGAATACAGTATATTACATTTTTGTGATGCATATAATGCAACTTTTGGATGATAAGTTGAATGAACCTATACAATGATACAACCCACGAGTAGAAGATTTGTTACAAAGAACAATGGTGGAAAAATATGACTAAACAAAGCTTCTTGTCTAGATTGCCATCTCTATCCCTTGACAAGCTCTAGCCCTTGATTAGCAGTAGAATATTGCCAACTAAATAGGAAGTCTTCCATAAGCCATGAAGCTTGCACTGTCAGTTCGTGCCTTTTGTCTCTTCTCACCACTGCTCCTTACTATCAACGAGAACAGCTAAGTCTAGGAGGATGGTGTTGCATCTTCCTCCTCGTTTGGTGCACTCGTGGGTAATGTGGTAGTGGCCTGCCCTGGATAACTGTATTTCTTGAATACTCTTTCTTTGTTTTTGTTCCACCAGTCTTCTGCCTGTTGCTCGGCAAACCTTCTCTTGCTACACAAGGATCAAAAAGTCAGAATGCAGCAAGAAACCACAAAGAGAGAGAGAGAGAGAGAGAGAGAGAGAGAGAGAGAGTAGACTAGAACAATCAATCATGTTTTAAGTAATCATGAAAGATATGCTAAATGTGAATGCAATAATGGAGAATTTCTTCGGATTCTTTTTTCAAGAATGAAAGTTATACTTGTTCATTCATCTCGATTACACCATGTTGCAAGTTTTTTTTTTTTTTTTTTTGTTTAACATACCTTTGACGTTTTCTACCAAGATAATTGTAACATAAAAGAAAGAAAAAAATGTTCGCTGATGAGTATACAACTGTTGAAGAGTATTTTTTCTAAAACAATAACGAGATGGATATGTGTCTTTTGTGACATGCTTAAATAGTGTTGCATGGTTTCCAATGCGAAGAAGGCGTACCTGAATCGAACCCGTTTGAACATTTTGATGTCGTTCTTTAGTTGAATGAAAGTGATGTATACACCAGGCTCAAACTGCTCAACCAATTCGGCTTCTCCATCAGTGCTTTGCCTAGAGCTTGGAGGTGATTTTAAGCCATTGTCAATGCTATGTTGCGAAGTAGATTCTCTGTTATCAGGAACACCTAACTTACTATTGTTTTGAGCACCACCTTCAATAGCACTCTGTGATAATTCCAACACATACCTAGTGTCAATTCCCTCATTTGTCAGGTGAGATTGAAAATTAGATGAAGAATCCATTGTCGAAGATGAAAAGTCTGATCTGACATGTTCACTATGCTTAAGGAATGTTTCTGCTTGACCATGCATGACGCCCAAGCTGTCACGAAACTCGGGAGGTAGTTTCTCTGCTATGTCCATCAGCTTCAAATGAAAATAGTAGCCAATAAAAATGACAACAAGAATCAGTAGAAAAACCATAACAATGATAAATACAACAAAGTATTGTGATTATTTTGTATAAGCTACAATAAACATGTGGTTTCTTTAAAAATAGTAAATTTGGTGGAAACTAGATAAGTTACAACATTCTGTGATCTAATTAGCAACTATTTATTTAACAGTCTGGCTGTAAAGAGATAGGAATTTGCCAAAACTGTTCTATTGAAAGCAAAATAGATATAACCACTAAGTTTAGATCCTTCTGTGCAATTTGCAATTCGATATATCAATTTTTTGTGGTCTAATAACAATATGAAGCATATGAGTGAAATGTTCATAGATGACTAGCTAGATGGGGGTTGTGAAAGCTTGAATCAATAGCATGCATGATCTCTGTGTGGACAACATAAATAACATAAGCTCCTTTCTCCTTGAGAAAACTCCCTCACATAATAAAGAAGCTATAGATAAGTGCAAACCAAAGGCATGTTAATAAACAACTTTTCTGAGAAGTCTTGATAAGGGTTTTATTAGTTAACCATGACATAATATGTCGATAATAAAATTAGTCATTTAACAAATGTGAATTCAGACTTCTTAAGGGTTTTTGTTCATCAATTAGGTAACCATAGAAAATTGCAGTCATTAGAAAGGCCTACTAAGAATTGACTGCTGATAACAAGAGAGCATGGAAGTGAATTTGCATCCAATACCATGAATTATACCATGAGACAGTGATATCAATAAAAACATTGGAACATTTACAACTTTCTAAAGAGTATAGGTTACAGAAAGAATGGTGTACATGTTTTCATCTTTACAAAAATATTATGTATTGTTATTTATAAGGGTACCTGAGAATCAAGAGACTTGATGACTTCTATTGCAGCATTGAATTTGGCAGATTCCTCTTGAGCTTTCTTTTCTGAATTCTGCAAGGCAAGTTCTTGTACTTCACATCTTTTTTTCAAATTTTTGACCTGGAAAAGGGCACAAAGATGTTCTTAAGGTTGCAAAGAACAAAAATGAAATAACATCTTCATACTAATTAAAAGCTTGCTTTTGCAGCATACCTGGGCTTGCAACTTTTGGAGGTCCTGGTTTTGTAGTTCATTAGTCCTTGTGAGGCTATCAATAATGCTTTTGGAGAATACTGGAGTTGCAGTGCGTGGAGGGCTTGGCTTTCTTGAGTAGGGTGATGTAGGCTTGGAATTTACAGGAGGTGGAGGTGTCGATGTTACAATTGGTTTTAAAGCGGTTTGAAGTGCGCTCAGTGAGCTAGTAAAAGAGAGATCTTTCAGTTGCAATAGCGAGGGAACTTGTGGAGCTCTCAGTATTGACAAAGGATCTAATTTAGTCTCAGTCTTCATTGATTTAGCTTCAACATATTTGAGTGGTTCTGTATTAGATGATAATAGGAATTTTGAAGGTCTTATATCCCCTCGGTCTGACTTTTCCCTGATATCAATAGATCGACGAGGAATTACATTCTTCTTGTTACCTATCAAGAAAGTACCAGCTTCAGCAGCTTTAAGTTTTGAATAGCAAGAATCACATACACGATGTGGTTTGCCTGGAGTTGGTGCTAGTGCAGCTTTCAACACTTTCTTGGAACTACAAGCATGGCAATGTACCAATCCACAATTATAGCAGTTGTGTCTCTTTCTAGTAAAACCAAATGCTTGTCGACAACCTGAGCAAAGTGACTGATCAGCACCAGATATCCATTTATGGATACAAATGCAAGCTGTAAAATTTGAACCACATGATATACTTTTCACATGCCTATCTTTAAGAGCTTCAACAAGGGTAGGTGTTTTCCGATCTTCAGTATCACCATGTCCCAGTCGGCCATTAGAACCTTTGCCCCATGTGTATACTTCACTGCGTGATGTTAGTACTGCAACATGGTAAGCTCCACAAGCAATCTCTTCAACTAATTCACCAACCAGTCTTTCTTGTACTAAGCAAGGAACCCTGCCATCAGATTGTGGGTTTCCAAGCTGACCATGAGACGTACTGCCCAGTGTGAAAACATGACCAGAAGTGGTGAGGCCAATAGTTATGTTATGCCCACAGGCTAGCTGATGAAAGTTATAGTCAATAAGTGAAGGAACACAAGTAGGGACCAAACGTGCTTCCTTATCACCATGACCAAGACGATATTTGTCGCCATCACCCCAAGTAAATAATTTACGAGATATGACATTGACACCAGTCTGCCCCATTACCTCTACGATGGCTGCAGTATGCCACACTCCACATGCAACCTTGATTGTCCTTAATCCACTCAAAGATTCCACTTCCCTAGGGCATGCTACAGTCTCTCGGTCACCATGTCCAAGGGCACCAAACGTTCCGTCTCCAAATGTATATACTTTTCCATTGGAAGTAGTTAGTGCCGAATGCCATGTACCACATGCAATAGATAGAACTTGAAGTCCTTCTAGAGGGCCAGAAACTTTTTTTGGTATCCAGTGGCTGACATCATTGCCATGACCAAGAAGTCCAGTATTATGGGTGCCATCTCCCCATGTAAACAAATCACCACCAGTGGATATAGCACAAGTATGATACTCACCACATGCAACATAATCCATATTCCATAGTACCAACGACTCAACAAGACGGGGCCGACTTACATCTTTGTCATTTCCATGGCCTAGTTGCCCACCAGATTCATCACCCCAAGTAAATACTTCCCCTTGCCTTGTAACAAGTGCAGCATGTCTAACACCACATGCAATTTGATGAACATCTAAAACTACATTCGATTCTAAGGATCTTGGAATTAAAACATCAGTTCTTGAACATATTGAGTTTGTTGATCCATCTAACAAAACTCCATCAGACCATACTTCCCCCCACACATAAACATCACCTAAAGATTCAATATCATCTGGTCCAGAACCTTGACTGGAAGAACTAGGGGCACTTGAAACACTAAGTCGTACACCATCTCCGTTACTTGCTCTTAGTTGCATATTTGCATTATCTGACCCCACATCTGACCTTGGTAAACTCGCTGAAGTATCACGATTATGAAATTTTGTGCTAAAGCCACGGGATATGCTCAAAGTGCTTTCTACTGTTACACCATAAGGATGACCACTTGAAACAGAGTCTCCATCCTGAAGAAAAGAAACAGTTAGCATAGTTCTAGTTATGATTCCTCAAGAAAAAAGATCTATCTATTCTTTGCCAAAGCTATATTGATAGTAATAAGAGCAAGTCTAGTCCACTTAACAGAATATCTACTCTTCATATCATAAGAATTTCTTTTGTAGTTATATAGTCTAAAATCAAGCCGGTAATATATGTACCTAAGTTTGCATCCCAAAAGTAATTATCAGAACTTTGACTTAATTTAATTGGGCTTTGATCTAATTTACAGCTAAAGTGTTATAAAAAGAAAAGGCTAGAGGCAACCACTTCACTTTTGTGTGGGTAAAAATTGTTGAAAATTTTGGCTAACATTGTACAGGTAGAAAGCTAACCATCTAATCAATAAAAACAAAATAAATATAATCAATGTATTTTTTTCCAGTGTGGTTGTTCTTGAATCTTGTCATAATACAGAGTACTATTTGAAAACCAAACAAATTGGTTTTTTCTTCAATTTAAAGTCAAAAGACAGGCACTAGGATTGGTAGCTAAAGGTACATAGCTCTCATGTCATATAAAGTAGAAGTAAAAATGTTGTGGTAGCATAAGTTGAAGAAACCTGTTTATAATGAAAAATCAATATTAAACCAGAAAAAAAAGAGTCAGGCCTGACTTTTTGCTTATTGTAAAGATACAAACTTACATCAGAGAAGAAAACCCCATCACTGTGGCTATCAGTTCTAGAATGTTGATGTTGTCCTGTAGATATCAGAGCCTTAAGGCCCGTAATCCACACCTCTAGCTCACCTTGATCCTTGCAAATCTATGCAGAAGGAAGATATATAGTAGAGTCACATTCTACGTAACAGGCTAACAGATGACAATCGAAAAGTTGTGATTGTCTTGTATGCTAACCAGATCAAGAGATCTTTCACCGTTGTTATAGATAAGAGAAAATGATAAGTAGTCTTTCTCAGGCCTCAAGTATCTCCTAAAAACAGCCTGTTAAAGTCAATAATGAAGAAAAATTAGACTTTGGTAATGATGACTTCTTGCCAGCAAATTCTGCTTCATCTTTTGAACACTAATGGAATATTACTCAGTTCCAAACTAAGTAAAACTTACAGTTCTCTGTCCAGGAACAATTCGTGTGACAGAAGCCAATTTAATAGCCCTCTCTTTCTTATGAGAAAACCAAACCAGTGTTGTCTCGTCCTGTGAATGCTTAATAATATCAGGAATTTTTTCTAAACATATATCACAAAAAGTAAATTTGTAAAATGAAACAACTAAAGGCTGAAGAAGTAGATGAGAAAAATTACAGAACACACAAATATACATGTGTGTTTGTGTGTTTGACAATTGAAACATCTGATAATAAAATGTATTCTATCTGCAAAATATCTAAACATCATATTATCTTAATTAGAACAGTAAACTTCACTTAACTTTCATATTTCTATTTAGTTGTAATTAAATCTTAGATGCCAATTATAAACGCTAAGCAGAATGTGGATAACTACATATGATGAGAAAAACATAATACTGACAACATACCTGAACAAAGCACAACGAATAAATTTGATACTGTAGTATGTCTAAGGTTCTCATGCTATTGGCCACAAGTTTAAAATCAAAATTGAAATCATGCTAAAATGGATGATTTAACAGTTTAATCCAGAAATAGTAATAAAATCTAGTCACCGTCGATGTAGCTCAGTTTCCATACAAGTTTCAGAATTTTGAAATTGACTTCCATGCAAACTCCTCATAAGATTAGAATCATTTATGATACCTTTATTGCTTCCTTAAACCTTTACATAGCTTTTAGGATAGGAGTCTTACAATGTTTTGTAAATTATTTGTTTTTTTTTCTATTGCCACTTCTCGAATTGGTGAATCATTTTCACTGGATGTTTATGCCTTCTAAATACAATTTGCTTCTTATGTCAGAACTTGTAATTATGATGGTATCTGATGGCTGCTACCAAGTCTATGAATCTAAATTGCTCTCATTATTTGAAATTTTTGGTTTTGGACAAGTATACAGACACCAATATGGTTGACATGACAATTGGTCATGAATATTTAAAATAAATAATGGAATATTTTGATTTCATGTAGTCTATGTAGCCAAACTCATGTGGATGGGACAAGGCTGCTGTATGGGAGTTGATGTTATCATTGAGCAGGTATCCTCTAATGGCTCCTACTTGGAGCCCGCATCACTTAAAATGTCAAGGATAAGGGTTCAGATTTTTTTTTTTGTATCTTTTTTAGTGAAAGTTAATTATATGCATATAGTTTTCTGGCAATTAATTTTATTTTTGTATAAGTTGAATTGAAAATAAAGAGTTACTTTATTTTCCTTTGGTTTATGCCGAAAACATGATTCTCTTTTCCTGATTTCCAAAAACCTAGAAGATTATGATGCCTTCTACCATCCAACAGGAATCAAAACATAGATGAAAGAAAAAGGTAAATGACTGAAATCAATAATTTTGATGATAAATATTATTGATGCTAAACTAGTATAAAGTGCTTATTTTTCTTTTAACTACGGTTGAATCCAACTAAGTATTTTTATGTACCAGAGGAGATCCTACAGTAATGTGAGAGTCACAAATACTGTAAATTTGTTTCTGATGTCTGTATACCCATATAGTAATGGGCAAATAATATAAGAACTACAATTGACTAGACAATCATGCTCCAACAACTCCAGATTATGTACACAAGGATGAATGCAAGGATTTTCAGCTTAGTCTGAAATTAATAATAATACATATTTTCCGCAAAAATTCAGCATCCAATTATTAGCAAGGTTTGGGATACAGAGCCCGAACTCCATTTCATAAAGTGCTGGTACAAAAACATAACTTGATAAAAATAAATAAATATCAGGAATCATACATAACATGATAGCACAGTAACTCACACTAGAAATTCTGAAGGGGCAGAGTTTAGGCTTTCCTTTCCGACTATACTTAATTAACTGGGTGCCTTTCTTCAATGCAACGAGTGCCTTAAAAAAAAAACTTATGAATAAGAAAGTACCATTCCTATCAAGACATCTTTTTATAGAAATGTCTGCAATACAGATCTAAGGAAATAGAATTTTCAAAACATCATGGTTGAATCATGTAAAAATCAATCAAAAAAAGTAAAATTTACATAATTAAATCAGTTATGATCTTAATTATACACATTCTTCTTTAATAATTCATACCAAAAGCAACAGTTAAGCTCCTATTGGCATATACTTGTTATTTAAATATAAAATCAAGGCACAAAATACTCTTTTAATAAAACTTCTCGATACATGCATTATATCTCCAACATAAGGCAAGATTTAGAATCATTATTATGCTAAAGACAATAACGTCAATTTACCACCAAGTCGGTGCAATAGAAGATAGAATAAACCAACACAACCTTGGCTTGCAAATATTTCAACTTTAAAACAAAATGATGAAACATCAACAAAGTAATTGTAGTAGCCTACAAAATTGGGATAGCAAATATTGTTTCTAGATGTAGCAATGTTATGAAAAAAATGGTTCCAGAGCTGCATTTATGTGCTCTTTGTTAACCTAAAGATTCAATGCATCTACCATATACATAAATGTGAAAATATTTATTTGTTCATATTATGCTTCTGTTGGAATGCATCTCCTACAATCTTTCAGGGAAAAAGGTTTAGGATCTAGAAAATCGAGGTGGATCCAGTATATCAGAAAAATTAGATAAAACTTATATATGCAAATGACTAGCACCAAACATCACATGTTCTAAAGTGTCTTACACTTTTTGCACTACTCCAGCTCTAATATCAACCTTTAGTTGATAGTTGTGATCATCAATTGCAGTTGACCTGGATATGTATTTGTATCCTATCTACAGCTTTGATGTTGTATCATATGCAGTGAATTGAGGCATTGCTCCCCTTCCATCAAATAGTAATAATTACTATGATGACAATTCTTGTTGTCGTACTACACACTCTTGCCTCTTCAAAATATCAATTACCTGTGAAGAATGGATGATATTCATATAGTTTTTACTTACATGTGTTTCTAGCATAAGAAATCTGGTGGAACGATTCATCCACATAATTTATCCAACAAAAATAAGTAATTCAAATTTCATTTATCAAAAATGAGCTGTTGATGTACTACAAATAGATTAAAGATACAAAAAGATGCTTAGCACAGCTTAGTAAAAGCCTTCTTGATGCAAAGAATTCAGATGTCAGTTCCACACAACAGATCATCCCTATTTGGTTAACATCGAAAAAAGTATTTATTCTTCTAAATTACTAATTACTTAGGGGACAAGCATGACAATGAGGAACATTAACACTTTGGAAATATAATTAACTATTTGATAAAGCCAGATGATCTTGCACCGACACCCAATTAGCATTCAGCTAGCTCTCAGAAGAAGAAGAGGAGGACTAGGATTCTAATGAGAAGCTAGATGCATAAAGTGTTTTATTCTAATTCTAAACGCATGCTATTTAAACAACTTCCGAAAAATAAAAAGAGGAAGGAGTAACTCTATAATTGTGATGTTTATTATATTAACTCAGAAATCTTAAATGGACCCAAAAATATGAAGACTATGTGGAGCATACTGTAAAGAAGCAAATGAACAATGTCTAGACATAACCTAATGAGAGAAAAAGAAAAAAAAAACAGAACAAAGGAACCACCTTCATGGAGACCTAGGATTATTATTATTATTATTAAGGTGTAGTGGAAAAGTTCCAAAGAAAACAAGCTAATATTCTTTATTAAAAAACTGAAGAAATGAACAGAACTATCAATCCAGTCATGGTTAAACTTTGGATGCAGAATATATCATTCATCAATCTCTCTTTTGCCTAGCGTCAATTTTTCAGCGTCTAATCTCACAGTTGACATATACCAAAACTAACATAGTGCTATTTTTTCTCACACACATTGATGCATCCCGGAATCGTGAACAAAGAAAATAAAATTGATATTATCTTCATAAACCAAATATTCATTACATCGAAACGACACAAGAAGCAAGCGAATAATAATAAGATAACAAATTAAAATAAATACTAAAGGTGCCCACCGGAAGGGATTGAAAATAGCTAGAATTCAATCTACAAAACCTACTTGTTGTATGTCACGGTCGGGGTTCCCATAATTGACCGGATCTGCCATTCCATCTGAGAGGACAGTCGGGTAGAATTAGGAAGCGAAGCATCAGAAGCGGCATTCCTCGGCAACCACCACGTCTCCATCGATGAGAAGATGATGATTCGCCTCCCAGCCCACGCCGGCGCCGACGTCTTCACCTAACATCAATCAAACCCCTATCGTTCCTCCTCCGATTCTTCCTCGAGAAGGCCGCTGCCGCTCCTTCTCCGATCTCATCACCCCTGATCAATCACCGCCGAGGAGGGTAAAGAAGAAAGGAAAGAAAGACTAGAGAGGCTCCACCTTCAAAACCACCGATCGATCCGTGGCCTCCTCCCTTCTCTCGGACTCATAACGAAAGAAAGAAGAATGACATCAAATGACATAAAGATTTGGGGGAATGGTGGACAAGCGTACGTTGAATTGGTTGGATCAACAAGACAGATGGGAGAGAGAGAGAGAGCGAGAGAGAGAGAGAGGGAGAGAGAGAGGAAGAGGGGGGCGAAAGACTCTCTTTTTGTGTTTTTGGCTTCCTTCTTTGTTCGTCCGCTCATTGTGGGAAAATTTTAAGGTGGAGACCCGAGTCCCGAGTTTGGCGAGCACGAGTCAGAATGGATGGTCAATCCCATCTCGCATCGCAAAGTCTCTACGGATGGCAGCATTTATATCATAGTATGTCCGAAATTTAGAAACCTTAACACAACTAAAAGCAAGATAATATAACCAGAAAGATGGCCATATAACTGAAATCAGCTGTAGAAAACACATTTCGGCACCCGAAATTGATTGATGTTGCATTCAAATTATGAGCAAAAAGAAAAAAAGAAATCTAATGTTTATTTTGCTTCAATGATAATGGAGAAGCTGATTTGTGCCGTTGGTCGTCTCCAAGTGGTGGAATCCCCACTTGCACATTCAACCTCTGCTTGGTTGAAAAACAACTTGGAAAAATAAACAGCATCCGCATCTCTCGTGCAATTTGAATATATCTGAACAAAGAGATGTACAACTAATGATAAATGGTCATAGTTTTTGGATTCTAATCCGGTCCAGTTTCTTGATCCAAAGAAACTGAAGCTTAGTTACTTGGTACAATAAATGAAGCACTATTTCTCACTTAAATGATTCCAAACAGGAACAAAGAAAACAGCAATTTATTGTAGAAACAAATGGCATCAAACTAAACCTCCCAATGGAATTTACTATACAGATGTCTAAGACTTAACCAACTGCCGTCATCCAGGATGAACGACGAGAACATCACATAAATTAAATCTGTCATCCTCTTTCCCCATTAGTTGCCATTAGGAAGGTATTTTTCCTTCAGCTACAGAGTTGTAAGCATTGAGCTTCGGCTTAATAAAGCTGAAAAAGAGAATAACACATCAGGAAGCATTTTGTTCCAGTGTTAAGAAACACGACTAACAAGAATGACAAGAACGAAGCAACTTGGAAATGCAAGTAGATGTCCAAAAGAAAGAAGAAACAATAGCATCCAAAATAAACATAATTTCACCCACAACAGGTCACGAGATTGCAAAGATGCAATTGCAAACGCACAAGGTTCTTCATGTTAATTGACTGATGCACACATCTCCATAGCTTGATATTTCTTCTTGTTGGTTCTGCTATCGAAGACTAATAGAGCCTTACGTATTCCTTTTGTTTTTTTTGTCAGTATATAGTTACAGATAATAGTTATTGCTGCTGCTGCTGTTGTTATATAGTTTCAGATAATAACTAGTGTTGCAGGTGCCAGAAATATGAACAGGGAATCTATTCCTAGAACACATCAAGACGTCCTGAGGTCGACGAGACCAGCAATAGAGCAAACACATGGCACCCCCCCCCTTGAGCGGCCTTGGAATCTGTCTTCTCCAAATGCTGCAATCACGCAAGTTTTCTACCAACCGACTTGCGCTCCTCTTCTATATAACAACCCATCCTTTTTGTCTTCTAAGGCTGGCCATTCTCGTTTTGCTGCAATTTTGTTCTCTCGTGCTTCTGCAGGTTACTACTTCACCTGCGACTTCTTCTTTCATGGCTACGTCATCGACAGGGGATGCGCCGCCGTGAACAGACGCTGCCAACCTCGCCATCGTCGTGGAGAGAGACCCACCCAAGTGGCGCTTGTTAGAGCTGGGAATCAGGTCATGGCCCAAGTGAGTACACAACTCCACCGTCAAGCTCATCTTGGGGTCGATGTTGTTTCTGAGGGATAAATAGTTCATCGTATCGCCGTTAGATAGGTGGGGTTGCTCTCCGGGTAGGTATCTTCTCAGGTTTGATGCACAAGAGACGTGCTATCTTCTCAAAGGGAAGGTGAAAGCCTACAACGAGGGTTCGTCTCAGTGCGTGGAGTTCGGCGCAGGAGACCTTGTTGTGATTCCTAAAGGAGTCAGCTTCACCTGGGACGTCATAGTAGTTGTTGATAAGCACTATAAGTTTGATTCTTGTTAGAATTCCCACGACGCTGACACCTTGTACTAATGTTTAGTTAGTATTGACTTAGAAGAAGTTGTCTTCCATCGTTTTCATCCTTCATGTGAGTTGGTCTCGGTTGCACTTTTTTAACAGTTCCAATGACTAGATCCCACTATAGAAAGATGAGCTAACACAACGAAGGATACTTGGTTTTCTGGGAGGAAGAAAATGAGTTAAAAAAACATAGACCATCGTGATTGGGTGAGTCGATAATATAATGCATACTTTTCCTGTCACCACACATTTCGATTCTCTTTCATATGTTACAAATGGGGAATTAAGAAGCTTTCAAATTCTATCAAGTACAACAAATCATCATGAACAATTACCATACTAAAGTTTCAAGACCATGGTACATCCAACAATTACAGAGATTTTTATGAAGGGTTAAAAGACGTTCTATCCTCGGCAAGTTTTTGCTGCTCATTAGCTTACGCCTGTATAGGGAGCACAGCCTTCCTTTCCAAAAAAACAAAAAAAGAAAAGAAAGAGGTATATATATATATTAGTCAAAGGCTTGATGGTTCGATCATCCAAGGGCAGTGCTTCTAAGCTAAAAACTTGCATGTTTTACAACTGCAAAAGTTGATTCTCATCACTTCTTTTGATCGTCTACGAGCAATTGCCATAGCCATCAGTTCCTATAACATCAGTTTAAATGCAAATGGAATGTGCACCTATGTCAATTACAAATGATGATATTTCATTACATGTTAGCGGTGTTATCATTTCAAAAAATTGAGGCATGACATATCAAAATAATGGAACGGACAGATGTATGCATGGCATTTTATGTTCGAGGGAAGCAAGGGATCAAAACAAGACTGAATGATGACGGGAGTGGCTTGATAATTACCATTAGGTATGTCTGAAAATATTACGAAATGTTATTCTGAATAAATAAGCATATATATGTTGTTGGTTAAGCTCTTAAACTGCCAACCACGTAGGAAGAGAGAGAACAATAAAAGAAGATGGAAAAATGTTACCTGAACAATGTCAATTTTGTTCTTGCAACCTTTCCACTCGAAAGAACTCGTCTGAAGATTGACAATAGCTATGAGACCACACATGAACCCTGCAAGCATCACTCTGGTTGAACAGCAACTCCTTGAGCCAGTGTGCAGCACCATGAGCAATCTCGCCAAATCGAAGCCCACCATATCGAGATCGCCCTTGGGCTGGCTGTCCGGTGAGGATGTCAATAGGGCCACAACTCAAAAGAGGGAAACACTTCTTTTCCTAAATAAATTCGAGAGAAAAGATCATTCGATTCAAGTTGATATATCGCACAGCAAGAAGCGACAAAGCACGATGTTCCTAATCAATCGACCAAGAAACATGTGTACTTATCAATCGTGACCACTTCCAATCAACGAGGAAAAGAGAGGGGGACCTTGTCAGAGTCGGGCTTGCGACCGGGTTGGTGCTGGCGTTTGGGGTGTATCTCGATGTCGGTGGACTCGTCTATGATCTCTTGCATGGTGTTCTTGATGAACTCATCAAAGGAGTCGAGCTAGTGGCGCACGAAATTATTCTGATTGGATGGGAAGGAATGGATAAAAATACTAAGACTAAGACTCATCCAAAAAAAAATTTTGATTGGATGAGAATGAATCCAAATTATTCTACCATATTAAATCTGGAACCTTGGTTCTTCCCAGAATTTGTGTTACCTTTTGATGCATATAAGATTAAACCGTGGATCATACTAATCAACTTACTTTTTTCTAATATTTATTATGAAAATGATATTAGTAAAAATCAAAATAAAAAAATATTAGTAAAAAAAATAGTAAAAATCAAAATAAAAATATTAGTAAAAATCAAAATTGAAAAATATTAGTAAAAATCAAAATAAAAAATATTAGTAAAAATAAAAATTAATAAAATATTAGTAAATATGAAAACAAAATAATAATAGTAAAAATCAAAACATCAATGATTTCGTTAAAATAGAATTTCAAAATTCTAACCAAGAAAAAGAGGGTCAATAAAATCGTGTACCAAATCTACAAAAACAAAACCAAAATAAATATCCTGAAGAGGATTACACGATATCAAACATTAAAAAAGGTAAAAAAAAATAATCTAAGAAAAATAAGGAAAGAGAACTAGATTTGTTCCTGAAAAAATATTTTATTTTTCAATTTAGATGGGATGACCTCTTGAATAAAAAAATGATTAATAATGTTATGATATATTGTCTCTTACTTAGATTGATAAATATAAGGGAAATTGCTATATTCTCGATTCAAAGAGGAGAGATACATCTAAATGTAATGCTGATTCTGAAAGATCTAGCTCTTATAGAATTAATAAAAAGGGGAATATTAATTATCAAACCAATTTGTCTATCTTTAAGAAAGGATGGAAATTTCATTCTATATCAAATATATATAAAGAAAACACCAAATTAATAGAAAATATATAAAGAAAAAAAAATATTGATAAGAAGAATTAAAAAAAAAACCATTGGACGACATGGCAATATATTTATGAATGGGGATCAAGATCATTATAATTTTTTTGTTCCTAAAAATATTCTATCTTCTAGACATCGTAGAGAATTGAGAATTCTAATTTGTTTCAACTCTTATAATTCGGATATTATGAATATAAATATAGTATTTTGCAACAAAAACAACATAAGAAACTCTGAATAATTTTTAAATGAGGACAAATGTCTTAATACGGATTTAAATAAATTAATTAAATATAAATTATTTCTTTGGCCCAATTACATGATTTAGCTTGTATGAATCGCTATTGGTTCGATACCAATAATGGTAGTTGTTTCAGTATGTCAAGGATACGTATGTAGCCACGATTTAGAATTATTTAATAATATATTTCCTATATATCACATGCCGTTTTCAGTAAATAAAAATTGAAAGATATACGCATATGGTGTGTTTTTAGTTGTAAAGAAATCATTCTCTTTCGTAAATGTAGAAATATATTATCCTTTTCTTTTTTATCTAAATCAAATGAAAAATTTGATTTAGATAGAAATAGAAAAATCTAAATTTTGCAGCACATCATAGCTCACTGTAAAATACCAAAATAGATCAATTTTGATTAAATGACAATACAAAGGCGAGTGAAGAATGATCCATGACTTCATACAATGGGCGTTTTAAAGAGTGCTAAGATGAATGATATTTGTTATTCTATGCTACAAACATTACATCGCACGGAAAATATCAATTCTTTCTTATCTGAAAAGAAACACAATCTTACAGTTTATTTAGACAGCACGATCATGAGACCTATCCTTTTATTAAAGACAAGATAAAGTATTATTGTATAACATGAGGAATATTTGATTACAAATCAAGGCATAAGAAAATTAATAAGTCTGGAATGAATAAATAGAAAAGCTGGTTAAAGGGTCATTATCAATATAATTTTTTTCGAAGAAAATGGTCTTGATTAGTACCCAAAAAATGGCTAAATAGAGTCAATTAATGTTGTACTATTCAAAATAAAGAATCAATGAAATTGCATTTATATAAAAATAAAAAGACTGATTAATGCATTACATGAATGAAAATTTTTATGCAGTAGATTTATCGACGAGTCAAAAAGAAAAATTTTAAAAACACTACAGATATGATCTTTTATCACATGAATATATAAATTTTGGGGATAGTAAGGACTCATACATATTGAAACCCGAATTGTGTTATCTATTACTAAATATGACTATTGAT
The DNA here is from genome assembly GCF_036884655.1 of Musa acuminata AAA Group. NCBI lineage: Eukaryota > Viridiplantae > Streptophyta > Magnoliopsida > Zingiberales > Musaceae > Musa > Musa acuminata. The sequence goes on along the minus strand of NC_088354.1, from coordinate 41,691,450 downwards.
GATTATCTAAAAAAAGATATTTTATTGATGCCCATAAAAATCTGGATAGAAAATATTTGAATTATAGAATTCTTCATTTTTGGCTTAGAAACAATAGTGATATTGAGAACAATAGTGATACTGAGGACTAAACTGATATGTATATCAGTACCAAAATTGATAAAAATACTAAGACTAAGACTATCAAAAAAAAATTTTTGATTGAATGAGAATGAATCAAAATTACTCTATCATATCAAATCTAGAACATTGGTTCTTCCCAGAGTTTGTGTTACCTTTTGATGCATATTAGATTAAACCGTAGATCATACCAATCAAATTATTATGAAAATTTATTATGAAGATGATATTAGTCAAAATCAAAATTAAATAATATTAATCAAAATTAAAATGAAAAAATATTAGTAAAAATCAAAATGAAAAAATATTAGTCAAAATCAAAATGAAAATAATATTATTCAAAATAAAAAATATTAGTAAATATCAAAATAAAAAATATTACTAAAAATCAAAATAAAAAATATTAGTAAAAATTAAAATCAAAAAATTATTAGCAAAAATCAAAATGAATAAAAATATTTGTAAACAATATAATGTTTACTTTCCCTATCACCATACATTTCGATTCTCTTTCATGTGTTACAAATGGGGAATCAAGAAGCTTTCAAATTCTATCAAGCACAACAAATCATCAAGTACAGTAACCATACAAAAGTTTCATGACCATGGTACAACAATTACAGAGATTTTTATTAAGGGTTAAAAGACGTTCTATCCTCGACAATTTTCTGCTACTCATTAGCTTACGCTTGTATAGGGAGCACAGCCTTCCTTTCCAAAAAAACAAAAAAAGAAAAGAAAGAGGTATATATATATATATATATATATATATATATATATATATATATATATATATATATATATATATATATATATCAGTCATAGGCTTGATGGTTCGATCATCCAAGGGCGATGCTTCTAAGCCAAAAACTTGCACATTTTACAACTGCAAAAGATGATTCTCATCACTTCTTTTGATCCTTGGTCTGCAATCTAGGAGCAATTGCCATAGCCATCAGTTCTTGTAACATTAGCTTAAATGCAAATGGAATGTGCACCTATGTAAATTACAGACGACGATATTTCATTACATGTTAGCGATGTTATCATTTCAAAAAATCGAGGCTTAACATATCAAAATAATGGAATGAACGGATGTATGCATGGCATTTTATGTTCGAGGGAAGCAAGGGATCAATCAAGATTGCACGATGACGGGAGTGGCTTGGTAATTACCATTAGGTATGTCTGAAAGTATTACGAAATGTTATTCTGAATAAATAAGCATATATATGTTTGTTGGTTAAGCTCTTAAACTGCCAAACACGTTGGAAGAGAGAGAAGAATAAAAGAAGATGATCACAAACCTCACTTTCACAAATCTCACCCTCACTTTCACAAACCTCAAACCATCAGCATTTGTAGTTATCAAAACCTGCAAAATGTAGATATTCCTCGATTATCAAAATGGAACCGAATCCATTACTATGACTTTGACCTCTTCGATACTTTGAATGCCACAAGTAGGTGGTAAACTTGATCAACTATTCCATATTCACCAAGGTGCATGCTCATGGTCTGGTCACATCGTCCTTGGGAATCATCTTGAGGAATAGCTCTTCTTGTCTTTCCTATGATAACATCATTGCCAAAGACCCGTGTCCCCTGAAACAAAAAAGAGATGGATCAAATAAAAAAAATGACAAGGCTTTAACAACTCAGATGAATGAGATGAGTCCTCGAGATACATGCGGGAGGTGCAAGCCAATCAACACCCAGTTTTTCATATAAACCATGGCACATGTCTTGAAACACAGAAACGCATAAATCCACATTCTAAACAGAAACCAAGCAAGCATAAATAGAATGATAATGGAACTACAATTACAAGCAATCATTATTCACAAGTTTGTTTAGTTAGAACACAGTCATATCCACATGCAGATCTCTGAATAGATACCACAAAACTCAAGAGAGCCTATAAAATATATCTAAATATGTAAAACAAACAAAATGAAATAAATAAATCATTGTCCACAAAGTACTGTTCTATTAGAGAAAGACATTTCTTGAACATTACATGTATTTTACGTTCACACAAATGTCACTTAGAAACATCAAGATATATAATATTTAATATTCAGCATTTCCAACAAAGCAACTCTTGCTTTGCAGAATCATTAATCAAAAGAAAGAGCTGTGATATCAATAGAAAACGATGTCAAGAATTCAGACCTCTCAATCATAAGAAAGTCTAGAAAAAAAAAATTACAAGCTAGAAAAATCAAAGCGTACAGCACAAACATTTATTGCATAAGAAAATGAGCTACAAGCAATGCCTAGAAAAACAACACCTGTTTCCTGAATTGTCTCGATATGTTGACAAAGAAATCAGGATCCCGATGAATTCTGACCCAGCAGCCATTGACAAAAATTTTAGTCAACTCCCGAATAAGAGCATGAGAAATTTCCTACAAGAGGTGATAAAACACAATAAGTCAGAAAATTACATCCATTCAACACTTACATCAAAAGATTTAGTACGCAATTCTTCTAAAAGCTCCAATAGTAAATGTGTAGCAAATCTTACTGTTATGTACACCATTAGTGAAAATCAAAATAATATTAGTAAAACTCAAAATCAAAATAATATTAGTAAAAATCAAAATAAAAAAATATTAGTAAAAATTAAAATGAAAAAAATTTGTAAAAATCAAAATGAAAAATTAAGAAAAATCAAAATAAAAAATATTTGTAAAAATCAAAATAAAATAGTAAACATCAAAATCAAAATCAAAATCAAAATCAAAATCAAAATAATCTTAGTAAAAATCAAAATCAAAATAATATTAGTAAAAATCAAAATAAAAAAAATATTTGTAAAAATCAAAATAAAAAAATTATTAGTAAAAATCAAAATCAAAATAATATTAGTAAAAATCAAAATCAAAATAATATTAGTAAAAATAAAAATTAAAAAAATATTAGTAAAATCAAAATCAAAATAACATTAGTAAAAATTAAAACATCAATGATTCTATTAAAATAAAATTTCAAAATTCGAACCAGGAAAAAGAGGGTCAATAAAATCTTGTACTAGATCTTAAAAAAAAAAACCAATAGAAATATCCTAAAGAGGATTAACATGAGTTACAAATGGGGAATTAAGAAGCTTTCAAATTCTATCAAGCACAACAAATTATCATGAACAGTAACCATACTAAAGTTACATGACCATGGTACAACAATTACAGAGATTTTTATGAAGGGTTAAAAGACGTTCAATCCTTGGCAATTTTTTGCTACTCATTAGCTTACGCCTGTATAGGGAGCACAACCTTCCTTTCCAAAAAAAGAAAAGAAAGAGTTATATATATATATATATATATATATATATATATATATATATATATATATATATATATATATATATATATATATATCAGTTAAAGGTTTGATGGTTCGATCATCCAAGGGCGATGCTTCTCATCACTTGCACTGTTTTACAACTGCAAAAGTTGATTCTCATCACTTCTTTTGATCCTTGATCTGCAGTCTAGGAGCAATTGCTATAGCCATCAGTTCTTGTAACATCAGCTTAAATGCAAATGGAATGTGCACCTATGTCAATTACAGACGATGACGATATTTCATTACATGTTAGCGATGTTATCATTTCAAAAAATCGAGGCTTGACATATCAAAATAATTGAACGGACGGATGTATGCATGGCATTTTCTGTTCGAGGGAAGCAAGAGATCAATCAAGATTGCACGATGACGGGAGTGGCTTGGTAATTACCATTAGGTATGTCTGAAAGTATTACGAAATGTTATTCTGAATAAATAAGCATATATATGTTATTGGTTATGCTCTTAAACTGCCAAACAAGTTGGAAGAGAGAGAAGAATAAAAGAAGATGATCACAAACCTCACTTTCACATATCTCACCCTCACTTTCACAAACCTCAAACCATCAGCATTTGTAGTTATCAAAACCTGCAAAATGTAGATATTCCTCGATGATCAAAATGGAACCGAAACCATTACTATGACTTTGACCTCTTCGATACTTTGAATGCCACAAGTAGGTGGTAAACTTTATCCACTATTCCATATTCACCAGGGTGCATGCTCATGGTTTGGTCAAATCGTCCTTGGGAATCATCTTGAGGAACAGCTTTTCTTGTCTTTCCTATGATAACATCATTGCCAAAGACCCGTGTCCCCTGAAACAAAAATGAGATGGACCAGATAAAAAAAAAGGACAAGGCTTTAACAGCTCAGATGAATGAGATGAGTCCTCGAGATACTTGCGGGAGGTGCAAGCCAATCAACACCCAGTTTTTCATATAAACCATGGCACATGTCTTGAAACACAGAAACGCATAAATCCACATTCTAAACATAGACCAAGCAAGCATAAATAGAATGACAATGGAACTACAATTACAAGCAATCATTATTCACAAGTTTGTTTAGTTAGAACACAGTCATATCCACATGCAGATCTCTGAATAGATACCACAAAACTCAAGAGAGCCTATAAAATATATCTAAATATGTAAAACAAACAAAATGAAATAAATAAATCATTGTCCACAAAGTACTGTTCTATTAGAGAAAAACATTTCATGAACATTACATGTCTTTTACGTTCACACAAATGTCACTTGGAAGAATCAAGATATATAATATTTAATATTAGCATTTCCAACAAATCAACTTTTGCTTTGCAGAATCATTAATCAAAAGAAAGAGCTGTGACATCAATAGAAAACAATGTCAAGAATTCAGACCTCTCAATCATAAGCAAGTTTAAAAAAAAAAATTAAAAGCTAGAAAAATCAAAGCGTTATGCAAAAACATTTATTGCATAAGTAAATGAGCTACAAGCAATGCCTAGAAAAACAACACCTGTTTCCTGAATTGTCTCGATATGTTGACCAAGAAATTAGGATCCTGATGAATTCTGACCCAGCAGCCATTGACAAAAATTTTAGTCAACTCTTGAATAAGAGAATGAGATATTTCCTACAAGAGGTGATAAAACGCAATAAGTCAGAAAATCACATCCATTCAATACTTACCTCAAATGATTTAGTACGCAATTCTTCTAAAAGCTCCAATAGTAAATGTGCAGCAAATCCCACTGTTATGTGCACCATTAGTGAAAATCAAAATAATATTAGTAAAACTCAAAATCAAAATAATATTAGTAAAAATCAAAATAAAAAAATATTAGTAAAAATTAAAATGAAAAAAATTTGTAAAAATCAAAATGAAAAAATTAGTGAAAATCAAAATAAAAAGTATTTGTAAAAATCAAAATAAAATAGTAAACATCAAAATCAAAATCAAAATCAAAATAATCTTAGTAAAAATCAAAATCAAAATAATATTAGTAAAAATCAAAATAAAAAAATATTTGTAAAAATCAAAATCAAAATAAAAAAATTATTAGTAAAAATCAAAATCAAAATAATATATGTAAAAATCAAAATCAAAATCAAAATAATATTAGTAAAAATAAAAATTAAAAAAATATTAGTAAAAATCAAAATCAAAATAATATTAGTAAAAATCAAAACATCAATGATTATATTAAAATAAAATTTCAAAATTCGAACCAAGAGAAAGAGGGTCAATAAAATCTTGTACTAGATCTTAAAAAAAAAAAAAACCAATAGAAATATCCTAAAGAGGATTACATAAAATCAAACATTAAAAAAGGTAAAAAATTAAATATATATAACAAATTCGATTCTCTTTCATGTGTTACAAACGGGGAATCAAGAAGCTTTCAAATTCTATCAAGCACAACAAATCATCATGAACAATAACCATACTAAAGTTTCATGACCATGGTACAACAATTACAGAGATTTTTATGAAGGGTTAAAAGACGTTCAATCCTTGACAATTTTTTGCTACTCATTAGCTTACGCCTGTATAGGGAGCACAACTTGTAATTATGATGGTATCTGATGACTGCTACAAAGTCTATGAATCTAAATTGCTCTCATTATTTGAAATTTTTGGTTTTGGGCAAGTATGCAGACACCAATATGGTTGACATGACAATTGGTCATGAATATTTAAAATAAATAATGGAATATTTTGATTTCATGTAGTCTATATAGCCAAACTCATGTGGATGGGACAAGGCTTCTGTATGGGAGTTGATGTTATCATTAAGCAGGTATCCTCTAATGGCTCCTACTTGGAGCCCGCATCACTTAAAATGTCAAGGATAAGGGTTCAGATTTTTTTTTTTGTATCTTTTTTAGTGAAAGTTAATTATATGCATATAGTTTTCTGGCAATTAATTTTATTTTTGTATAAGTTGAATTGAAAATAAAGAGTTACTTTATTTTCCTTTGGTTTCTGCCGAAAACATGATTCGCTTTTCCTGATTTCCAAAAACCTAGAAGATTATGATGCCTTGTACCATCCAACAGGAATCAAAACATAGATGAAAGAAAAAGGTAAATGACTGAAATCAATAATTTTGATGATAAATATTATTGATGCTAAACTAGTATAAAGTGCTTATTTTTCTTTTAACTACGGTTGAATCCAACTAAGTATTTTTATGTACCAGAGGAGATCCTACAGTAATGTGAGAGTCACAAATACTATAAATTTGTTTCTGATGTCTGTATACCCATATAGTAATGGGCAAATAATATAAGAACTACAATTGACTAGACAATCATGCTCCAACAACTCCAGATTATGTACACAAGGATGAATGCAAGGATTTTCAGCTTAGTCTGAAATTAATAATAATACATATTTTCCGTAAAAATTCAGCATCCAATTATTAGCAAGGTTTGGGATACAGAGCCCGAACTCCATTTCATAAAGTGCTGGTACAAAAACATAACTTGATAAAAATAAATAAATATCAGGAATCATACATAACATGATAGCACAGTAACTCACACTAGAAATTCTGAAGGGGCAGAGTTTAGGCTTTCCTTTCCGACCATACTTAATTAACTGGGTGCCTTTCTTCAATGCATCGAGTGCCTTAAAAAAAAAACTTATGAATAAGAAAGTACCATTCCTATCAAGACATCTTTTTATAGAAATGTCTACAATATAGATCTAAGGAAATAGAATTTTCAAAACATCATGGATGAATCATGTAAAAATCAATCAAAAAAAGTAAAATTTACATAATTAAATCAGTTATGATCTTAATTATACACATTCTTCTTTAATAATTCATACCAAAAGCAACAGTTAAGCTCCTATTGGCATATACTTGTTATTTAAATATAAAATCAAGGCACAAAATACTCTTTTAATAAAACTTCTCAATACATGCATTATATCTCCAACATAAGGCAAGATTTAGAATCATTATTATGCTAAAGACAATAACGCCAATTTACCACCAAGTCGGTGCAATAGAAGATAGAATAAACCAACACAACCTTGGCTTGCAAATATTTCAACTTTAAAACAAAATGATGAAACATCAACAAAGTAATTGTAGTAGCCTACAAAATTGGGATAGCAAATATTGTTTCTAGATGTAGCAATGTTATGAAAAAAATGGTTCCAGAGCTGCATTTATGTGCTCTTTGTTAACCTAAAGATTCAATGCATCTACCATATACATAAATGTGAAAATATTTATTTGTTCATATTATGCTTCTGTTGGAATGCATCTCCTACAATCTTTCAGGGAAAAAGGTTTAGGATCTAGAAAATCGAGGTGGATCCAGTATATCAGAAAAATTAGATAAAACTTATATATGCAAATGACTAGCACCAAACATCACATGTTCTAAAGTGTCTTACACTTTTTGCACTACTCCAGCTCTAATATCAACCTTTAGTTGATAGTTGTGATCATCAATTGCAGTTGACCTGGATATGTATTTGTATCCTATCTACAGCTTTGATGTTGTATCATATGCAGTGAATTGAGGCATTGCTCCCCTTCCATCAAATAGTAATAATTACTATGATGACAATTCTTGTTGTCGTACTACACACTCTTGCCTCTTCAAAATATCAATTACCTGTGAAGAATGGATGATATTCATATAGTTTTTACTTACATGTGTTTCTAGCATAAGAAATCTGGTGGAGCGATTCATCCACATAATTTATCCAACAAAAATAAGTAATTCAAATTTCATTTATCAAAAATGAGCTGTTGATGTACTACAAATAGATTAAAGATATAAAAAGATGCTTAGCATAGCTTAGTAAAAGCCTTATTGATGCAAAGAATTCAGATGTCAGTTCCACACAACAGATCATCCCTATTTGGTTAACATCGAAAAAAGTATTTATTCTTCTAAATTACTAATTACTTAGGGGACAAGCATGACAATGAGGAACATTAACACTTTGGAAATATAATTAACTATTTGATAAAGCCAGATGATCTTGCACCGACACCCAATTAGCATTCAGCTAGCTCTCAGAAGAAGAAGAGGAGGACTAGGATTCTAATGAGAAGCTAGATGCATAAAGTGTTTTATTCTAATTCTAAACACATGCTATTTAAACAACTTCCGAAAAATAAAAAGAGGAAGGAGTAACTCTATAATTGTGATGTTTATTATATTAACTCAGAAATCTTAAATGGACCCAAAAATATGAAGACTATGTGGAGCATACCGTAAAGAAGCAAATGAACAATGTCTAGACATAACCTAATGAGAGAAAAAGAAAAAAAAAAACAGAACAAAGGAACCACCTTCATGGAGACCTAGGATTATTATTATTATTATTAAGGTGTAGTGGAAAAGTTCCAAAGAAAACAAGCTAATATTCTTTATTAAAAAACTGAAGAAATGAACAGAACTATCAATCCAGTCATGGTTAAACTTTGGATGCAGAATATATCATTCATCAATCTCTCTTTTGCCTAGCGTCAATTTTTCAGCGTCTAATCTCACAGTTGACATATACCAAAACTAACATAGTGCTATTTTTTCTCACACACATTGATGCATCCCGGAATCGTGAACAAAGAAAATAAAATTGATATTATCTTCATAAACCAAATATTCATTACATCGAAATGACACAAGAAGCAAGCAAATAATAATAAGATAACAAATTAAAATAAATACTTAAGGTGCCCACCGGAAGGGATTGAAAATAGCTAGAATTCAATCTACAAAACCTACTTGTTGTATGTCACGGTCGGGGTTCCCATAATTGGCCGGATCTGCCATTCCATCTGAGAGGACAGTCGGGTAGAATTAGGAAGCGAAGCATCAGAAGCGGCATTCCTCGGCAACCACCACGTCTCCATCGATGAGAAGCAAATGAACAATGTCTAGACATAACCTAATGAGAGAAAAAGAAAAAAAAAACAGAACAAAGGAACCACCTTCATGGAGACCTAGGATTATTATTATTATTATTAAGGTGTAGTGGAAAAGTTCCAAAGAAAACAAGCTAATATGTGAGAAAACAAGCTAATATTCTTTATTAAAAAACTGAAGAAATGAACAGAACTATCAATCCAGTCATGGTTAAACTTTGGATGCAGAATATATCATATAAACCATGGCACATGTCTTGAAACACAGAAACGCATAAATCCACATTCTAAACAGAGAACAAGCAAGCATAAATAGAATGATAATGGAACTACAATTACAAGCAATCATTATTCACAAGTTTGTTTAGTTAGAACACAGTCATATCCACATGCAGATCTCTGAATAGATACCACAAAACTCAAGAGAGCCTATAAAATATATCTAAATATGTAAAACAAACAAAATGAAATAAATAAATCATTGTCCACAAAGTACTGTTCTATTAGAGAAAGACATTTCTTGAACATTACATGTTTTTTACGTTCACACAAATGTCACTTAGAAGCATCAAGATATATAATATTTAATATTCAGCATTTCCAACAAAGCAACTCTTGCTTTGTAGAATCATTAATCAAAAGAAAGAGCTGTGATATCAATAGAAAACGATGTCAAGAATTCAGACACCTCAATCATAAGCAAGTCTAGAAAAAAAAAATTACAAGATAGAAAAATCAAAGCGTACAGCACAAACATTTATTGCATAAGAAAATTAGCTACAAGCAATGCCTAGAAAAACAACACCTGTTTCCTGAATTGTCTCGATATGTTGACCAAGAAATCAGGATCCCGATGAATTCTAACCCAGCAGCCATTGACAAAAATTTTAGTCAACTCCCGAATAAGAGCATGAGATATTTCCTACAAGAGGTGATAAAACGCAATAAGTCAGAAAATCACATCCATTCAATACTTCTAAAAGGATTTAGTACGCAATTCTTCTAAAAGCTCCAATAGTAAATGTGCAGCAAATCCCACTGTTATGTGCACCATTAGTGAAAATCAAAATAATATTAGTAAAACTCAAAATAAAAATAATATTAGTAAAAATCAAAATAAAAAAATATTATTAAAATTAAAATGAAAAAAATTTGTAAAAATCAAAATGAAAAAATTAGGAAAAATCAAAATAAAAAATATTTGTAAAAATCAAAATAAAATAGTAAACATCAAAATCAAAATAATTTTAGTAAAAATCAAAATCAAAATAATATTAGTAAAAATCAAAATAAAAAAATATTTGTAAAAATCAAAATCAAAATAAAAAAATTATTAGTAAAAATCAAAATCAAAATAATATTAGTAAAAATCAAAATCAAAATAATATTAGTAAAAATAAAAATTAAAAAAATATTAGTAAAAATCAAAATCAAAATAATATTAGTAAAAATCAAAACATCAATGATTCTATTAAAATAAAATTTCAAAATTCGAACCAAGAAAATCAAGGTCAATAAAATCTTGTACTAGATCTTAAAAAAAAAAAAAACAATAGAAATATCCTAAAGAGGATTACATAAAATCAAACATTAAAAAAGGTAAAAAAATTAAATATATATAACAAATTCGATTCTTTTTCATGTGTTACAAATGGGGAATCAAGAAGCTTTCAAATTCTATCAAGCACAACAAATCATCATGAACAGTAACCATAATAAAGTTTCATGACCATGGTACAACAATTACAGAGATTTTTATGAAGGGTTAAAAAACGTTCAATCCTTGGCAATTTTTTGCTACTCATTAGCTTACGCCTGTATAGGGAGCAAAAGTTGATTCTCATCACTTCTTTTGATCCTTGGTCTGCAGTCTAGGAGCAATTGCTATAGATCAGTTCTTGTAACATCAGCTTAAATGCAAATGGAATGTGCACCTATGTCAATTACAGACGATGACGATATTTCATTACATGTTAGCGATGTTATCATTTCAAAAAATCGAGGCTTGACATATCAAAATAATGGAACGGACGGATGTATGCATGGCATTTTATGTTCGAGGGAAGCAAGAGATCAATCAAGATTGCACGATGACGGGAGTGGCTTGGTAATTACCATTAGGAATGTCTGAAAGTATTACGAAATGTTATTCTGAATAAATAAGCAATAAGCATATATATGTTGTTGGTTATGCTCTTAAGCTGCCAAACACGTTGAAAGAGAGAGAAGAATAAAAGAAGATAATCACAAACCTCACTTTCACATATCTCACCCTCACTTTCACAAACCTCAAACCATCAGCATTTGTAGTTATCAAAACCTGCAAAATGTAGATATTCCTCGATGATCAAAATGGAACCGAAACCATTACTATGACTTTGACCTCTTCGATACTTTGAATGCCACAAGTAGGTGGTAAACTTGATCCACTATTCCACATTCACCTGGGTGCATGCTCATGGTTTGGTCACATCGTCCTTGGGAATCATCTTGAGAAACAGCTCTTCTTTTCTTTCCTATGATAACATCATTACCAAAGACCCGTGTCCCCTGAAACAAAAAAGAGATTGACCAGATAAAAAAAAGGACAAGGCTTTAACAGCTCAGATGAATGAGATGAGTCCTCGAGATACTTGCGGGAGGTGCAAGCCAATCAACACCCAGTTTTTCATATAAACCATGGCACATGTCTTGAAACACAGAAACGCATAAATCCACATTCTAAACATAGACCAAGCAAGCATAAATAGAATGACAATGGAACTACAATTACAAGCAATCATTATTCACAAGTTTGTTTAGTTAGAACACAGTCATATCCACATGCAGATCTCTGAATAGATACCACAAAACTCAAGAGAGCCTATAAAATATATCTAAATATGTAAAACAAACAAAATGAAATAAATAAATCATTGTCCACAAAGTACTGTTCTATTAGAGAAAGACATTTCATGAACATTACATGTCTTTTACGTTCACACAAATGTCACTTGGAAGCATCAAGATATATAATATTAAATATTCAGCATTTCCAACAAAGCAACTCTTGCTTTGCAGAATCATTAATCAAAAGAAAGAGCTGTGACATCAATAGAAAACAATGTCAAGAATCAGACCTCTCAATCATAAGTAAGTCTAGAAAAAAAAATTACAAGCTAGAAAAATCAAAGCGTTATGCACAAACATTTATTGCATAAGTAAATGAGCTATAAGCAATGCCTAGAAAAACAACACCTGTTTCCTGAATTGTCTCGATATGTTGACCAAGAAATCAGGATCCAGATGAATTCTAACCCAGCAGCCATTGACAAAAATTTTAGTCAACTCTTGAATAAGAGCATGAGATATTTCCTACAAGAGGTGATAAAATGTAATAAGTCAGAAAATCACATCCATTCAACACTTACCTCAAAGGATTTAGTACGCAATTCTTCTAAAAGCTTCAATAGTAAATGTGCAGTAAATCCTACTGTTATGTGCCCCATTAGTGAAAATCAAAATAATATTAGTAAAACTCAAAATCAAAATAATATTAGTAAAAATCAAAATAAAAAATATTAGTAAAAATTAAAATGAAAAAATTTGTAAAAATCAAAATGTAAAAATTAGTAAAATCAAAATAAAAAATATTTGTAAAAATCAAAATAAAATAGTAAAAATCAAAATCAAAATAATATTAGTAAAAATCAAAATAAAAAATATTTGTAAAAATCAAAATCAAAATCAAAATAAAAAATTATTAGTAAAAATAAAAATTAAAAATAATATTAGTAAAAATCAAAATCAAAATAATATTAGTAAAAATAAAAATTAAAAAATATTAGTAAAAATCAAAATCAAAATAATATTAGTAAAAATCAAAACATCAATGATTCTATTAAAATAAAATTTCAAAATTCGAACCAAGAAAAAGAGGGGAAATAAAATCTTGTACTAGATATTAAAAAAAAAACCAATAGAAATATCCTAAAGAGGATTACATAAGATCAAACATTAAAAAAGGTAAAAAATTAAATAAATATAACATATTCGATTCTCTTTCATGTGTTACAAATGTGGAATCAAGAAGCTTTCAAATTCTATCAAGCATAACAAATCATCATGAACAGTAACCATACTAAAGTTTCATGACCATTATACAACAATTACAGAGATTTTTATGAAGGGTTAAAAGACGTTCTATCCTCGACAATTTTCTGCTACTCATTAGCTTACGCCTATATAGGGAGCACAGCCTTCCTTTCCAAAAAAACAAAAAAAGAAAAGAAAGAGGTATATATATATATATATATATATATATATATATATATATATATATATATATCAGTCAAAGTCTTGATGGTTCGATCATCCAAGGGCGGTGCTTCTAAGCCAAAAACTTGCACGTTTTACAACTGCAAAAGTTGATTCTCATCACTTCTTTTGATCCTTGGTCTCCAGTATAGGAGCAATTGCAATAGCCATAAGTTCTTGTAACATCAACTTAAATGCAAATGGAATGTGCACCTATGTAAATTACAGACGACGATATTTCATTACATGCTAGCGATGTTCTCATTTAAAAAAATTGAGGCTTAACATATCAAAATAATGGAACGGACGGATGTATGCATGGCATTTTATGTTCGAGGGAAGCAAGGGATCAATCAAGATTGCACGATAACGGGAGTGGCTTGGTAATTACCATTAGGTATGTCTGAAAGTATTACGAAATGTTATTCTGAATAAATAAGCATATATATGTTGTTGGTTAAACTCTTAAACTGCCAACCACTTTGAAAGAGAGAGAAAAATAAAAGAAGATGATCACAAACCTCACTTTCACATATCTCACCCTTACTTTCACAAACCTCAAACCATCAGCATTTGTAGATATCAAAACCTGGAAAATGTAGATATTCCTCGTTGATCAAAATAGAACCGAATCCATTACTATGACTTTGACCTCTTCGATACTTTGAATGCAACAAGTAGGTGGTAAACTTGATCCACTATTCCACATTCACCTGGGTGCATGCTCATGGTTTGGTCACATCGTCCTTGGGAATCATCTTGAGGAACAGCTCTTCTTTTCTTTCCTATGATAACATCATTACCAAAGACCCATGTCCCCTGAAACAAAAAAGAGATTGACCAGATAAAAAAAAGGACAAGGCTTTAACAGCTCAGATGAATGAGATGAGTCCTCGAGATACTTGCGGGAGGTGCAAGCCAATCAACACCCAGTTTTTCATATAAACCATGGCACATGCCCTGAAACACAGAAACGCATAAATCCACATTCTAAACAGAGACCAAGCAAGCCTAAATATAATGATAATGGAACTACAATTACAAGCAATCATTATTCACAAGTTTGTTTAGTTAGAACACAGTCATATCCACATGCAGATCTCTGAATAGATACCACAAAACTCAAGAGAGCCTATAAAATATATCTAAATATGTAAAGCAAACAAAATGAAATAAATAAATCATTGTTCACAAAGTACTGTTCTATTAGAGAAAGACATTTCATGAAACATTTCATGTCTTTTCCGTTCACACAAATGTCACTTGGTAGCATCAAGATATATAATATTTAATATTCATCATTTCCAACAAAGCAACGCTTGCTTTGCAGAATCATTAATCAAAAGAAAGAGCTGTGACATCAATAGAAAACGATGTCAAGAATTCAGACCTCTCAATCATAAGCAAGTCTAGAAAAAAAAAATTACAAACTAGAAAAATCAAAGCGTACAGCACAAACATTTATTGCATAAGAAAATGAGCTACAAGCAATGCCCAGAAAAACAACACCTGTTTCCTGAATTGTCTCGATATGTTGACCAAGAAATCAGGATCCCGATGAATTCTGACCCAACAGCCATTGACAAAAATTTTAGTCAACTCCTGAATAAGAGCATGAGATATTTCCTACAAGAGGTGATAAAACGCAATAAGTCAGAAAATCACATCCATTCAACACTTACCTCAAAATATTTAGTATGCAATTCTTCTAAAAGCTCCAATCATAAATGTGTACTAAATCCTATTGTTATGTGCACCATTAGTGAAAATCAAAATAATATTAGTAAAACTCAAAATCAAAATAATATTAGTAAAAATAAAAAAAAATATTAGTAAAAATTAAAATGAAAAAAATTAGTAAAAATCAAAATGAAAAAATTAGTAAAAAATCAAAATAAAAAATATTTGTAAAAATCAAAATAAAATAGTAAAAATCAAAATCAAAATCAAAATAATCTTAGTAAAAATAAAAATCAAAATAATATTAGTAAAAATCAAAATAAAAAAATATTTATAAAAATCAAAATCAAAAAATTATTAGTAAAAATCAAAATCAAAATAATATTAGTAAAAATCAAAATCAAAATAATATTAGTAAAAATAAAAATTAAAAAAATATTAGTAAAAATCAAAATCAAAATAATATTAGTAAAAATCAAAACATTAATGATTCTATTAAAATAAAATTTCAAAATTCGAACCAAGAAAAAAGAGGGTCAATAAAATCTTGTACAAGATGAAAAAAAAAAAAAACCAATAGAAATATCCTAAAGAGGATTACATAAGATCAAAAATTAAAAAAGTTCAAAAATTAAATATATATAACAAATTCGATTCTCTTTCATGTGTTACAAATGGGGAATCAAGAAGCTTTCAAATTCTATCAAGCACAACAAATCATCATGAACAGTAACCATACTAAAGTTTCATGACCATGGTACAACAATTACAGAGATTTTTATGAAGGGTTAAAAGACGTTCTATCCTCGGCAATTTTCTACTACTTATTAGCTTACGCCTGTATAGGGAGCACAGCCTTCCTTTCCAAAAAAACAAAATAAGTAAAGAAAGAGGTATATATATATATATATATATATATATATATATATATATATATATATATATATATATATATATATATATATATATATATATATATATATATATATATATATATATATATATATATATATATATATCTATCAGTCAAAGGCTTGATGGTTCGATCATCCAAGGGAGGTGCTTCTAAGCCAAAAACTTGCACGTTTTACAATTGCAAAAGTTGATTCTCATCACTTCTTTTGATCCTTGGTCTGCAGTCTAGGAGCAATTGCCATAGCCATCAGTTCTTGTAACATCAACTTAAATTCAAATGGAATGTGCACCTATGTCAATTATAGACGACGATATTTCATTACATGTTAGCGATGTTGTCATTTCAAAAAATCGAGACTTGACATATCAAAATAATGGAACGGACGGATGTATACATGGCATTTTATGTTCGAGGGAAGCAAGGGATCAATCAAGATTGCACGATGACGGGAGTAGCTTAGTCATTACCATTAGGTATGTCTGAAAATATTACGAAATGTTATTCTGAATAAATAAGCATATATATGTTGTTGGTTAAGCTCTTAAACAGACAACCACGTTGGAAGAGAGAGAAAAATAAAAGAAGATGATCACAAACCTCACTTTCACATATCTCACCCTCACTTTCACAAACCTGAAACCATCAGCATTTGTAGTTATCAAAACCTGCAAAATGTAGATATTCCTCGATGATCTAAATGAAACCGAATCCATTACTATGACTTTGACCTCTTCGATACTTTGAATGCCACAAGTAGGTGGTAAACTTGATCCACTATTCCACATTCACCAGGGTGCATGCTCATGGTTTGGTCACATCGTCCTCGGGAATCATTTTAAGGAACAGCTCTTCTTGTCTTTCCTATGATAACATCATTGCCAAAGACCCGTGTCCCCTGAAACAAAAAAAGAGATTGACCAGATAAAAAAAAGGACAAGGCTTTAATAGCTCAGATGAATGAGATGAGTTCTCGAGATACTTGCGGGAGGTGCAAGCCAATCAACACCCATTTTTTCATATAAACCATGGCACATGCCCTGAAACACAGAAACACATAAATCCACATTCTAAACAAAGACCAAGCAAGCCTAAATAGAATGATAATGGAACTACAATTACAAGTAATCATTATTCACAAGTTTGTTTAGTTAGAACACAGTCATATCCACATGCAGATCTCTGAATAGATATCACAAAACTCAAGAGAGCCTATAAAATATATCTAAATATGTAAAACAAACAAAATGAAATAAATAAATCATTGTTCACAAAGTACTGTTCTATTAGAGAAAGACATTTAATGAAACATTTCATGTCTTTTCCGTTCACACAAATGTCACTTGGTAGCATCAAGATATATAATATTTAATATTCATCATTTCCAACAAAGCAACGCTTGCTTTGCAGAATCATTAATCAAAAGAAAGAGCTGTGACATCAATAGAAAACGATGTCAAGAATTCAGACCTCTCAATCATAAGCAAGTCTAGAAAAAAAAAATTACAAGCTAGAAAAATCAAAGCGTACAGCACAAACATTTATTGCATAAGAAAATGAGCTACAAGCAATGCCCAGAAAAACAACACCTGTTTCCTGAATTGTCTCGATATGTTAACCAAGAAATCAGGATCCCGATGAATTCTGACCCAACAGCCATTGACAAAAATTATAGTCAACTCCTGAATAAGAGCATGAGATATTTCCTACAAGAGGTGATAAAACGCAATAAGTCAGAAAATCACATCCATTCAACACTTACCTCAAAATATTTAGTATGCAATTCTTCTAAAAGCTCCAATCATAAATGTGTACTAAATCCTACTGTTATGTGCACCATTAGTGAAAATCAAAATAATATTAGTAAAACTCAAAATCAAAATAATATTAGTAAAAATAAAAAAAAATATTAGTAAAAATTAAAATGAAAAAAATTAGTAAAAATCAAAATGAAAAAATTAGTAAAAAATCAAAATAAAAAATATTTGTAAAAATCAAAATAAAATAGTAAAAATCAAAATCAAAATCAAAATAATCTTAGTAAAAATAAAAATCAAAATAATATTAGTAAAAATCAAAATAAAAAAATATTTATAAAAATCAAAATCAAAAAATTATTAGTAAAAATCAAAATCAAAATAATATTAGTAAAAATCAAAATCAAAATAATATTAGTAAAAATAAAATTTAAAAAAATATTAGTAAAAATCAAAATCAAAATAATATTAGTAAAAATCAAAACATTAATGATTCTATTAAAATAAAATTTCAAAATTCGAACCAAGAAAAAAGAGGGTCAATAAAATCTTGTACAAGATTAAAAAAAAAAAAACCAATAGAAATATCCTAAAGAGGATTACATAAGATCAAACATTAAAAAAGTTCAAAATTTAAATATATATAACAAATTCGATTCTCTTTCATGTGTTACAAATGGGGAATCAAGAAGCTTTCAAATTCTATCAAGCACAACAAATCATCATGAACAGTAACCATACTAAAGTTTCATGACCATGGTACAACAATTACAGAGATTTTTATGAAGGGTTAAAAGACGTTCTATCCTCGGCAATTTTCTACTACTTATTAGCTTACGCCTGTATAGGGAGCACAGCCTTCCTTTCCAAAAAAACAAAATAAGTAAAGAAAGAGGTATATATATATATATATATATATATATATATATATATATATATATATATATATATATATATATATATATATATATATATATATATATATATATATATATATATATATATATATATATATATATATATATATCAGTCAAAGGCTTGATGGTTCGATCATCCAAGGGAGGTGCTTCTAAGCCAAAAACTTGCACGTTTTACAATTGCAAAAGTTGATTCTCATCACTTCTTTTGATCCTTGGTCTGCAGTCTAGGAGCAATTGCCATAGCCATCAGTTCTTGTAACATCAACTTAAATTCAAATGGAATGTGCACCTATGTCAATTATAGACGACGATATTTCATTACATGTTAGCGATGTTGTCATTTCAAAAAATCGAGACTTGACATATCAAAATAATGGAACGGACGGATGTATACATGGCATTTTATGTTCGAGGGAAGCAAGGGATCAATCAAGATTGCACGATGACGGGAGTAGCTTAGTCATTACCATTAGGTATGTCTGAAAATATTACGAAATGTTATTCTGAATAAATAAGCATATATATGTTGTTGGTTAAGCTCTTAAACTGCCAAGCACGTTGGAAGAGAGAGAAAAATAAAAGAAGATGATCACAAACCTCACTTTCACATATCTCACCCTCACTTTCACAAACCTGAAACCATCAGCATTTGTAGTTATCAAAACCTGCAAAATGTAGATATTCCTCGATGATCTAAATGAAACCGAATCCATTACTATGACTTTGACCTCTTCGATACTTTGAATGCCACAAGTAGGTGGTAAACTTGATCCACTATTCCACATTCACCAGGGTGCATGCTCATGGTTTGGTCACATCGTCCTCGGGAATCATTTTAAGGAACAGCTCTTCTTGTCTTTCCTATGATAACATCATTGCCAAAGACTCGTGTCCCCTGAAACAAAAAAGAGATTGACCAGATAAAAAAAAGGACAAGGCTTTAATAGCTCAGATGAATGAGATGAGTTCTCGAGATACTTGCGGGAGGTGCAAGCCAATCAACACCCATTTTTTCATATAAACCATGGCACATGCCCTGAAACACAGAAACACATAAATCCACATTCTAAACAAAGACCAAGCAAGCCTAAATAGAATGATAATGGAACTACAATTACAAGCAATCATTATTCACAAGTTTGTTTAGTTAGAACACAGTCATATCCACATGCAGATCTCTGAATAGATATCACAAAACTCAAGAGAGCCTATAAAATATATCTAAATATGTAAAACAAACAAAATGAAATAAATAAATCATTGTCCACAAAGTACTGTTCTATTAGAGAAAGACATTTTATGAAACATTACATGTCTTTTACCTTCACACAAATGTCACTTGGAAGCATCAAGATATATAATATTTAATATT